>NC_047040.1:98739813-99052405 GCF_011762595.2 Tursiops truncatus | reverse complement strand
CATTTCTCATCAACATGTAAGGTGACCATTTGGCACCCTTAATAAAATCCATAAATAGTGGTTTTCTAGATTCATGATTTTCTTACGACCATTTCCTTTATTGTTCTGTTACACAGCCCAGAATTTGGGATCTACTTTTCACATACACTATGAAATTAAATCTTTATATTTTAATGCAAAGATGACACATAAATAAACATTAACTAGCTTACAGAACTGAAATAGCATCATCTGTCTAAATAGTATCATTCCAAAATATATGGGATCTTTACCTGCTATATTTCTCAAAGTACAGTTTGAATTTATGTGAAGTGTACAAAATGTTACAGAATACTACTAAGCATATTTCATGTGGCAATAGTATTGTTTGTTAACAATTCTTTCTTCCTTCTCCATCGTGAAGTGGCTTCATTGTGGTGTATATACAATGTGTGTATACATGTCCTCTTCACTGACTTGGAGCTTGACTATGTGCCTTGCCTGAACAATTGCCACGTGAGCTGATAGAATTTATCATATCCAACCAGGCTTTAGATGTGTATGTATGGCTTTGTTTGTATATGTAATCCTGCCTTAAACCATACAAATATTACTCCTCAGGTAAGCATCAATCCCAGAATATCAGACATGTGAAAGAGACATGAACCTAACCACAGAAGCAGAACCACACCAGCCAACATTCAGTCATTTCAACGAAAAACAAATTTTCTTGTTGTTAGTCATTGAGATTTTTGATAGCTTGTTATGCAGCATTATTTTAATGAAACCTGACTAATACATTTCATAATTCAGAATACCTTAATATAACATAAATTCCTAAAAATATATCACAAAAATCCATTAGCACTCTTGAATTACCTCAAAGGTTTAAGTTTTCCAGCATAATTTTCTTGGTATATCCTATTCTTTGTTTATAATCCTATTGAATCTTTAGCATGGAGATCATTTTAACTACTTTCCATTCTCATTATGAATTAAAACCCACCCTCCTGGTCACCTCAAATGCAACCTGTTGCAATTCACAATTACTTGAATTTGGACATTTAACAACCAGAAAAAGATGGAAATAGATATAGACGTATGGGCTTCCAGCTAATGTATTTAACAATGGGCTTGTGTGTGTGTGTGTATGTACACATGGGTGTATGTTGAACACCTTTAGAATTTTTGCACTACCATTTTTCAAAGGAAAGATAAAGTTTTGAATCTCGTCTCAGAGACAAAAACCTATATAAAAATTACATGAGAAAAGCATGTGGCAGTAAATACTAAACCAATGAAGCAATTCCTAACTTATTAATGAATAACTGTACTCCTTCTTAATGATTCTTTGGAATGTCATTTTTTAAACAAGAATAGGATTTCTACGGATTTGCAGTTGTTAAGAGGATAAAGCTACCTACAACCAAGATTACTCTACCCAGCAAGGATCTCATTCAGATTGGATGGAGAAATTAAAACCTTTACAGACAAGCAAAAGCTGAGAGAGTTCAGCACCACCAAACCAGCTTTACAACAAATGCTAAAGGAACTTCTCTAGGCAAGAAACACAAGAGAAGGAAAAGACCTACAATAACAAACCCAAAACAATTAACACAACATTGTAAAGCAATTACACTCCAATAAAGATGTAAAAAAAAAAAAGAGGATAAAGCTGTTAAAGTAGCGCAACCAATTATCATTTTTTAACATCTTTATTGGAGTGTAATTGCTTTACAATGTTGTGTTAGTTTCTGCTGTATAACAAAGTGAGTCGGCTATATGCATACATATATCCCCATATCCCCTCCCTCTTGTGTCTCCCTCCCACCCTTCCTATCCCACCCCTCTACGTGGTCACAAAGCATCGAGCTTATCTCCCTGTGCTATGCGGCTGCTTCCCACTGGCTATCTATTTTACATTTGGTAGTGTATATACGTCCATGCCACTCTCTCACTTCGTCCCAACTTACCCTTCCCCTACCACCACCCCCTCCTTGCCCTGTGTCAAGTCCAGAAGATTCCAAGTCTGTCCCTGGGAAGATCTTCAAAAGACAGAATATCACAAATCACTGTCAAGTACTTAAAAAGGACAACTCTTGATTACGTAAGCTCTGGTGAAAAAGTCAGGACAAAGGCAGCCCTAAGCATTCATTAAATAAAGATTCATGGCTAAATATACCCTTAAAGATCCTTCTGGGCCCAGGGCCCAAGGTGGGGCTACTTATTGAAATGGGCATTTTAGTAAGACAAGAGATGTGTGACTTCTGCTATAGATAAGCTCTCTATAATATTTTGTAGAATGAAAAACTACATCCAGGGAAATAAAATCATTTGCTCTAGGTTACAACTATTATTTCCAGAGACAGGACAATAAATGCTAATATTTTATTGACCCATTTAGACATTACTGTGGAAGGCACAAGCCACACACTGTGACTTAAAGGGGAATGAGGAATAAATGTAGGATGAGTCTGCTACATCCAAAGAAATGTACCATGATTTTGGCTTATATTTTCCCCCTTGTGGAAATACATGGAATTTGGGGATTACTGTGCAATGTACTATAATGAGTTTATCTTCTTTACAGGGGCCTGGGGAAAAAGTAATTAATGAAAACCATGAATATGGATATGCTGGTACAGAAAAAAGAAGACGAATGACATATGGCACTTCTATTAAAGTGAATTTCTCTGCACACAATTTATCCAAGAACTATCAGTGCTTTCAATTTTAAGATGACTTTATCAAGTGTAATTTTTAAATTGAATTTTTCAATATATCAATTACTGACCAAGACATATATTCGAGACAGAGAGAAGCATACGTATTTTTTTCAATGTTATGTTAGAATATAAGATGTACATATCATAATCAATAGTTGAACTAAACTATGTTACTTTCTGAACATATATTCAAAATGAATAAATACTGAGCTATATCCACTGATGTTTTTAGGTTTCCGAGAACATTTTTAGAAAACACAAGTAAAATAATGGTGAGTAAAGGAAAATGATAATACAAAATAACTGTTGTGACATGAATGATATCTGGAGAAAGAAGAGTGTAAGAAAATGAGACTGGTGACAAAAGATGAGGTGCTAAACCAAACAGATCTATAATGACTGTTGGGCTTCCCTGGTGGCGCAGTGGTTGAGAGTCCGCCTGCCGATGCAGGGGACACAGGTTCGTGCCCCGCTCCGGGAAGATCCCACATGCCGCGGAGCGGCTGGGCCCGTGAGCCATGGCCGCTGAGCCTGCGCGTCCAGAGCCTGTGCTGCACAACAGGAGAGGCCACAACAGTGAGAGGCCCGTGTACCGCAAATATATATATATATATATAATGACTGTTGACATAAAATAATGCACAACGTTAGAGTTGCGAGTTATTTGGGGCAAAATGAGGACTGCAGCCCGGGAGACAGCGTTTCAGATAACTCTGAGAAACTGCTCCAGAAGAGGCGATGGGAGGAGCCAAGATATATAGTTTTGCAACAGAGAGCAGGTAATTGGGACCATCAAAAGATTATTGTCAAATAAAGAAAAGCAGATATCTCAAGTTAAGGAATTTAGCGCTTTTCTATGTATGGGAAGATGCAGAAATCTGGGCTCACTGAAATCATTCCTTTGCTATGCATCTTAGCTGTCTGGGGCCTGTATTTTCACACCCTGAGTCTCCTCAGGGCTCACCGCAGGGAGTGGCTACAGTATTACCGCTGCTAGATGGCAGGTATTCTTTTCAGCCCTGAGTTTCCTCAGGGCTCACCAGCTCACATTGGAGGGCTGCAATCATTGGTGACTGTGACATCCTTTGTTTATACATATGACAGAAAATATTCAATTTATAAATATTCCATTAGATTCATAAATGTTCCATTTATCATGACCAATGAATTAAAGAAATAATAGCTTAGGGCTTTCAATTTGTGGCAAATTGACACACTGAAATAATATGTGCCCTTTTCCTGCAGAAAAGCATGGAAATGTGAGCTGCATCTTTTATCAGATATTTTAGAAACAACTAATTGGGTTACAAAGAAAGAAAATTTACATATTCTAGAAATGAAAATGGAACTTCAAAATGAGAATCTTTAACTCTTAACAGGAGGTAAAGAATTTTTTTTGGAGGGGATTAAGGTGGGGTGTGGAAACTACATAAACATGTTAGAAACTGAGGTTTTAATTTTACTTTTGTTACCTGTATTGTTTACAAAAGGCATACCTAAAACATAAGAACAAAAAAGAGAACAATCAAAAGTAAAATCTTAGAAAATGACATGACTGACCAGGAAGAAAACAACCCAAAGAAAGTTGATGGAGACATATTATTATGGGACAAAAAAGACCTATAGGCAATAAATAATTCTAGATATGCAGATGGGGCATCACTTAATAACACAAGAGTTGACTAATCCTATAACAATTAAATGAGCTGAATAAGTAATTAAAAATATCCACGCAGTTTTACAGATAAATTCAACAAAACTTTCAATGAATAGGACAGGTAATTCCAATATTACTCTTTCAGAAAATGCTATCAGTCAGTCAATCAATCAATCAATCAATCAGTCAATAAATGGGACAAAACTGCAACTCATTTGATAAAAACAGTATAACCTTGATCCCGAAAATTAATGACAGTAGAAAAAAATTAAAGGCCAATTTCACACATGAACATAGATGCAAAAACCTAAACAAAATATTAATAAAATAAATGTAGTGTTCAATCTAAGTAAACATGATTAATATCAGAAATTCAAATAAATAATCCATTCTGTTAATTATTTTTTCTTAAAATAATCATTCCAGGAAATAAATGAAAGCATTTGGTAGAAATATATATATATATATATATATATATATATATATATACACACATACATATATATATATACACACACACATACATACATGTATATATATGTGTGTGTGTATATGTACACATATAAATAGAATGGAACTTTAATATGATAGATGGTTTCTATCACATACCTACAGCAAACATCACACCTAACTGGAAAATGCTTAAATAATTCCCTTTAAGACCAGGAAATACATAAGAATGAGAGCCATTGACACTTCTATATAATAAGACACATGCATACAAAATGTAAGGGGATTAGAAAGGAAAAAAACAAAACTGTCACTATCCATAAATGACATTCTTCATATTTAGAAAAACACGAAGCAGAAATTTTAGAATCTATGAGAATCTAGCCAGCTCCAGGGTTTGTAGACACAAACAAAACAATTTCTATAGATCAGCAACAAGCAAATAATTGAATTTAAAATAAAAATAAAATCAATTCTATATATATATACACACACACATATGTATGCATATATACATATACATATATTTAGAAATTTAAAACAATGCACAAGTATTTTTAGTAAAATCATAATGCTTTATTTGGTCACTTAAACATAGCTTAAATAAGATGAAAATTGTATAGTTATCACCTGTTTGATCAATAGTTGCTATCAAAATCCCAGTAATTTTCTTCTTTAACTTGAAAAATGTCATTGTGATATTCATATGGGAGAGCAAATGACAATGAATTCGCAAATTATATCTGAGTCAAAACAAGAACAAGACCAAGTGGAAAACTGTGTTACAAGTTATAACGACTTTATAGCTATTGTTACAAATATAGTATGGTGTTGTCATAAGGATAGAAAAACAGAGCAAATGAGCAGAGCAGAGGTCCCAGTACTAGACCTACCCGTATATGGAAACGTGATTTATTACAATGCTAGTATTACAGATAAATTAGTAGAGGATGCTTATTCAATTACTCTATGTATCTTGTATAAAGAAAGATATCTCTACCTCACACTATAAATGACAATCAAATCTGGGTGAATTAAAACATAAATGTAGAGATGAAATTATATAAATACTATATATATAATAATAAGTGAAATATTAACAAACCTGATTAAATTAAGATTAGACTCTTCTGTTGGTCAAATAACACCACAAACAACATGAAAAGGCAAGTCACAAACTGAGAAAAAACATTTTCAAGACATAAAACTGACAAATAATTAAGATCTGGACAACATATAAAACTCCTATATCTAAAATTTAATTAAAAATATTTTGAATGAATGTTTCATTGAAGTGAAAAGTAGGGATGGCTGATATATACATATACATATATCTACACATATACACACACACACACACACACACACACACATATATATTCATACTCATTAGCAACAAAAAAATATGAACCAAAATCCCAGACACATTGCACACATCTTTCTGATTAGGGGGAAAGAGTATGACATTATCAAATGTCGACAAAAATTAGGGCAATTGAAATTCTTATTCTTTTCATGAAATAGTTTGGCATTACCTGGAAATAATCTAAATGTCCAAAGAAAGGATAATAGAAAAATAAGTTGTAGTATATTCATTCATACAATGGGATCCTCCATTGCAATAAAAATTAAACTACAGCTTCATACTAACATGAATAAATCTGAGGGACATAATGTTGAAAAGCAAATTACAAAGACTGAGTATATATGTGTATGTGTTAAAAATATGGAAATGAATGTGATTAGTTTCAGGGGTATATCTGTATGTGGTGAGCTAAAGGAAAACAAGGTAATTATTTACTCAAAATGCAAGACTGAAGGGCTCAAATAAAAGAATAAAAATGTTTAATATATGAGCAGCATCCTTAAACAGCTTATTTTTTCAATATATACATATAATCTTCACCAAATTTATTAAAATGTATACATTATAGACTTTAAAATTTATAAAAATAATTAATATATGGTTAATTTTATATTCACTCTAATCAAATATAAATAATTAACAAAAAAACAATTTCTGCTTGTGCTGCTTAAAGTGAGTAACCAGTAAACAAAACTGGAGGAAGAAAACTTGATTCAGAATTTTTAAAAAAATCATTAGAAATATATGTAGGCAAAGAAAGAAATAATAGTGGAAATTTAGAAATACTTAGAACTAAGGGAGAACAAAAGTACCACATTTCAAACATTCAGAACACAGCTAAAGGGGTACTCAGAGGTAAATTTAGTTACTTAAATGGATATTTTAGAAATGATAAAATTTAAAATTAGCAAGTAAGCATTCAATTCAAAAAGTTAGGTGGCAGAGGGGAAGAAAGAAAATAAAGATAGGGAATGCTTTTTCTTGTATAATAGTACCAGTAAAATAAATCTTGTCTATTCACAAATGCTCTGCTATAAAAACATCACACATTAGTTCAATGAGATATCCAAAACGGTTTAGACAAAGTATTAAGCAAAATGCAGTACTGCATAGTAAACTTGGAGACTATTGCCTTCAATCTGCTTTAAGACTAAGGTAAAAACCTCCGACACAACTCCTTCTCTTGCCTGAACTTTTATCCCCAAATACATTTTTTAATGATAAAGAAAATTATTTAAGTACAATTTAATTTTATAAAATAAAGAATATTGATAATATGACTCTACTGCATACTGTTTGGCTTATTTCATCATTTCAACATTTTCCAATAAGGGGATGGAAGGGGTATGAAGGGTTTGAAAGGTAATCAAAACTGAGTTTCATTTAAAATTAAAAGAGAATGCAGTGTCACCAATTTTCTCTGAAACTCTGACCAAACAGGTCATCGTTTTCCCAATATAAAGGGGAAAATTTCAGCTCTTTATATCTTGCTGGCTTTGAACTCTTTCTAAATTCAATGGAGTTCTGTGAGTTCTCTCTATTGAACAACAGTGTGATCTACTCCCTCACTACAGTGGTTCATAAATTTAGATTTGCTCTGGGTTTTTAGTTTCCAAGCAAAGTCAAATGGGAGAATGCAATTATACCCCTGAGGTTACAATCTCCCCTAAAAATGACTGAAATCAACTCAGTGACCCTAAGGTCTATTTTCTACATCTGAGAAAATATATGCATGTTATTTAGGCACCAGAAGGAAGGCATCCTGGCTCTAGCTTCTAAATCTATATTCCAAACCCAGTTGCTCTGTCTTGGTTTCTTTGTCTCACACCTGGTTTCCACCTTACTGCTCAGCATGTTCAGATCAATGTTTCAATAAGACAGTTTTATTTCAGCTTCATCACTTAAGCTCTTCTAAAGATTTCCCCAAGCATTAGTTCTGCAGGCTGCTTGCCAGGTCCTCTCTAATCCTTTGTCATTGCCTATAGCTGAAATCCCAAACTGACAAGACACTCCAATACACTGCTTATCCAGGGTCAAGTTAAGACAGCCACTACCTGTATAGTAGAACCCGATTAGAACATGTTTTGGGAGGATGCCTGGGTCTTCTGAGAAGAGTTACAATAATATAACTAAATGTTGCAAAATGCATGACAATACAGAGATAAGTAAAATCCTTCTGCCTTATCATGAGTAGAATATGGGAAAGGTTAAAAAGAGAATGAGACAAACATTATATAACTACTGGCTGTAGTACAAGAGAATCACCTACCTTCCAAACCTTTAAACATTTCCTGCTGGTTTTACAACAGACACAAAATGTTGGCTTCCATACCGATAAACTCTCCCCCCAGTCCTTTCCAAGACGTGCATTCAAGAAATATGTGGCACCTCACACCGGTCAGAATGGCCATCATCAAAAAATCTACAAACGGTAAATGCTGGAGAGGGCGTGGAGAAAAGGGAACCCTCTTGCACTGTTGGTGGGAATGTAAATTGATACAGCCACTATGGAGAACAGTATGGAGGTTCCTTAAAAAACTACAAATAGAACTACCATACGACCCAGCAATCCCACTACTGGGCATATACCCTGAGAAAACCATAATTCAAAAAGTCATGTACCACAATGCTCATTGCAGCTCTATTTACAATAGCCAGGACATGGAAGCAACCTAAGTGTCCATCAACAGATGAATGGATAAAGAAAATGTGGTGCATATATACAATGCAATATTACTTGGCCATAAAAAGAAATGAAATTGAGTTATTTGTAGTGAGGCGGATGGAACTAGAGTCTGCCATACAGAGTGAAGTAAGTCAGAAAGAGAAAAACAAATACCGTATGGTAACATATATATATGGAATCTAAAAAACAGATGATTCTGATGAACCTAGGGGCAGGACAGGAATAAAGACGCAGATGTAGAGAAAGGACTTGAGGACACGTGGAGGGGGAAGGGTAAGCTGGGACGAAGTGAGCGAGTGGCATGGACATATATACACTCCCAAATGTAAAGGAGATAGCTAGTGGGAAGCAGCTGCATAGCACAGGGAGATCAGCTCGATGCTTTGTGACCACCTAGAGGGGTGGGATAGGGAGGGTGGGAGGGAGACACAAGAGGGAGGAGATATGGGGATATATGTATATGTATAGCTGATTCACTTTGTTATAAAGCAGAAACTAACACACCATTGTAAAACAATTATACTCCAATAAAGATGTTTAAAAAAAGAAATATGTGGCAAAATTATTTTCTTTTAACAATAGAAAAGGCAAGAAATAAATTGGATTATAGAAAGTGTTGGGACAGAAAAACCATCATATTTAAAAATGCTCAAGGCTGAATAGGAATTTGCCATGACTTCAAGGCAAATCTCTGAACGTCTAGGTCCACTTAGCGCTACTTCTTCACCAAGGGTTCCCTATAATGCTCGTAAGTACCCACTAGAAATATCTAAAGGGGAAATGACCCACCAGAGTAACAGTATGACCCACTGCCTTTTATGCTCAACAAAATTGGGCTATCTAGAAGACTTAAAAAATAAAATAATTCCTATACAACTTTTAACTAATGGCAATGAAATCCTGGATGACATAGGTTCAATTGATTCCAAGATGCAATTTAGAAATGCAGAAAAAGATGTGCTTTGCTTTTTTTCAAACCACAGAAATTACAGACCCTCCTCTTAATTATATTCTGTTAATGTGGTTGGGATTTACTGGCTATGAAATGCACTATTTCCAGCCAATGCTTCTATGCAGTATTTTCCACTGTTCCACTTCTATTAACAAGGACAACTCAAGGGCAAACACTAATTATGATTTTGACACAGTTTTACTTTTGTGTTTAGCTTTGAAAGTAATTCCGTAGTATGACCCAATTCCCTTGTCAGTTTCCTCTGCTTTTAATTTCTAATTTAATAAACTAGTGAACTGAGAAGAGGCTTTGACTTTAAGAGTATTTTTTCCCTTCCCCAAATTTTAGTTTCATTTTTCAAAAGAACATTTACAATTAAGGTATATTATGAAGAACACACTAAGAAAATTTAAAATTCTAAAGAACAGCTGTACAAAAGGGCTTTAAAAATTATGTATCTATCCCTTTCGACTGAGTAACCACTCACTATTACTAGTTAGGATAGACATTTGAGGTACAGTTCTATAAACTACAAAACATTCATGAACAAGAGTAACTTATACTCAAGGAAACAGCAGCAATCGTTACTGAGATTTTGAGGAACATAAATTTACTCTCTTATTCCCGGCATGCGTCTTGGGGTTTTGGGGTCATTTTAGAACACATCGATTTATCTCATCCCTAAAGTTGGACATCTGACTCTCAACTGAAAAGCGAGTACATTCATATGATCTCCAAGTTTCTTGGTTCAGAAATAATAAAAATAAACAAAGAAACAATTCTTATCATACCATAAAAGAGAAAGTCAGTCCAAGTAACACTGACAGAATGATCTGAACATATTTCCAACTTCCTAGTGCCATAAAAGATATTCTGGGGCTTCCCTGGTGGCGCAGTGGTTGAGAGTCCGCCTGCCGATGCAGGGGACGCGGGTTCGTGCCCCGGTCCGGTAGGATCCCGCATGCCGCGGAGCGGCTGAGCCTGCGCGTCCGGAGCCTGTGCTCCGCAACGGGAGAGGCCACACCAGTGAGAGGCCCACGTACCGCAAAAAAAAAAAAAAAAAAGATATTCTGATATTGGCAAAAGACCTGAAAATAATACCTTAACGTTTAACATGTATGGTTTACGAAAAATAGTGACTGATGCTAGAAGGGTTAATCTAGGGAAAAACAGTGAATAAACATTATAAATTTCAAAATTATTATTTTAAAAAACTTACTTGTTATTTTTAAATGTATACTTATATAAGATCAAATGTTTTTAAATTATAAGCTAAAAAAAGAAAATAAACCATATGTTCCACTGATAAATAACCATTAATGAATATACTAAAGCAAGTGTAACTAAACAATTCTAACTATAGAAGTATGCACATACATATACAGTTATTATATATGTATTACAATACATACATTTTTGCATATATGTGTATGTGTATTTTTAAAATCATTGTACGTTTAATGCAAATTGTACATTCAATGCCAGGACAGAGACTGCTATTTGGACACCCAAAAATTATACTTAGAGCAGGTAAGTCTATTTACATCCATTAAATCAACCATATTAATTGCACTATTCCTCACTAATTTTATGTCTACTTAACATGCCAATAATTGAGAGAGAGAGATTGAAAAATTCCACTATAATGGGAGATTTGTCAATATCCCTTGGAATTTGAGCTAAAATGAGACTGTGCATATAACTTCATATTTTTATACCTTACAATATGGTTTTTTTTTTTTTTTTTTTTTTTTCTGTACGCGGGCCTCTCACAATTGTGGCCTCTCCCATTGCGGAGCACAGGCTCCGGACGCGCAGGCTCAGCGGCCATGGCTCACGGGCCCAGCCGCTCCGCAGCATGTGGGATCTTCCCGGACCGGGGCACAAACCCGTGTCCCCTGCATTGGCAGGCGGACTCTCAACCACTGCACCACCAGGGAAGCCCTTACAATATGTATTTGTAAGTTTATATTATTAGGCATACAATGTCTAACAGGTATTGAACTTTCATCATTACACCTTTACCTTAGTGATACTAATGACTATTTTTGCCTTAGAGTCTGTTTTGTCTCATGTAATATAGCCGAAAGTGATCTTTTCATTATTGCTCTTGTTAATATTTGCTTGATTATTTCCCCCCTTTTTATTTTCTTTTAAACATACTTACTGAAACATATTTGACAGTCAATAAACTGTATATATTTAAAATGTAAAAAAGAGAAAAATAAAAAAGAATTATACTTAGGGTAGAAATATTTCCAGGTACAGACTATGTATTTCCTAGAATCTCTTGTAACTAAGTGTGGCCATGTGATAAAGTGCTTGGCTAATGAACAGTAAACACAAGTTTTTTGAGGAAGATTCCAAGTAGGCTCTTTAAAAGGTTACAGGGAGCTGAAGCATACTTCCTTTGCTGTCTTTCCTCCCTTCTAGTACCTGGAATGCAGGCACAGTGACTGGAACTCCAGCAGCAAGTTGGAAGATAAGTATTAAGTGCAGGAAATAAGATAAGCAGGGTGCAGGAAATATATAACCGCTGCCCATACCTGCCCCGGAATGTCAATCTCAGGATTTCTTCTGTAAAAGAGAGAAATAAGGACCAACTTGGCCTAAGCCACTGCGATTTGTGGTGTTCTGGTAAAGGCGGCTGAACGCAAACTTCAGTGGTGATATACATGTGTAAAAGTAGGCTAATTCTATCTGCAGTATGAAAGCTATATTTCTTATTTAAAATTCTGCATACATGTTTGTTTATTATTAAATATCATTCTATATTGAACTTAATTTCATCTTTAATTATAATTTATTTAACTAAATATTATGGAGGTTTAATTTGCCAAATTGAATTTTTAGGTTTAATTTAGACATTTTTCAAATTTGATTTATTCCTAGACTCTTGTCTTTATTCTCTTGTTTTTGAATCAGTTATTTAAACTCTAGTTTTGCCATCAATGGGTTGCCATGAAAATTAAGAGATAAAAATGCATGTAGCTGGCACCCAGTGAGTATTCAAATAACATCAGCTACTGTCAGCATCTTCATCATTGTCTTGCTTAAGCCTTTCATTTCTAATGCTTTTGTATAATACAGTAATTTCAGATACATAAACTAGAATAAATCCAATTTCAGTGTACCATGACAATAACAAAATTAAATTAGAAGTACATTTGACCCTTGAACAACCTGGGGGTAGGGGCTCTGACTCCCCAGTACAGTTGTAAGTCTGGGTATAACTTTACAGTTGGCCCTCTGTACCAGTGGGTCTGCATCTGCAGATTCAACCAACCTCAGATCGTGGGGTATATATTGATTGAAAAAAAAAATCCACGTATAAGTGGACCCGTGCAGTTCAAACCCATGTTGTCCAAGGGTCAAACGTACTTTTTTTTTTTTTTTTTTTTTTTGGTACGCGGGCCTCTCACTGTTGTGGCCTCTCCCGTCGCGGAGCACAGGCGCCGGACGCGCAGGCTCAGCGGCCATGGCTCACGGGCCCAGCCGCTCCGCGGCATGTGGGATCTTCCCGGACAGGGGCACGAACCCGTGTCCCCTGCATTGGCAGGCGGACTCTCAACCACTGCGCCACCAGGGAAGCCCCAAATGTACTTTTGTTTTATTGACGTTTCTAGCATCAATAAATCGTATTTGCTTTTTAAAAAGAAATAGGGCTGAGTTTTAATGACAGCTGTTTCCTGTCTGAGTTTTATTGACAGCTAATCCTGTTTTGACAGGATTAGAATTAATAATAAGAGTAGAGAGAAAAAGAAAAGCCAGGCTACACGTTTTCCAGTTCCAACTGAGATTCCATGTGGTTCTCTCTTTTCACATTTTGACTCCCCTGAACAGAAACCTCTTCTAGAACTCTCTATAACTTTAAATTCAATTCCATTGACATTATTACCTTGAAAATATCCTATTAAATAATTTTAAACTTGAATAGAACACAGGTTATATCATCAAAGAAAACATGTGCATATGCATAGATTAATTTAGAAAAAAATCTAAGTTAGAAAAAACATCTATTTGAAAACAATAGGGTTTCTACTTTTTTCACCCTTTACATATAAAATGCCATATTGAGACATACTGCATTCATATTAACTATGTTAAGATGAAAGGAAAGTTGGAATCATAGGTCAGAAATCAAAATCTTTGTTAACAATTTTGTCTTTGGCAAACTCCCTACAGCTAGAAGGTTAGAAAAAAGATTTTCATTTCAAGGAATGCAACTGGGAAAGAGAAGCATTACATCCATCTGAGAAAACAATCTGAGATTTTACTGATTTGAAGAATTTAGGCACACTTCACTCGAGTACATAAAGAAAAATCTGACAACTCTTTATTCTTTGGACCAAATTTAAAATAAAATCTTGATTAAGTATGAGACCAACAACTACAGTAAGCATCAAACCCATCAGAGCCCCCCTCCTCCTTTATGCTCTGTGGACTGAAGTAAACACAAAGAGGGAAAAGGCTGCTCCCAATAAATCATGATTAATCAGATGAGAAGGATCAGAATACAGTTAACAAACATAATGAGGCATGAGTATCTCTGAGTTAAACTAGCATTAAACTAAACAATAACCTCAACAATTATTTCAGCTGTAATCCTCAGGGCTTACAGGTCGACAGCCCATGGAGGGTCAAGTTTGAACAGAAGCAATTACCCAAAAAATAAATAAAAGTCATTCATTGGAATTATTTAGATAATTAAGAGGAGTGACTCTTGCAGGAAGCAAAAATGAGTTTTCTGTAACTGTTCCCTATTATGTCCAAATGCTTTATATATTTTAATCAACCTTTTATCGAACAAATTAATATTAGAGGCAAAGTTCAGACCACAGTATCTGTTAGTCTAAGTACATTTTTAGAAAAAAATAATTCTGGATCAAATAGCAAGTTGCCTTCCTAAGACACATTAATTCTTTCATTTATAAGTTGATGTGGTGTGTTTGAAGGGATTCTACTGGAGTATGCTTCAGCGTATCATATTAATATGTGATACAATGCAAAGTTCATAGGCATGGGCATGTTTTTAGATATGGTTAAGAAAGTATATCGTCTTGTACCAACTTTTCATGCAGGTTTCTTTACTGATACTGGGAGGATGGGACTGCCCAAAGACAATCTAAAAACTTTTTTCAAAGGCTGTTCTTTTGGCACAGTCTCAATCCTAAACTAACTCTTTATAAATAGCTTAGAACATTTTACAAATATATATTTGTCCATCACTTTTTAATCATCTTGAAGGTAAGAACCATTCCTATTATATTTATGACCCCTCACAACCTCACATGGGTTCTGCATGGGGTTTATATTCAACAAATAATGATACTGAAAAAAACTGGACTTCAAGAAGTATGTAAATCTTCACAGATTAAATAATTATTTTTCACATTCTATTCCTTTTCCTAGTAACTAATTATTTTCCACCATCCTCATTTTTCATCTCTAAATACTTTATATTTCTGAAGTATAAGTAAAAGCCACAAGATATTGTAAAATTCAGAAAACATATCAAAGATAAAACATTATCACCTAATGTACAGTAAAAAATTCAGATTTCCTCAATTTTCCAATAACATCCTTTATGATTTTCATTTTTGTTCAGTCCAAGATGCAATACTATATTGTACATTGCACTTAATTGTCATATCTCCTTTGTCTTTTTTATTCTGAAACAGTTCCACAACTTTTCTTTGTCTTCCTTCACCTTGACATTTTCAAAGAGCACAGGTCAACTATTTTGTAAAATGTCCTCAATCTACATTGATGTGATATTTTCTCATGTTTAGATTCATGTTAAACATACTTGGTAGGAATGCCACATTCATGATGCTATATCATTCTTGGTGCGTTATATCAGGACACAGACTATCAGTTTATCCTAATTATGGTGATGTTAACGTGAACCACTTGGTTAAAGTGATGTCTATCAACAGATTTCTCCTCTGTAAAGTTGGCATTGTTTTCTTTGTAATTAAAAAAGTATTATGTTTTGTACCCTGAGAAAACCATAATTCAAAAAGAGTCATGTACCACAATGTTCACTGCAGCACTATTTACAATAACCAGGACATGGAAACAACCTAGGTGTCTATGGACAGATGAACTGATAGAGAAGATGTGGCACATATAGACAATGGAATATCACTCACCCATAAAAAGAAACAAAATTGAGTTATTTGTCATGAGGAGGATGGACCTAGAGTCTGTCATACAGAGTGAAGTAAGTCAGAAAGAGAAAAACAAATATCATATGCTAACACATATATATGGAATCTAAAAAAAAAAAATGCTTCTGATGAACCTAGGGGCAGGACAGGAATAAAGACGCAGATGTAGAGAATGGACTTGAGGACGTGGGGAGTGGGGAGGGTAAGCTGGGACAAAGTGAAAGAGTAGCAAGGACATATATACACTACCAAATGTAAAATAGATAGCTAGTGGGAAGCAGCTGCATAGCACAGGGAGATCAGTTCGGCGCTCTGTGACCACCTAGAGGGGTGGGATAGGGAGGGTGGAAGGGAGATGCAAGAGGGAGGAGATATGGGGATATATGTATACATATAGCTGATTCACTTTGTTATGCAGCAGAAACTAACACACCATTGTAAAGCAATTACACTCCAATAAAGTTGTTAAAAAAAAAAGTATTATGTGAGGAGATACTTTGAGATTATGTAAGTAACCGTTCCTCATTAAGCTTTCTCCTAATTGAGCCCTTGATTTCTGAAAACCATCATTCCTTCTACTTATAGTATTTTGCCTTCCACAGCAAAGAAAAGCTTTTCTTTTCTTTTCTTTCTTTCTTTCTTCCCTCCTTCCTTCCTTTCTTTCTCTTTCTTTCTTTCTTTCCTTCCTCCCCTCCCTCCCTTCCTTCTTTCCTTCTTTCCCTCCTTCCTTCCTTTCTTTCTCTCAGTACAAACTCATGGATTTCTATTTCGTTCAACATCTTGGCAAGTATTCATCCCTTAATTCCTCAAATATTTTTTCCTTTCTTTTTTATCCCATCTTTACAGGGGTATTATTGACATACAGCATACAAAAGTTTAAGACATACAACATTGACTTTATACTCATGTAAACTATGAAATTATTACCACAATAAGTTAATTAACTCTTATGTGATATCACATAATTATTATTTCTTTTTGTGGTGATAACAATTAAGATCTACTCTCTTAACAAATGTCAGGTATATAATAAAGTATTGTTAATTTATAGCTACTATGCTATACTTATTAGATCCGCAGAATTTATTCATCTTATAGCTAGAAGTTTGTACCCATTTGACCAATATTTCCCCATTTCCTCTACTCTCCAGCCCCTAGTACCTACCATTCTGCTCTTTACTTGTATGAGTTACTATGTTTAGATTGCACATACAAGTGAAAACGTAAGTACTTGTCTTTCTGTGTAGAACTCATTTCACTTAGATTGAAGCCCTCAAGGGCAATCTATGCTGTCCAAAAGTTTTTCCTTCTTTCCCACGGCAGAATAACATTACATTGTACATGTACTTTTCCACATTTTATTTATCCTTTCCATTGTAGGTGGACATTTTGGTTATTTCTGTCTTGGCTATCACAAATAATGCTACAATGAACATGGAGACAAAGATATCCTGCAAGACAGTGATTTCATCTTTTTTTCAAATATAAACTCAGAAGTGGGATTGTTGCATCATATGGTAGTTCTATATTTAACTTCTGAAGAACCTCCATGCTGTTCTCCATAGTGGCTGTACAATTTACATTCCCACCAACAGTGCAGAAGAGTTCCCTTTTCTCCACACCCTCACCAAAACTTATCTCTTCTTTGTTTAATAATAGCCAGGTGGGAGATGGTATCTCACTGTAGTTTTGATTTTCATTTCCCTGATCATTAGTGATGCTGGGCATTTCTTCATGTACCTGTTCACTATCTGTATGCTGTGTTTTTTTTTTTGGAGGGGAGAAATGTCCATTCACGTCCTCTGCCTATTCTTTAAAAATTGAATTATTTGTTTTCTTATGTATTTTGGATACTAACCCCTCTTCAGATAGATGATTTGCAAATATGTTCCCTCATTCCATAGCTTGCCTTTTCATTTTGCTCAATGTTCCTATTTTTATGCAGAAGCTTTTTCAGTTTGATACAGTCCCGCTTGTTTATTTTTGCTTTTGTTGCTTGGGCTTTTGGTGTCATATCTAAAAAATCACTGTCAAGAACAATGTCCAGAAGCTTTTCCCCCCACGTTTTCTTCTGGCAGTTTTACACTTTCATGTTGTACATTAAGGTCTTTAATTCATTTTAAGTTACATTTTGTGAGTGGAGTAAGACAGAGGTCCCATTTCAGTCTTTTGCATGTGAATGTCCAATTTTCCCAACCCCATGTATTGAAGAGACTACTCTTCCCCTATTCTTGGCTCCCTTGTCAAATATTAGCTGAATATACAAATGCAGGTTTATTTCTGGGCTCTTGATGATGTTCCATTGATCTATATGTCTGTTTTATTCTAAGACTACACTGTTTTGATTACTATAAACTTGCAGTAATATTTGAAACCATTATTACAAATGTGTGATATCTCCAGCTTTAATTTTCTTCTTTAGGATTGACTTGGCTATTTGAGCATCTTCTGTGGTTCCATATGAATTTTAGAATTGTTTTTGTCTATTTTTTTGAGAAAAATATCATCGGAATTTTGATAGGAATTGTACTGAATATATAAATGACTTTGAGTAGTATGGACATTTTAACAATATTAATTCTTCTGATAGACGAACGTGGAATATCCCGTATTTTCTATTTCTTCAATATCTTATAACTTTGAGTGTACAGATCTTTCACCTTCTTGAATAAAATTATTCCAAGTACTTTATTATTTTTGATGCTATTGTAAATGGGATTGTTTTCTTAATTTTTGTTTCCAGTGGGTCATTGTTAGTATATAGAAATGCAGTTATATTTTGTATACAGTTGACCCTTGAACAACAAGGGTTTGAACTGCATGGGTCCAATTACAAGTGGATTTTTTTCAAGAAATACCACAGTACTACCTGACCTACACTTAATTGGATCCATGGATGTGGTACTGCTGAGGGCCAACTATGGGACTTGAGCATCTGCAGATTTTGGTATCCACAGCAGGTCCTGGAACCAATCTCCTATGTATACCTAGGGACGACTGTACAGATTTTGAATCCTGCCACTTAAATCAATTCATATAATAGTTCTAACAGTTTTTTTGGTGGAACATTTAGGCCTTTCTATATATGAGATCATCATCTGTAAACATAGAGAATTTTACTTCTTCTTTTCCATTTTGGATGCCTTCTATTTTCCCCAATTCTTTCCCAATTGCTCTGACAAGTACTTCCAGTTCTATATTGAATAGGAGTGGTAAGAGTGGGCAACCTTATCTTGTTCCTGAACTTAGTGGAAAAGTTTTCAAACTTTTACCATTTAGTGTTAACTGTAGGCTTCTCATATATGGCCTTTATTGTGTTTAGGTACTATACCCAATTTTTTGAGAGTTTTTATCATGAAATGATGTTGAACTGTATCAAATACTTTTTCTGCATGTATTGAGATGATCATGTAATTTTTATCTTTTATTCTATGAATGGGGTATATCATATTTATTGATTTTCATATAGTGAAGCACTCTTGCACTCCAGGGACAAATCCCACTTTTTCATGGTGTATGATCCTTTCACTGTGCTGTTAAATTTGGTTTACTTATATTTTCTTGAAAATTGTTGCATTTGTGTTTATCAAGGATATGAGCCTGGAATTTTCTTTTCTTTTAGTATCTTTATCTGGCTTTGGTAGCAGCATAATCCTGCCCTCATAAAATGAGATTCGTAGTGTTCCCTCCCCTTCAATTTTGTGGGAGAGTCTGAGAAGCATTGCTGTTAATTTTCTTTAAATGTTTGGTAGAACTCACTAGTGAAACCATCTGGTCCTGGACTTTTCATTGTTGTAAGGTTTTTGATTACTGGTCTGTTCAGGTTTTTTATTTCTTCATGATTCAGTTTTGGTAGGTTGTATGTTTCTAGGAATTTATCCATTACTTCTAGGTTATCCAGTTTGTTGGTATATAATTGTTCCTTGTAGTCTCTTATGATCCTTTGTGTTTCTGTGTTGTCAGCTGCAACATCCCCTCTTTCTGATTGTATTTATTTGAGACTTCTCTCTTTTTTCTTAGTCTAACTAATGGTTGTCAAATTTGCTTATCTTTTCAAAAAATCATCTCTTAGTTTTGTTCATCTTTTCTAAAGTTTCCTGGTCTCTATTTCATTTATTTCTGCTCTAACCTTTGTTTTTTGTCTTTCATCTCCTAACTTCGCACTTTGTTCTTCTTTTTCCTTAAGGTATAAGGTTTGACTGTTTATTTGTGATCTTTCTTTTTACTTAATGTACGTGTTTATGGCTATAAACTTCTCTCTTAACACCGTTTTTGCTGTATCCTATAATTGTGTTATGTTGTATTTCCATTTTCAATTAGAGATATATTTTTATTTCCCTTTTAATTTTTTATTTGACCCATCATTCAGGAGTATGTTATTTAATTTCCACACATTTGTGAATTTTCCAGTTTTCTTCCTGTTATTGATTTCTAATTTCATATCACTGTGGTCAGAAAAGATACCTGCTATGACTTGAATCTTAAATTTGCTACAGCTTGTCTCTGTGACCTGACATATATGACTGTCCTAGAAAATGTTCTATGTGTGCTTTGGAAGAATGTGTATTCTGCTGCTGTTTGGTAGAATATTCTGTGTATGCCTATTAAGGCCATTTGGTCTAAAATATAATTGAAGCTCATTATTTCCTTATTGATTTTTCTGACTGAATAGTCTATACATTGTTGAAAGTGGTGTATTGAAATCACCTGCTATTAATGTATTATTGTCTATTTTTCCCTTTGGATCTGTTATCATTTGTTTCGTATTTCTAGATACTCCGATGTTGGGTGCATATTTATTTACAATTATGTTATCCTCTTTATATATTAATCCTTTTATCATTATATGGGAACATTTTTTGTGTCTTGTTACAGTTTTGACTTAAAGTCTCTTTTGTCTAAATATAGCTACCGTATTCTATTTGGTTTACATATGCATGAAATACTTTTTCATCCCTCTACTTTGAGCCTATGCTTGTCCTTAAAGCTGAAGTGAGTCTCTTGTTGGCAGCATATAGTTGGGTTGTCTTTTAATCCATTCAGCCACTCTATGTCTTTTGACGTAATAATTTAATCCATTTACATTTAAAGTAATTATCAACAGGTAAAGACTTACTAATGTCACATTATTCATTTTTTCTGGTATGCTTTCATTCCCACCACATTAGAGTATTAGAGTATTCTGAATCTGACTATCTGCTTGCCTTTACTAGTTTGTTAGACATTTCATTCTTTTTCCTTTTTTACTCCTCTGATGATTTTAAATGACCTGTCTTTTAGTTCACTAATTCTTTCTTCTGATTCTGAGCCTGTGGTTGAAGATCTCTATGAAATTCTTCACTTCAGTCACTGCATTCATAACTCTAGGATTTTTCTTCAAAATGTTTCCATTTCTTCATTAAACTTCTCATTTTGTTCATGTATTGTTTTCCTAATTTCATTTAGTTGTCCAGCTGTGTGTCTTCTCATAGTTCACTGCATTTCTTTAAGAAAATGTTTTATCAGTTTCCTTTATTTGTGTCATGTTTCCTTAATCATTCATAATTCTTGTGGCCTTTTGTTGGTGTCTGTGCATTTGAGAAAGTAAGCACCCCCCCAGCCTGAGGGAGCAAGAGTGTCCTAATCAGCTCCTGCTTTAACCCCCTCCTGTCTGGCCAGGTAACAGACTCCTGAGTGTGACCTACACACAGAGGCGGGGCCAAAACCAAAGCTGAACCCCAGGAGCTGTGCGAACAAAGAAGAGAAAGGGAAATCTCTCCGTGCAGCCTCAGGAGCAGCAGATTAAATCCCCACAATCAACTTGATAAACCCTGCATCTAAAGAATACATAAATAGACGATGAGTGTTCCCAAAATTGAGGCAGTGGACATCGGGAGCAACTGTAGACTTGGGGTTTGCTTTCTGCGGCTAATCTGTATCTGGGATTATGTTTATCTTAGTTTAGTATTTAGTGTTTATTATCATTGGTGGACTTGTATATTGGTCTGGTTGCTCTCTTCCTTTTTTTATATATATATTAAAAAAATTCTTTTTCTCCTTTTTCTCTTTTTGTGAGTGTGTATGTGTATGCTTTTTTTGTGTGAGTTTGTCTGCATAGGTTTGCTTTTACTATTTGTCCTAGGGTTCTGTCTGTTAATTGTTTTGTTTCATTTTGCTTTGTTTTGTTTTCTTTCTTCCTTTTCTTCTGAGCCATGTGGCTGGTAGCATCTTGGTGTTCCAGCCGGGTACCAGGCCTGAGCCTCTGAGGTGGGAGGGCTGAGCTCACGACATTGGACCACCAGAAACTTTGTGGACCTACGTAATATCAATCGGCGAGAGCGCTCCCAGAAATCTTTGTCTCAACACTAAGACCCAGCTCCACCCAACGATCAGCAAGCTCCAGTGCTGGACGCCCCATGCCAAACAACTAGCAAGACAGGAACACAACCCCACCCATTAGCAGAGAGGCTGCCTAAAGTCATACTAAGTTCACAGAAATTCCAAAACACACTACCAGACACGGCCTTGCCCACCACAAGCACAAGAAACAGCCCCACCCACCAGAACACAGGCACCAGTCCCTTCCACCAGGAAGCCTACACAACCCACTGAACCAACCTCACCCACTGGGGGCAGACACCAAAAACAATGGGAACTACAAACGTGCAGCCTGCAAAAAGGAGACCCCAAACACAGTAAGTTAAGCAAAATGAGAAGACAGAAAAACACACCGCAGATAAAGGAGCAAGATAAAAATATACCAGACCTAACAAATGAAGAGGAAATAGGAAGTCTACTTGAAAAAGAATTCAGAGTATTGATAGTAAAGATGATCCAAAATCATGGTAATAGAATGGAGAAAATACAAGACAGGTTTAACATGGACCTAGAAAAACTAAAGAGCAAAGAAACAATGATGAACAACACAAAAAATGAAATTAAAAATTCTCTAGAAGGAATCAATAGCAAAACAACTGAGGCAGAAGAACGGATAAGTGAGCGGAAAGATAAAATAGTGGAAATAACTACCACAGAGAAGAATAAAGAAGAAAGGATGGAAAGAATTGAGGACCGTCTCAGAGACCTCTGGGACAACAGTAAATGCACCAACATTCGAATTATAGGGGTCCCAGAAGAAGAAGAGGAAAAGAAAGGGTCTGAGAAAATATTTGAAAAGATTATAGTTGAAAACTTCCCTAACATGGGAAAGGAAATAGTCAATTAAGTCCAGGAAGTGCAGAGAGCCCCATACAGAATAAATCAAAGGAGAAACATGCCAATACACATATTAATCAAACACTCAAAAATTAAATTCAAAGAAAAAATATTAAAAGAGTAGGGGAAAGGCAAAAAATTACATACAAGGGAAACCCCATAAGGTTAACAGCTGGTCTTTCAGCAGAAACTTTCTAAACTAGAAGGGAGTGGCAGGGGATATTTAAAGTGATGAAAAGGAAAAACGTACAACCAAGATTACTTTACTCAGCAAGGAGCTCATTCAGATTTGGTGGAGAAAATAAACATTGACAGACAAGCAAAAGGCAAGAGAATTCAGCATCACCAAACTGTCTTTACAACAAATGCTAAGGGAACTTCTCTAGGCAGGAAACACAAGAGAAGGAAAAGACCTACAATAACAAACACAAAACAATTAAAAAAATTATAATAGGAACATACATATCGAAAATTACCTTAAATGTAAAAGGATTAAATCCTCCAACCAAAACACACAGACTGGCTGAATGGATATAAAAACAAGACCCATATATATGCTGTCTACAAGACACCTACTTGAGACCTAGGGACACATACAGACTGAAAGTGAGGAAATGGAAAAAGATATTCCATGCAAATGGAAATCAAAAAAAAGCTGGAGTAGCAATTCTCATTATCAGACAAAAATAGACTTTAAAATAAAGACTATTACAAGAGACAAACAAGGACACTACATAATGATCAAGGGATCAATCCAAGAAGAAGATATAATAATTGTAAATATTTATGCACCCAACATAGGCACACCTAACTACATAAGGCAAATACTAACAGCCATAAAAAGGGAAATCGACAGTAACACAATCATAGTAGGGGACTTTAACAACTCACTTTCACCAATGGACAGTTCATCTAAAATGAAAATAAATAAGCAAACACAAGCTTTAAATGACATATTTAAAAAGATGTACTTAATTGATATTTATAGGACATTCCATCCAAAAACAACAGAGCACACTTTCTTCTCCAGTGCTCATGGAACATTCTTCAGGATAGATTATATCTTAGGTCACAAATCAAGCCTTGGTAAACTTAAGGAAACTGAAATCGTATCAAGTATCTTTTCCGACCACAACGCTATGAGACTATATATCAATTACCGGAAAAAAACAGTGTAAAAATACAAACACATGGAGGCTGAACAATATGCTACTAAATAACCAAGAGATCACTGAAGAAATCAAAGAGGAAATCAAAAAATACCTAGAAACAAATGACAGTGAAAACGTGACACCCAAAACCTATGGGATGCAGCAAAAGCAGTTCTAGGAGGGAAGTTTATAGCAATACAATCCTACCTCAAGAAAAAGGAAAAATCTCAAATAAACAACCTAACCTTACACCTAAAGCAATTAGAGAAAGAAGAACAAAAAAAACCCAAAGTTAGCAGAAGGAAAGAAATCATAAAGATCAGTTCAGAAATAAATGAAAAAGAAATGAAGGAAACAATAGCAATGATAAATAAAACTAAAAGCTGCTTCTTTGAGAAGATAAAAAAAATCGATAAACCATTAGCCAGACTTATCAAGAAAACAGAGAAGACTCAAATCACCAGAATTAGAAATGGAAAAGAAGTTAACTACTGACACTGCAGAAATACAAAGGATCATGAGAAACTACTACAAGCAACTCTATGGCAATAAAATATACAACCTGGAAGAAATGGATGAATTCTTAGAAAAGTACAACCTTCCAAGACTGAACTGGGAAGAAATAGAAAATACGAACAGACCAATCACAAGCACTGAAATTGAAACTGTGAATAAAAATCTTCCAACAAACAAAAGCCCAAGACCAGCTGGCCTCACAGGTAAATTCTATCAAACATTTAGAGAAGAGTTAACACCTGTCCTTCTCAAACTCTTCTAAAATAAAGCAGAGGGAGGAACATTCCCAAACTCATTCTATGAGGTCATCATAACCCTGATACCAAAATCAGGAAAAGATGTCACAAAATAAGAAAACTACAGATCAGTATCACTGACGAACATAGATGCAAAAATCCTCTACAAGATACTAGCAAACAGAATCCAACAGCACATTTAAAGGATCATACACCATGATCAAGTGGGATTTATCCCAGGAATGCAAGGATTCTTCAATATATGCAAATTAATCAATGTGATACACCATATTAACAAACTGAAGGAGAAAAACCATATGATAATCTCAACAGATGCACAAAAAGCTTTGACAAAATTCAAACCCCATTTATGATAAAAAAACTCTCCAGAAAGTAGGCATAGATGGAACTTACCTCAACATAATAAAGGCCATATATGACAAACCCACAGCCAACATTGTTCTCAATGGTGAAAAACTGAAACCATTTCCATTAAGATCAGGAATAAGACAAGGTTGCCCACTCTCACCACGATTATTCAACATAGTATTGGAAGTTTTAGCCTCAGCAAACAGAGAAGAAGAAGAAATAAAAGGAATGCAAATTGGAAAAGAAGTAAAACTGTCCCTATTTGCAGATGATATGATACTATATATTAATAATCCTAAAGATGCTACCAGAAAGCTACTAGAGCTAATCAATGAATTTGGTAAAGTATCAGGATAAAAAATTAATGCAAAGAAATCTCCTGCATTCCTATACACTAACGACAAAAAATCTGAAAGAGAAATTAAGGAAACTATCTCATTCACCATTCCAACGAAAAGAATAAAATACCTAGGAATAAACCTACCTAAGGAGACAAAAGACCTATATGCAGAAAACTATAAGACACTGATGAAAGAAATTAAAGATGATACAAACAGATGAAGAGATATATCATGTTCTTGAGTGGAAACATCAACATTGTGAAAATGACTATACTACCCAAAGCAATCTACAGATTCAGTGCAATCCCTATCAAGCTACCAGTGGTATTTTTCACAGAACTAGAACAAAAAGTTTCACAATTTGTATGGAAACACAACAGACCCCGAATAGCCAAAGCAATCTTGAGAAAAATAAACGGAGCTGGAGGAATCAGGCTCCCAGACTTCAGACTACACTACAAAGCTACAGTAATCAAGACAGTATGGTACTGGCACAGAAACAGAAATATAGACCAGCGGACCAGGAGAGAAACCCCAAAGATAAACCCATGCACATATGGTCACCTTATCTTTGATAAAGGAGGCAAGAATATACAATGGAGAACAGACAGCCTCTTCAATAAGTGATGCTGGGAAAACTGGACAGCTACATGTAAAAGAATGAAATTAGAACACTCCCTAACACCATACACAAAAATAAACTCAAAATGGATTAAAGACCTAAATGTAAGGCCAGACACTATAAAACTTAGAGGAAAATATATGCAGAACCCTCTATGACATAAATCACAGGAAAATCCTTTAGGACCCACTTCCTAGAGAAATGGAAATAAAAACAAAAATAAACAAATGGGACCTAATGAAACTTAAAAGCTTTTGCACACCAAAGGAAGCCATAAAAAAGATGAAAAGACAACCCTCAGAATGGTAGAAAATATTTGCAAATGAAGCAACTGTCAAAGGATTAATCTCCAAAATTTACAAGCAGCCCTTGCAAGTCAATATCAAAAGAAAAACAACGCAAAACAGGCAGAAGACCTAAATAGACATTTCTCCAAAGAAGATATACAGTTTGCCAACAAACACATGAAAAGATGCTCAACATCACTAATCATTAGAGAAATGCAAACCAAAACTACAATGAGGTATCACCTCACACCAGTCAGAATGGCCATCATCAAAAAATCTACAAACAATAAATGCTGGAGAGGGTATGGAGAAAAGGCAACCCTCTTGCTCTGTTGGTGGGAATGTAAAGTGATACAGCCACTATGGAGAACGGTATGGAGCTTCCTTAAAGAACTAAAAATAGAATTACCATATGACACAGCAATTCCACTACTGGACAAATCCCCTGAGAAAACCATCATTCAAAAAGAGTCATGTACCATAATGTTCATTGCAGCACTATTTACAATAGCCAGGACATGGAAGCAACCTAAGTGTCCATCGACAGATGGAAGGATAAAGAAAATGTGGCACATATATACAATAGAATATTACTCGGCCATTTAAAGAAATGAAATTGAGTTATTTGTAGTGAGGTGGGTGGACCTAGAGTCTGTCATACAGAGTGAAGTAAGTCAGAAAGAGAAAAACGAATACCGTATGCTAACACATATACATGGATTCTTAAAAAAAAAAAAAAAAATGGTTCTGATGGGGCAGGACAGGAATAAAGACGCAGACACAGAGAATGGACTTGAGGACACGGGCCGGGTGAAGGGTAAGCTGGGACGAATTGAAAGAGTATCACTGACATATATACACTACCAAATGTAAAATAGATAACTAGTGGGAAGCAGCTGCACAGCACAGGGAGATCAATTCAGTGTTTTGTGACCACCTAGAGGGGTGGGATAGGGAGTGTGGGAGGGAGATGCAAGAGGGAGGGGATATGGGGATATATGTATACATATAGCTGATTCACTTTGTTATACAGCAGAAACTAACACAACATTGTAAAGCAGTTATACTCCAATAAAGATGTTAACAAAAATAAAATAAAATAGATAAGGCATACAGACAGAATAAAAACTGTCTATTATTATATATAAAAATTATATAAATAAAGTAATGAGAGGTAGTACCTCATATCACATTATACAGTGGATGTGTTTCTACAATGTTGCTTGTGAATCAAATTATTTTAATGAGAATTATATATTTAATCTACTAGAGGAGCTTATAGAATGGCATTATGAAATGCCATTCAAGCATTTCATAAAGCACAGAATTTTAGAATACTCAACTTCTGATATAGATGAGGTTTTTGTAAGGCTGATTCAGGTTTTATGTTCCCTGATTTAAAAGGAAACTATTTATAAATGGAGTCTAACCTTTAAAAATTGTGAATCACTATGTTGTACACATGAAAATATAATACTGTAAATCAACTACGCCTCAATTTAAAAAAACAAAAGAATACTAGAAAAAAAAATTTTTAATTAAAAAAATTTAAAAAGTGCACTAGTTTGCAAGACTTTTTTGTAGAAACTGCATTTTAACATAGAGGGTTCACCTGGTATAAAGCTTAGCTTCACAGTAGGAAAGCAGAAAAGTTTATTTTTATTGTGGTGATTGTTGTTGCTGTTATACATTAAGGGGCTACAGGAAAAACAAGGATTTCTAAGATCCTTATCTTGAATTCATGTTATTCAAGTCAAATTCCAAAATCTAGGGTATACATGTAATGCCCTTCCTTAAAATTCTGAACTCACTGGAACACTAAGATGTTACAGTTGTTTTCATGAATAAGGAAAGCCAACTTAACTCCATGACAGAGAGTATCCTGTGAGTCTAGCTCACTCTGCATAGTACCTAATAAGCGCTTCTTACAAATCAACCTATCTCTTACTGATTTGAGTTAAAAATTCAAAATTGTCTTTTCAATCATCAGAACAGGAGGGTCATAGGAAGGAAGAAGGCCACCATGGTGTCAATTTTGATGCCCTCAACAATCTGGCTAGAATACTGTTTGTGAATGATTGTGCTGACAGACTTTGTTCCACCAGAGAGAATGCTGTAATCAGTTAATAATGTCTGCCATAGAAAAAGAAAGCAAATGAGAATCCCTGGTGTTTGATTAGGGAAATTATTACTAACATAAAAATATTGCTTGGAAATAAGAGGACCAAAGAGAACACATTTCTTCATCTTGATTTTCACTATTAATAGACAAGACAGCTACTGGATTCCCACTAGATATCTGAAAGGGTACCTAGGGTACCTATATCATTAAATAACAAAGGGCAACTCTACGTAAACACATTTGACTGACACCCATGTCCAGAGTATATTCGTAAGGACTTGGGTTAAAAGCTCTACCACCATGATGTTACATCAGTAAGAAAGTTCTTGAGTTTTTTTTTATTTTACCAAAAGGGGATAGTATTTACCTCAGAGTTTTGTTTTGAGGATTTAACAATGTTTAGGAGAGTGTCAGGCACATACCCAAAAAAGCACTCTGTAAATGGTTACAATCATACAATGAAACAGAACTTCGAGTGTGTGTGGTGGTGGGAGGGAGTGTATATAAGCTTTGTTCTGGTTTGTTTCCTGCACCCCTTATTTAAGAAGAAAGCTTTGATTTTACTCATGAGATGAGGTACTAGGGTTGGGGCTTAGAGAACAATTTAAACATTTCACTGAGAAATTGCCCATGTTGCAGACTCAAGCACAAAGCCCATAACCACAAAATGTACTTCTTAGGGTAATAGCCTCAAATTTCAACTTTAGGATAATTTGGAGCACTTCAGGAAATGGTATCACATGCTCAGCTTTGAAATAACCAAGTAAGGCAATGTGATTTTTTTAAAAAATAAATTTGTTTACTTATTTATTTTTGGCTGCATTGGGTCTTCTTTGCTACACGCAGGCTTTCTCTAGTTGTGGCGATCAGGGGCTACTCTTCGTTGTGGTGCGCATGCTTCTCATTGCAGTGGCTTCTCTTGCTACGAAGCACAGGCTCTAGACGCACAGGCTTCAGTAGTTGTGGCATGCGGGCTCAGTAGTTGTGGCTTGCAGGCTCAGTAGTTGTGGTGCATGGGCTTAGTTGCTCCGCGGCATGTGGGATCTTCCCAGACCAGGGCTTGAACCCATGTCCCCTGTATTGGCAGGCAGATTCTTAGCCACTGCACCACCAGGAAAGTCCAAGGCAACGTGATTTTAAAATAGAATTATATTGTTTTAAATGAGTCTGTACCACAAATTGTACCCTTCTATCCACAGTTCTTTTTTTCCATAAATTCGAAACCAGAGACCAATATGTCAATACCTTAGATGACAAATACTTAAAAAAAGTAATTGAGGAAAAGTCTTCATTATTGTTTTACCATCCAGATCTTTATTTCTACTCTCCTGCTCTCTTGGTATGTGGAAGAGTTTTTGTGCCCCAGTAAACCATTCCCAGCCCATATTATTCTTACAAAGAGAAGTCTATTTCCTGAACTTCCTTTCATGGAGGCTTTCTAGGGCAATTTGCCTTTCCCTGTAGACATCTAAGAGGTCACACTGAGAATAAACTTAGCGACTGCACAATAAAAGCTAAAAGAAAAGTTAAAAAGAAAAACCTAAGCATTTTCATGGGAAATGAGAGGCAAGCTGAAGAAAAGCTAACAGATTCTAAAGATCATGTTCTCATCCCAGGGAGATCATAAATTCACCGTGCCAGTTTAAACTTTAGAGCAAGAGCTGACTCCCATGCCAAGGTCACACTGTCTATGATGATCAACTTTTGGAACAAGTAAAGCCCTGGCAGAAATGCAAGACTACTAAAATATAAGAGTGAATGAGTGTATATGTGTACTGTGTAGGGCCTGAAAAAGATCTGGAGTAATCGTTACTCGTCAGGAGTCAGAAAGAACAGGTAATTTTATACTTACATATTTCAAAATATCTTTTAAACAATAAGCATGTATTACATGTATTATTGTCATATTCAGGGAAAACAGTAAAACTGGTCTAATAAATATAAACGCTCATGCACACACGCACACGCACACACACACACATACGCACACACACACAGAGCTATCCTCTAGTCAAAGTGTACACAACGAGCAGTTGCCATGACATACCGAGTACTTTTTTCTTGCCTCCAAATGTTCCCCAGTAGTGCACGGATTACAGCAGAGAAAACTCCTGTTGAGAATTAAGATTCTAAACTTTCAGGGCCAATTTTAGGAAAGTCCACCTATTGATCTGAGAGTCCAAAGTATCAGGGAGAGAAAGGCCAACATGTTTATTAGTCTTTACCTTCTACAGCAGTGTTTTATAAACTGTGGAGTTGACCCATTCAAAGGTTATCTAATCAGTTTAGTGGGCCGTGAAACAAGTGTTCTGAAAACTGATAGGACTGAGTAGAGGAAATTATAGTGCAGGCATGTAGTATAGATAAGTATTGGATTTAAAAATATATTTCAGGTGTGTGTGTTTCTGTGTGTGTGTAGGTATGAGAGAGAGAGAAAGAGAGAGAGGGAGAGAGAGACAGAGAGCTAGATTATGATGCAAAATGTATTTTTTATTGTGAGCTGGAGGTAAAAATGATAAGTACTAATCCTCATAATAAAACTGGGGGACAAGTGAATCTGAGAGAAAATGACTTCAACTTCATCCTAATACTTGCGAGAATCCTCCCCTTTTCTTTAAGACTGAAGTGCTGAAAAGCATTTCCCCCACTCCCTTCACTAATCTCCCTACCAATTTGAGGACCAGTTTATATCTCATATCTGGAATGTTCTGTTTTAAAGCGACCTGATACAGTTGGGGCAACAGAAAGGTCAGGAGGGAGACAGGAGAACAGAGATTGGGGGCGGGGGAAGGAACAGCAGAGCCTCTCCCCTCGCATTTGATATGGAAAAGATAAGTGAGTGGTGTATGAGTCAGAGGATGCTGTAGGAGTTACCTGGGGATTAGCATCCTGTGCACACCCACAAGTGGACTGCAAACCAGGAGAGGAGTTCCCATCCATGACAGGCTCTGCTGCGGATTGTTCTCTGCAGAAACTGAGTCTCCATGCCAGGAAACTCGAAGTCTCTAAGAAGAATTATCAAATGCATCCTCAGAAAGAACTCACACTGTAATGTTCCTGATAAAGTGAAACACCAGGAGGAAAATTAGAGAGCAGAGGAAGGAGTGGGGAAACCATAGACTTCTCCAACCCAGAAGATGCCTATGGAGTCAAGTCTGGTCTGTACTGGGGACAAGGTTGGACAATCACACGTGGGACTGTATCTTTAGACTGCATTCCAGAACCACGTTTTTAAAAACTAGATGAAAATCTTTAAATAACCAAAAGTACCTCAAATATTCAATCAGGCTGTTTTCTTTCAGAAAGCACAGTGGGAGCAGTTACTAGAGAACATAATACCACTCATCTAGCTTCATTTGAACTGCATGAAAACAAATATCACACACACACACACACACGCACCTATGCTTCCAACACAATTACAACCTTCTTTAAGTTGTTTGAAAGATCACCTTTGATTCTGTAAAACAGACTAAATTCTGTCACTGTAACCTTTAAACTACAAGATAGTCACCTATTTTGCTTTGCCACTTTAAATTCATTTTTTTTTTTTAAAAAAAGACAATTTACAGTCAAGACTAGATGATTATGGACACTATCAATAAAGTTGCTAACAGTTTATATGTTTGAGGCAGCTCTGGTCCCTACTAGCTATTGCAACGTATTACTTAATTTTCCTCAGCCTCACCTTGCTCCAGATGTGAAATGGAGTTAACAAAGCGACCTCTCAGCTTGGTTGTGGTAATGACAGCTCATGATAATTACATGCACAAAACACTTTAGAAAGGCTGGTACGTATTAACTGCGGAATAAACAGCAGCTGTTATTATGATTGCTAGGAAATATTAATGCCGTAAGATTAAGAGCTCAAACTGAGTGTATTCACTCCGTTCAATACACATTTTAGGGAGCTTGTCATGTGCGGTGATTATGAAAAGGAATCAGATTAGCTCCCTTGTCTTGTGTGAGGATAATCAGAATGTACACTGACACTCATACGTCTGAATATCTTTCCTAACAGTGGCTACATGACAATTGTACACACGTTCAGAGGACGAAGAAAGCACAAAACCCTGGCGAAATCATAGTAGGCTTCTGGGAGTCTGTGAAATCAGACCTGAACGTTGATGTGCAAGTTTAAAAGAGAGGGGCAGGTGAAACGCTGTAAGCAAAATAATTGAAGGAGAAAGGGGACAACGTGGCCTGTCACATTAGCAAGGCCAACGCCTTCTTCCCTATGCTCAGTGTTTTATGGGCATTATATTCAAAGCTCATAAAAAAAGCTCTGTGTTTTTTATTTTCCAGAAAAAAAGATGAGGCCCAGAAAAGTTCTATGGGGAATAACTCTGAGTTTAATTCAAGACTCTGAGAGCAGAAAATATATTTTTATGCCAATGACATAGACTTAGAACAAAAAAATGGACTAGGCGTTGAGAAGACTTGTACCAGCCAGTGTCTGTTCTCTGGATTAGAGCAGAGTGAGGGAGGGCTCCAGTGGAAACATAGGCAGGACTCTAGACCCGTGATTCTAAACTCTAGTGACAATGTCAATTGTCAAATGTAAAATTTGATAAAAATTTAAAGGCCCAGTTTGAACAAGCCTAGGCAGCTGCGTGCACTGTTAACTCTCCAGATGATTTTCATACCTACCGAAGTTTGAGAAGCGTTGGTCTGACAAGAGGTAATGTGGGACGGATCTGGAGTCAAGGCCATAGGAGGACGAGGAGGGGGCATGGGAGGAGTCACAAAAAAGAATGACCTATGAGACTAGATTTATTTCATGTCTCTGCTTCTTGAATGAAAGATTTGGGGGCCGGAGTTTGTTCCAAACACAAGTATAAAAACTTATTTCTGGTAGGATTCATTTCCTATTAGCTATGAAATGAACACTATGGAAGATCCTCCTGAATTGACACTTGGGGCTCTCATATCTTTTGGAACTTTTCTATTCACTAACCATTCAAGAGATGAGTTTCTTCTCTAGAAAAATGATGTGCCTCGACTAAGACGACTGAAGTCCCTTCCAACTCTAAATGTAGGTATAACACACAAAAAACTTGAGTATTAATATGAATCATAGTGTAAAATGGGTACTTAAAATTTTTCATGGATAGACTGGTGTTTAAAGGGGAGGTGGGTGGGAGAGGCATGGATTGCGAGTTTGGGATTAGCAAATGCAAACTATTATATATAGAATGGATAAACAATACAGTCCTACATAGCATAGCACAGGGAACTATATTTAATATCCTGCGATAAACCATAATGGAAAAGAATATGAAAAAGAATGTGTATATATGTATATATATATATTTATATATATGTATGTGTGTATAACTGAGTCACTTTGCTGTATAGCAGTAATTAACACAATATTGTAAATCAACTATATTTCAATTAAAATTTTTTTTTTAATTTTTCATGGGAAAATGTGAGAACAATAACAAAAGAAAGATTACAAATATATGTACCATAGGATAAGCATACATGCTTATAAACAGAATGCATGTTATTCTATTTTCATGTAGAATGAGATAAAGGTAAAGGAATGTGCACATTCTTGTCTCAGTACATTAAAGTTAGACTTATTCTTCCATACTTCATAACCTTAGATTGGTAATTATGTGTAAGCAATTTTTTTTTCAGTCTATAAATCAATACTATTAGTTTTCTACTACAGAACTTTAAATAACTGAGCTTTAACTCTACTTCAAATACGTGGGCTAATAAAAGTAGGGAACTCCCTGGAAGAATATGGGTTAGCTCAAACAATAAATTACAGTTTTCTTTCTCTTCTTTTTTTTAATGTTTTTAACATTGAAGCATTTTCCCCCATCCATACTCCATAGATTCAGCTTGCCTCCCCTAAGTTAACTAAATTACCTAATTTTGGTTTCACTTTAAAAACTTCCAAATTGAATGTAAATCAATAGTTCTCAATTTTTGAGATTAAGGTTACAGACATTAGAGATTAAAAAAATATATTTATTGAATTTCTTTTCCAGCAAACTATAAACAATGTTAGAGTACTATAGATTTTTCTCCTTTTATTCTTTTATAAGTATCTTTAGTTCAATTTTTTCACAATTAATTTGATACCAAAAAAGCATCCCAAAAAAGTACAAAAATAAATCATTATCAAATCTTGAGGTCTTAAAAGAATCTTTTATCATATGATTCATTTTTTATTAAATGCAATACTTATTTAAATGTAAATGTTTACAAGTAATATAATACATTAAAAAAGCTCCCTGTTTTCAAAGACTAAAATCATGAGAGCTCATTTGAAAAATCCTAAAAGAAAATAAGTGTACACAAATGTACACAAAATGATAATTAGTCAAAGTGCTAATAGAATGCTAAGTGTTCATGGCAGAAACCCTACCTAGAAAATAAAAAGAAAGCATAAAAGGGCTGAACACACTGTGGTAGATCCATAGGATGGGATGGTCTTCAGCAATAAAAAGAAGTGGAGTACTGAGGCACACAACAGCAGGAATGAATCTCAAATGCATTAAGTTAAAGAAGTCAGTCCCTAAAGGCTACAGATTGTATAATTTTATTTATATGAAAATCTGGAATATGCAAAACTATAGAGACAAAAAACATACCAGTGCCTACCAAGGGCTGACAGTCAAGGATGGGTGACTAAAGAGGGGAAAGAGGGAGTTTGGGGGAACGCTTCTGTATCTTAATTGTGCTAATAGTTATATGACTCCATGCGGCTGTCAAAACTCCAAACTATTCACTAAAAAAGAGTGAATTATACTGTATGCAGATTACATCTCTAAAAAACCTGAGAAAAGAAAAAGAGGGGGGGCTTCCCTGGTGGCACAGTGGTTGAGAGTCCGCCTGCCGATGCAGGGGAGACAGGTTCGTACCCCGGTCCGGGAGGATCCCACATGCCGCGGAGCCGCTGGACCCGTGAGCCATGGCCGCTGGGCCTGCGCGTCCGGAGCCTGTGCTCCGCAATGGGAGAGGCCACAACAGTGAGAGGCCCGCGTACCGCCAAAAAAAAAAAAGAAAGAAAAAGAGAACGAAACAGCATGATTCCAACTGGAAGATTCAGTATATTCCTGTACTGCAAGGTAAATATTTCTAAATGATTTCTGGTACTCTGAAAACTGACCTCACTCTGACAAATAATTTCTTGCTAAAAATAGCAGTCTGCACTGAAATGAAAATACTATTTCTATATTTCATTAAGTCCCTAGAATCTGACATATTCGCATAAGTCAGACTATTCAGAACATTTTATTTTATGTAACCTAGGAAGCATGGAAGCATGTGGGTACTTAGAAACTCTAAACAACAACTTAAAATTAAATCTTGAGAAGCTCAATCCCATCCAAATGTCTTGATGTCAAAATAATATTACGATGTCATAATAAGATGTAGTGTCTCCCTGCATTCAGAGACTATAAGAATGTCCTACGGACATGGCAATTTATATGGAGTTTCCAGCGTTTAGTGTAAACTTGAAATGTGCCTTGATGTCTACGGTCAATGCTTTGGTGCCATGGTTTGGTGATTTCTTGTTTTGTTTTGATTTACTTGAAGTTTGCAGTTCTTCAGACAGGAACACACGCATTATGCCAAATGGAAAGCTTAACCTATTACAACTGGTTATACAAAGGTAAACTCCATTAACAAAAAGAACCGTGAAGTCCAAATAAGTAATTTGAAATAGTGACTTTTGTTCTGATTTCAATTTCCTCCTTGCAGATATTTAACTAAATTATGCTTTCTTTAACTACTATTGGAAATATTGAATAGATCCAACAGTTATTAAGTAGTCAAACTGAGCATTTTAATAACTTTGTTATAGATAGAAGAGTTCAGTAAAGTGTCATTTCAAAAGTATTAAGTATTTCATAGTTTAATAAGATTACCTAACACAATAATACATGACAGTTAAAAGATTTTGTTCAGGGCTTCCCTGGTGGCACAGTGGTTGAGAGTCCGCCTGCCGATGCAGGAGACACGGGTTCGTGCCCCGGTCCAGGAAGATTCCACGTGCCGCTGAGAGGCTGCGCCCGTGAGCCACGGCCGCTGAGCCTGCGCGTCCAGAGCCTGTGCTCCGCAACGGGAGAGGCCACAGCAGTGAGAGGCCCGCGTAGCGCAAAAAAAAAAAAAAAAGATTTTGTTCATGCTTGTTAATTTTTCCGTGTGGATAACTGACAGTATGTTTATAAGTATCAAATTCAAAACTACGGGTTTACTATGTTTCAAATGATTTTCATGGAAATGCAGAATATAACCACACGATGACTAAATGGACACTTTTCTAACTCAAAATGGAAGTAGATCTTATTGATTTCTTGTTCTCACGGTGTCTCTGTAGAAATGTGTCAGATTCAACAAAACAGCTGGACGCACATTCACACATATGTGTAACTCATAAGGCATAGTAGTTAGAGCTCTAAGTAATTAAGTTTCTTAATAAAGAATGCACCAAAAAAGAGCATGATAAACATATTGTGATAGAAAATAATACTTAGGCAGTCTAACCCACCCACTACCAAAATTTGCTCAATGCATCATAACAACAAAATCTGCAAACCAGACAAATGACAACAGCGTTCTAAGTGACAAGATATTTATCATATATGCTCTGTTTCTTGAAGAGTATGTAAAATTGAATTCAAGCTTTGCTGACATTTTCTGATAACATCTTACAATGCTGCCAGATGAAATACTTGATAACTAGAGATTTGATGGAAGCGATACTGCCGTATACATCTATGAACATTATCTATCTATCTATCAGGTACTGCACTATGTAGTATTTCACATTTACTTCTAATTATCATATCCCTCTTCAAGAAATAGATAGATAATGAAATAGATCAATATTTTGAAGAATAGATATGATAATTAGAAGTAATTATGTAAAATACATAGTACAGTGTGTGGTATAGTAGTAGTGAACTATTGTTATACTCCCTTTTGAATTTTTCAAGATTCATCAGAGGCACAGTGTGTTTTGTTTTCAGAAATAATAATTAAATGAACTCCAAGTTAGGGCAAGTCTAATACTTTCTTAAGTTCATTTATGTTGGTGAGATATTGCTCCCCTATCAAGGATTGGTTATGTCTAGACTACACATAATCTTCTGCCAACAGATGACTTTGTAACACAATTCTTCCTGAATGCATTTTTCTTAGAATAATATTAAATCCAAGGTGTCCTTCATAAGTTCACATGGGAAGCCTACACAAAGGTAACTAACTGGAAACATACTATTTTGTTTTCTTACTGTCACAAACAAGTTCATAAAGACAGTCTTTGGCAGTGGTAATGTGTGCAATGTTGATAGCAACCGGTAGATACAATGGTATATGAAATAAAGGAGGCAAAATAAATAGTGATTAAGGATATAGACTTTGGTGTTAGAAAACCTGGATTCAAACATTTACCCTGCAAAACTGCCAAGGGAAATGAACAATTACATCTCTCTGAGGATCAGGGTCTCCATCTTCAGAATAGAAATTTTAATTCCTATGGGGTTGAAGTGAAGATTAAATTGAATGATGCTTATAGAGATCACAGCAAACACTCAATAAATGCTAATCATTGGTGGCATTTATTATCATCTCTGCCATCACTCTACCACAGTTAAGTGGGCTCACTGGCTCACACATTTCTAGTTGTTGATCGCAGATGATAAATTCTGAGAAAAAGTCCAACAATTCACATTTTTCTATGACAGATTTTCTCTTTATTGACATAAGAGCCAAGGCAAGGTAGCATCATTAAAGGGCATAAGAACAAAACAGTATAGTTATGTTTTCTTCCAAGCTCAATTCCAAGCTAAGTGTGAGACTCTGGTCAGTTTCTTTAAGTTTCTGTTCCTCAGAGTTTGGCTAATGACATTTAAGGTCATTTTATTCTCCTATTACTAAGTTTGCAGAACTTCTAAATTGAGAATTTAGGGTAGTATTTCAAGAAATACAAACTTCCCTGTGTTATGTCTCAGTAATACATATGATAAACATCAATCATCTGATGGTTGATGAATACAGCAACTTTTTACGGTTATTATTCTTTTTTTTCTGCCACACCGTGCGACTTATGGGATTTTAGTCCCCTCACCACGGGGGCCCAGCAGTGAGATAAGTGCCAAGTCCTAACCTAAACATTGGACTGCCAGGGAATTCCCTGTTATTATTATTTATGTATAGCTCACTGGCTTCAGGACCACGGACAGAGAAAGTTCCGTAATAAGAATGGAAGTATGTATTGGTATTTGTACTCTGAAACAGAAGTAAACTAAATATGAGAAAGTACTCAGAGCTAGAGCTGGAAATATTGAACCACATAAATATGAACATATACTCAAGACTCGGATACAAAAATTAACTGCATCCCTATTATGTAATAAATAGTGAGGAAATAAATACAATATAATGTTGCTCATTTTCAAGGATTTCACTTCACAGTCTAGAAATCAAAATTACTCAAACTTTTACCAGTACAAACAGGTAAATGCAGGACTTCCCCGGTGGCACAGTGGTTAAGAATCTTCCTGCCAATGCAGAGGACACAGGTTCGATCCCTGGTCCGGGAAGATCCTACATGCCGCGGAGCAACTGAGCCCGTGCACCACAACTGCTGAGCACGCGTGCTGCAACTACTGAAGCCCATGCGCCTAGAGTCCATGCTCCACAACAAGAGAAGCTACCGCAATGAGAAGCCTGCACACCACAACAGAGAGTAGCCCCTGCTCACCACAACTAGAGAAAGCCCATACACAGCAACGATTCAAAGCAGCCAAAAAAAAAAAAGCCTATGTTGTGAATGTCTATTGTCTTAGCTGAAGAATTAAGGCCTGCTTCCACTTTTTAAAGCTATGCTACTTTGAACTCTCTGTGCCCTTGTTTATCATCCATAAAATGGGGATAATAACAGTTACCTTAGGTAGTTTGATAAATAAGATAACGCATATTATCACTAATCACAGATCCTAGTGTATAGTAAGCACTCAATGTGTTTTGGTGGGCAATGATCATGGATATCAGAATGTGCTTCTAAGACCAATAAGTACATTGACTTCAATTTGAACATACAATATTGGCCTTCTTTAGTAACAAAAAAAAAAAAGTAATATATATGGAATCTAAAAATAAAGAAAAAAATGGTAGTAATGAACCTAGTTGTAGGGCAGGAATAAAGAGGTAGACATAGAGAATGGACTTGAGGACATGGGGTGGGAGGGTGAAGCTGAGGTGAACTGAGAGTAGCATCGACATATATACACTACCAATTGTAAAACAGTTGGCTGGTGGGAAGCAGCAGCACAGCACAGGGAGATTGGCTCGGTGCTTTGCGATGACCTAGAGGGATGGGATAGGGAGGGTGGGAGGGAGGCGGCTCAAGAGGGAGGGGATATGGGGACATGTGTATGCCATGGCTGATTCGCTTTGTTGTGCAATAGAAACTAACATGGCATTGTGAAGCAATTATACTCCAATAAAGATCTATCAAGAAAAAAGAGAGAGATAGAAAAAAATTTAAATCTACATTGTGTTTCTCTTAATTAAAACACAATTTAATTCAGTAGTATTTTCTGTTTAAATTATGGTCAGAAAAACAATCATCACAAAATTGATTTGTAGCTCATAAACATTAGAGACCCAAATGTTCGACATGGGAAATTGGAAGCATATTTTATTATAATTATTTCCAGTAGATACTACTCTGTAGAGAATTTCCTTGGCATGGGAAGTAAGCCAAAGATTTTACTGACAGCATTCTCAAAGAAAAAGTTTACATGGAACATACAGTCCGGTTCAAATGGAGTGAAAGGGAACTAGAACTTGCTGTCTCCAATTAAAATATTAAAAGCAGACCAGAATTTTTATAGTATCAGAATTACTTACATTATTCTGTGCTCTTTGTTTGGAGGAGCTTCAGATAACCTTCTAAGAAATCAATGCATTTCCTGGTTTATTAAAGGACATTTTCTTTCTTAACAAAAATGAGACATGACCACTGCTTTGAATTTTATGCCAGTACGATAGCTGGAAACCATACAGGGTAAAAGAAATACATTTTCCTAAGGTACGCATTTCATTCGAATGTCACGCTCTAAGGAAGTTAGGTATAAGTACATGTAAGGGAATAAAGTTTTTCTAGAAAATGTAAGGATCCAGCAGAACTTTCTTGCTACACACTGATTAAAGTCACAGGAAAGATATGTAAGGCTAGACATCATGCTTCAAGAACAAACAAATCCTTTTTTCTCTCCTTTCCCAAAACCTCAAAGCCACTTATCTCTTGAGTTCAATTTTTTATGTATATTTGACAGTTAAGATACAAGGGCCTCAAAACATTTTACACCAGCAAGTGCAAAAATAGAAAAGGTGTCCTTTTGAATCCAAGTCGAGAAGCTGTATCCTCAAAGTATAACTCTATATAACATCTTCAGTTCAGCTCAACACATGTTTACTGAGTCCTTTTAAGAAACTAAGAACTAACTCTCAGACAAAACATTCATAATTAATTAAGACACTGGAACTTTGCCTGCCCTTACAAAAGACTATAATCACATGGGTGAGAGACAAAAACAATAAGGGTTAAGTGACATATGACAAGTAGGCAAAGCAGAGCATAGTGTCGGTGTGGGAGTAAACCTAAACCTAGCAGAGATTTGAGAGAAGGTGATGCTTGAGTTGAGTCATGGAATAAGTAGGTTAGACAAGTAAATAAGGCAAGGACAATTCTAGTCATAAGTAACCAAAGGCAAAGGCAAAAAGATTTGTGAATCAATCATGTGTTTTAGGAGACAAAATAGTTCAGGATAAAGAGTGTTGGGCAAAGTGACAAGAGCTAACCTCAGTAGTTCTCAAAAGACTTTGGTTTTCATGTGTAGGAGATCAGATGCTTTAAGATGGGTAATGGGTGGCACTGAATTAAAATAAGATCAACGGTGTATCTGAAGTTCCACTAGCAGCATTTTGTAAAGCATTCTTTCTTTATTCACCCTAAATTAATTAAATACTTATTATGTTTAGGACACACGAGCTACTGAGGAAAAACCAATACATACCAAGTTATTACTGTCTGGAAAAAGTCCCAGTATAATAGGGGAAGTAGTCAGACATGCAAAAAGTTAAACGAAAAAATCAAAGTCCTAAATAAATAATAATGACCATCACTCACAGAAACAGAACTAACATTAAATGAGCCTTATGTGGGCTTCCCTGGGGCGCAGTGGTTGAGAGTCTGCCTGCCAATGCAGGGGACACAGGTTCGTGCCCCAGTCAGGGAAGATCCCACATGCCGTGGAACGGCTGGGCCCGTGAGCCACGGCCACTGAGCCTGCGTGTCCGGAGCCTGTGCTCCGCAACGGGAGAGGCCACAACAGTGAGAGGCCCGCGTACCGCAAAAAAAATAAAATAAAAAAAAAATAAGCCTTATGTGACAAGCACTCTACATGTGTTTGCCATGTCATTATGTCATTTATAATTCACAAAAGAGGGCCAGTTACTATTATTAAATAGCTACCCTTGTATCATATTACAGATGAAGAAATTAAGATTTCAAGTCATTAAATAATTTTTCCAAGGTCAAATGAGCAGATCTAGGATTCAAAACTAAGTTGTTTGATGCTTCTTCCTTGCTCCTAATTATGAAGTATCTTGGTAGAACCCCGAAGTAAAAACAACTCATCTGGGAGAAGATGGGAAATTAATAAGTGAATTAGGACTTGAGGATGAATAGAAGCTTACTGAACAGATAAAGGAATAAATCCAAACACATGGTAGGTATAAAGGTATACTGCAGTAAAACTCAAATATTTTAATGCATGTTTTTGATTATGTTAAATCAGACACATGTATATTGATAAAATCAATCATTGAAATTTTTAAAATTTCGTGGTCTCTCCATAGACCTTGGAGGATTTACATTTTTGCATGTATATATGAGCTACAACAACATGTGGCCTACTTTAAAATGTAAGGTTTTATTTCCTAAACTTTGCAGATTTATAAAATCATATAGCATCTTTTATAAAGCCTTCTCTTTTCAGAGTTAAAATTGCAACTTAAAATGTTCATCACATTGGTCAAATAATTTAAAAAGTTTACTATCAAAAGAAATCTTGTGATTTCTTGTTAGATGGGAATAAAGATGTAGAGTATAAGCCCTGAAAGTTGGGTTTTCTCCTTTTTTTCAGTGCAAGTGCCTGACTTTGATTGCTTAGGCATCCAGTTCAAAGAGGGCTATCTCAGAAAAACACACTGCCAGCCACACTGGGTAAAGAGTCAGACTACCTCCCCTCATTGAGTCTCCTTTGCTTTAGAGATCTTGGTTGCTTTCGGTAAGTGACCATTTGGGCCACTTGTTTTTTCTCTTCCAGCTTTAAATTTCCACTCTTGTGTTTTAAATTCACCAAGAAAGAGTGAGCCTGTGGAAATCCTAAGTCCCCACCTTCGACACCAGTAAAAGTAGAACTGCAGGCACATGTCCTCTCTTTCTTTACCCACAACCTCACTGTGTAGCCCCAGGTGTGCTGTGTAATTTCCAGGTCCTTTAAGTCATAGGCTTTTATTTTTTCATAGCTTCTGATGGTTACTGCTGAAGAGTGTCTTGCAATCACAAGAACCACAAGGGTCAACCCAACCACAACATCGGTTATTGCTAGGCTGAGATTAGCACAAAACAAGATGCTTCTTTATTTGGTACAATATTATAACAAGTCACTCTTTGACAACACATTAATACTAGCATAATATATTGACCGACCTAGAGAATTATACCAACACCTTTGTTTTGAGGCAATTCTGGATAATCGACATTGAAAATATCCACAAAATTCTTACCATATAGGTATATCATAACACAAATTGTGTCGTCTGGAATAAAAACAGATTTTAAAAACCAAACCTACTGGGTAATGGAATAGGTTAAAATTTTTGCCCCAGCCTTTTTAAAATTGTGTCATGTCCACAACACAGGTAGTAGTTTAGCTAACAATAAGACAGTGATCTCAGTAAGACAAGATGAGAGTGGGGAAAGCAAATGAGGGCCAGATATGGGCACAGTCAGACTGAGTGGATTGGAAACCTGAGGGTACAGGGAAGCAAGGGGTCACAATTCTGTGAGGCAAGCGACAACGCAGTCAGGAGGTCAGGAGGGAAGTATGGGAATGGATGCAGTGCCAGTGATGAGTTGATACAGAAAACCCAGCAAACCTGACATTTCTCCAGAGCCAGAAGACAAGCTCAAATTATGGCCAATGTAGGTCCACTGAGTGTTACTGAATAAAGAGGGAAGTCAGGGAAATTTCCTGGCGGTCCAGTGGTTAGGACTCCGTGCTTCCGCTGCAGGGGGCACGGGTTCAATCCCTGGTCGGGGAACTAAGATTCCACATGCTGGGCTGCGTGGCCAAAAAAAAAAAAAAAGGGGTGGGGAGGTCAGAAGGAAGGATGGATTGGGACACACATACGACTTCCAGACAAACACATGTTCAGTGACACATTAATTATTTCATATAGAAAATGCCCATCACACGGCAATACTGATTAATATTTCCCTATCTGCTCCTCCCCAAAGTAGGCTGAAGTAGAAATTAATCAAAAATGAACTCAATGTATCTTAACATCACTTTTGTTGATACAGATGATTTCAAAAGGCCATTCAAAATCCACAGGGTTGAACAATTTCATACCATCTATCAGGACATGATGCTTAGACTTGGAAATGAGGTAATACTCTTGGGTAAGCTTAACCCCCAAAACGATGCCTGTAACTGAAGCAGAATTGGAATAATAAAGCTTTTCATCAACTTGCTGAAAGCCAGGGTTGTCACTAAACCATCTTCACGGGATGTAGCTTTTGCTCCTTACATTGCCTTGGCACCCAGACCAAACCTCCATTCATTCCACAGCCACAACTTTTCTCAATTTGCATGGCGCTGTCCAACCCACTGGCCACACTTGCCAGAAAATTATGTTACAGTCTCAAGTCTGCTTTCCAGCTCCTGTTCATGGAAGGCTTGCTTCTCAAACACAGAATTTCTCTCCAAATGCTAAATGCTGTTTTAAAAATACATACATTTTACTCTAATTATTTTGTTTTAAAAAAATTTTTGCTGATACTTTTCCATCTATAAATCCTGCCCTTACTTCAGTATAGCAAACAGTATTTTAGGGACCTGAGTCAGCTTATTAAGCTCTTAAATATGCTTAAAAATCTACTGATTATAGTAAGTACTGAAATAATGGTAGTTAGGTGCTTTAGACCTAACTTACTATTACAGTACTTAGGACACAGGTATATGCCAATCATCTCGGAATATTGTACACTGTGATGCGTCACATTATTATTCATTTAAGATTAAACACACGGACGTTAGTAAATAAATATTAATTGCAGCAATATAAAAACAAAATCAAGGAATAATCAGGAAGAGTTCACAAACAAAAAACGTAGACCTTACTCTTTCCTACTAAAAATCATCAACCAACAACATCAGAACAAGATTGTCCGAGGAACGGCTTTGAGTAACAAGTAAAGAAAGTAAGAAAAATGATAAGTTCTCAGTCTGAAAAGAGGAAAGGTAAGTGGTGTATGATCAGTCAGGATGAAGAAAGATAAACACAAATACATCCATGGAGACCTGATATAAAACGAATCCTGAAGCCTTAAGGATGAGTATTGATTACTCTTATTATCCCTTCACACTGTGGGTAAGTGAAGCACGGTAAAAGCATGAAGAGTTTCTTATAAGCAAGAGATTGGCAAAATGGGTCTTTGATATGGTTGAGTTTACAATCCCAGTCTTTTCTAAATTAATGCTTGTCAGGAACACAGCTTCCTACTCCAAGGTATCTCTTACTGATTCTGAAACAAAATATGTGAAATAAAAAGGCACTGCATCCTGCCAAGTCCAGGAGTGTATATATACACACCTCAGCTATCTAAAATGAGTCCTTAGTGAAGACTTTCCCAATATCCTCTTGGAAATTCTCCTCACTATAACTGCTGAGCGTCCCTTCAACTATATTCTATAGGCTCTACAAGGCCTATAGTTAAATAGAACTATTTGAGAACTCATTTAAAGGATAACAGAGTGGTGAATACTAACTATTAATGGACATGGTTAGTCATGTGAATGTCACTTTTATACTTAGATAAATGAATTGCTTACATGGTTTTGAAAGAGAAGTAAACTAGACTCTTTCAATGCCATATATAATAAACCCAATGTGAATAACTTACGCATTTCTCAAATTGAAATACTGAACTCATTGAACTCATTTCAAACAGAACATGTATAAACATGTCACTTAAAGAATTTATGGACAAATATATCCAAATATGTAACAGTATATGAATATACTGGGTCTTCCCTGGTGGCACGGTGGTTAGGAATCCACCTGCCAATGTAGGGGACGCTGGTTCGAGCCCTGGTCCAGGAAGATCCCACATGCCACGGAGCAACTAAGCTGTGCACCAAAACTACTGAGCCTGCGCTCTAGAGCCCGCGAGCCACAACCATGGAACCCACGCGCCACAACTACTGATGCCCGTGAGCCTAGAGCCCGTGCCCTACAACAAGAGAAGCCACCGCAATGAGAAGCCCGCATACCACAACAAAGAGCAGCCCCCGCTCACCGCAACTAGAGAAAACCCGCACGCAGCAACGAAGACCCACCGCAGCCAAAAATAAATAAATAAATTTATCAGAAAAAAGAATATATCAAGGTAAAAGACAGTTCAGCGTATGTGTGTGTGCTTCAGATAGGTAGCAATTAATGAAAGTTGGTTTTCACAATACTGTTACATAGATTATCATTCCACCAAACACAAAAATATTGTTTTGTCTCATATGTTAAAAGGTCACTACGCAGTGACCCCCTGAGTGCCAGCATGGACTTTTCAAAGGTATGCGCCACAGAAGTTTATGTTGAATCTAAGAAGATTGCAGATCAAAGTGGAGTATTTTGGCCACAGCAATGAAAGGTAGTCTCTGATCTGAATAATTAGAGGGTAAACACTACTACACGTCATGCATATTGGATTGATTCTTTCCAATAAAGCAGGCTGCTCTGATCATCTCGGCTAAATATAAAACCTCCTCACAGCTTCCAAAGAGCCCATAATGAAGGGTCATGACCTAACAGATTCAGTCAAGAAGGTTCACTCCTTCTTTTCTAAAGTACTAACATGCTTAAGGAAACAATAGGTATTTAGTGTAAAGGTAACATAGATAAAGATTAACCTCGCAACTTGAAAATTAGCTAATTTGTGGATAACGTACAAGTACTTGACAAAGGCATCAGCAGAGCTTCATTGAGAAGTAATTGCAGGAGAAGGTCAGAGCTAAGCCATGCATCCTGGGTTTTTACTCTTACATGAGGCTGCACAGACACTTAACAAATCAAAGGATTTTCACCCGTTTTTGCATAGAAAGCTAAACAGCCATAGCATCAAATAGCTTTAACTAACACTTACTTGTTAATCAAGAAAAGAATAATAAATTGAATAGGAAAACATTTCAACGCCTCAAATAAAGCAGTTGCTACCTCTCCCACACCAAACACAAATAAATAAATAAATACCTAACAGTTCACTTCCCACTCTGTTTAACGCGAGTACTGATATCATTTGTTTCTTGAAGAGATTCCAAGCAATATATGAAAAATAGATTTCAAACTATGAATGCACTGAAGTGATAATTGGTTTTATTACCTCTGATGATATACATAACTGACTGATAGTTGGTATATTACTGTCACATTAAATGAAAGAACGTAGTGTGAAAGTCCCCCAAGAGTCAATAATCTAAGTTGAAAGTGAAAAAAAAAAACGTAAGGAGGAATTCTTTGAATTATATATATAAAATACATTATATATATATAACATATATGTAATTAATATATATATCATATTATATATTGAATATAATTCAATGGGCTAAATGTACCAATGTTATTAAATCCAAAATCTGTCTGCATTGACAATGGATGATGTATGACTCATCTCATACACAGAACCAGTAGAACTTATAGGAATGGTAATGATACTATTAACCCAGGGCAATTTAGTCAGTCCTTCCTAGGGCTTGGCTCTGCTAAATGATTTTCTTGTGTTGTCTCACAACTGTCTTCTCACGTGGGCACTGGTATTTGTGCCATTTTACAAATAGGAAGCCTGAGGCCAACTTGCCTAGTATTATTATCCTTACTTATCTAATGCCACACAGGAAGGAGCCGGCAGGCCTCTTGGCTGGCACATTTCAGAGCCCATCCTTTCACTCACCACACCAGGCAGTTCTGTGTTCTAGCAAATTTCAGAACAAATCCATAAAAAATATTTAGTTATTTTTCTTATTCAAACTGGATCTTTCTGGCTGACGTATCACATTCATCCAGAGTTTAGAATAAATAAGAACAATTTATGGGCTCGAATTATTCGACGGTGGTGTGGTTTATATTATTCAATTGCAGATATGGTTACTCGAATGTAAAACAGAAGAATGATGGATTCTAAAAAACAAAAAGGAGCTAATAAAAAGATTGCTTTAGGAAAAGTCAAATATAATGTCAAATTTGCAGGTCAAATAAATAAAAGAGCATTGATTTTATTAGTCAAACTTTCTTAATATGTTGGCAAATTGAGGTGTTTTGTGACCCACTGATAAAGTATCATTTCAAAAATATATTTTCATAGGAAATTTTATAGTCTAAAACAAAAACAAAAGGACAGTAAAATACAAATAAGACTAACAAAAAAAAAAAAACTAAGTAAGCGGGCTTCCCTGGTGGCGCAGTGGTTGAGAGTCCGCCTGCTGATGCAGGGGACGCGGGTTCGTGCCCCAGTCTGGGAAGATCCCACATGCCGCGGAGCGGCTGGGCCCGTGAGCCATGGCCGCTGAGCCTGCGCGCCCGGAGCCTGTGCTCCACAGCGGGAGAGGCCACAACAGTGAGAGGCCTGCGTACCGCAAAAAAAAAAAAAGCTAAGTAAGCAACCCATCTTTCTGAAAAGCACCCATAAATTTAGCAAAATAATGCTAAAATTAATAAATAGCACTATTCAAGACAAGTTACATATTAATCTTTAAAGTACAATACAAAAATGGAATCAGATTCATACCACTGCTCAAACAGTTGTGGATTTCTGTTTGCAAAATAAACAAATTGCATTAAAATGTAAATGCCTTGAGTGTTTCTTATTTGTACTGCTTGGATTTATTCAATCTCCCTCTATGTATCTTTAGCATCCATGATGACTATATTGTGGAAATGCAGTGCTTTCTATCTGCATTACTATCGGTGTCAGTAAATCTGGGAATTACAACCTTGAGACATCTGTAGTTCTTCTCTGTCTCTGCCAGAGCTGTTGCTTCTTGCATCTGCTTTGGCACAAATTCATCTTCAGGAAACGCAGTTCCTTCCTTATAGTTCCTGCATTATTTTTTCTTTGCTGTTCTGAGCTGCAAGGCCACATTTCCCAGAGGTTTCTTTGCCTGCTCTGGAGATGAGCGAAAGCAAAATGAGTAGCGCAAGGCATAAAAGAAGAAAGTTAGACTGGACAAGGAAAAGTGGTAGACAAGCAATACTAGGGAAACAAAACCCACAGAAAGAAGTCTACTTTAGCAGGAATGCAACTGAATGAGATGATAGCAATTGCATATGCTGAAACTTTTCCTGATTAAACCTAGCTAGAGACTATTGCAAATGTGTGTGTGTACAACGTACATTAAACAAGTGTGCATATCTTAAATTTTGCTAAGCAAATCTATCTGATAAAAACAATCAAGGAGTGAGTGAGTACAGAATACAAGCTTTGTAAACAGCTTCATTTTCTCAAGATGCTCATGTTTCATACAGAGGCATATCTGGCCTTTTGGAAAGAATGTGGGTTTTATGAGGGCAGTGACATTTTCCTTAAGATGAAAATGTTTAACTTTTATAACTCAGTCACAGCTTGAAGTTGGGGCAAGTGTTCAAAACCAAGGATATCTCCTCAGGATCAAGATGGTGTAGTCTAAGTTAGGAAAGGGATGCCTTTGAGGTGAGTATTGTTTCCATTACCACTAGAGTGAGGGCTGGCCCAAGTAATTCAATATGGTACCAGTTTATAATGACTCAACTCTTGTCTGAGAATTGATCTGTTGTCCACAAGGCCAATTCCAGAAAGGGTTTCAGAATAATAAACATGTCACAACCGATCACAAGGGTCAGGTACAAAAACAAAATAGGCAGAGTATTTTTTCAGCTTTGTAGATTTGCTCCTAAATGTACACTTCAGGCAATTTGAAACTCTGATGTCGGCACTGCCCTCAAATAAGTTTCACGCCCAGGAAGCCATTCTGAACTCCTCAGAAAGGGCTGGATGTCCTGTTGCCCTGTGTATTTGTCCTATGCTGCAAAACCTCAAGGACAGAGCTTTACTCAAAATGTACGCCCAGCGCCTATTATAGTCCCTGGAGCATGGGTGGCAATCAATACTTGTTCACTGAATGATGGAGACAAGTGAGACTGGTAGAGTCAAAAATTATAAAGTAGATATTGGAACCAAATGAATGCATTGCTCAAAGTCAAGTAACAAGAGGCAGAGGCAGAGGCAGCTGCCATTAAACAGTCCCCCTCTGCTACAAGACCTCATTTTAGCAATTTATAATAATATTAAAAGACATTACTCTTTTACTCAGTGCTATGCAGTTAAGGCTAAATGAAGGTAATAAAATACAAAATAAAATCAGAATGGAGAGGTGATATAAAGCAAGATTCCCTAGAGACATAGGTTCCGATCCTAGCTTTGCTACTAACCAGCTTTAAAAGTCTTAGGAAGGTGATTTAATTGCCCTGAGACTTGGTCTCTGCATCTTAAACCAAGGGCTTGGATTAGCGGCTCTTTCAGCTCTAAAATTCTATCATCCTCTTAGTGAAATAAGTCAGAGAGAGAAAGACAAATACTGTATGATATCACTGTTATGTGGAATCTAAAAAATAATACAAATAAATGTCAGTGCAAAACAGAAACAGACTCACAGATATAGAAAGCCAACTTATGGTTACCAAAGGGGAGGGGGAAATTAGGGATGTGGAATTAAGAGATACAAACTACAATGAATAAAATAAGTAAGCAGCAAGACAATATTTTATAGCACAGAGAATGATAGACATTATCTTCTAATAACTTTTAATGGATTATAATCTGCAAAAATACTGAATTAGTATGCTGTACCCCTGAAACTAATATAATATTATAAATCAACTATACTTCAATTTAAAAAAAAACATAAAATTCTATCATCCTTTAGCTCATAACTGTATACATCAGGTAACAGATATGTATAAGAAAACTACTGGGACCCTCCATTTCCACTGCCCACTTCTTGCTGACCCTACTGTTAAGTAACTAGGTGATAACATCCTTAGGGTTTCCCTGCATCCAGTCTGACTCTTTCCAATTTATTCTCTATAGGATACTGAGTCATCTTTGCCTAGAAACACAAATCTGACCTTGGTATCTCCCTAATGAAAATCCTCCAAAGGCTTTCCATTAGCTCAGGCACAATTCCAAGCTCTATAACATGGCCTTCCACAATCTATATGCTGCTTTCCAAGTTTTACTTTAAGATATTCTGATTTTGGACTCTGCTCTAGCCTCACTGGGTTTCCTTCTGTTGCACTAAAGTGATATGTTCTCTATCACTTCGAAAATTTTGGTGTTCCTTAGAACAAATTTCCCCTCTGCTCTTTACCCAACTAATTTATACTATTTACTGTTCAATGGCCGTAAAATACTTAGCAGAGTGCCTTCAACACAACGGGCACACAAATATTTGTTGAGTAAACAATCTTAAAGTGACTCAAGTCAGGACAAAGCGTATTCCTTTTTCTCCTTTATTTTTGTATGGTAATTGCTCTTAAAAAATCTTACAAGTCATTACCTTGGTTTGTAAATGGTTCACAGTACAGGGCACCTGTTGCACTGAAGAAAAACTGGAGCTAGGAAAGCACTAATTGCTAAGACGGTTGGAGGGAAACAAATACTCTTCTGTCACTGTACACGAGTTACTCTGCAAAAAGCAAAGCAAGGCTAACTGAAGAGACAGCTGCAAAACACACAATGATATAATGTGTTTGCCAATCTGCAAAATCATTTGAAAGTTGCTGCTTCAACAGCTGGTATCTGGAAAGTGCAAGCATCATTCAGTCTAGTTAAAATTACACAGAGCAGAAATGTTTATTATGCACACAAAAAGGAGGTTCGAATATTGAAGTTACAGCACTTTTAAAAGTCTGGAACAGTCAACAAAACACTTGGTGGCAGTTGGAAAGAAATCTCCAATATTTGTTTAGTCATGGTCTCTTTCTAGTTCTATAAATCTTATGATCACATCTTTGAAGACTGTTGAAGAGATAGCACTCCCATGTCACATCATTCTTTGAGCCTAGCCTGCATCTGGATTGAGCATGTACATGCTCAATCTTAGCATTATTATTTAACATTGGTTAGAATTTACAGAATCCAGGCAAAACCAATGGGTTCTATTACCCTGGAAAACTCTTCAGTATATATTCTTAGTACCAGATGCTGCTAAACAGAGGTGTAAACCTAGCTGAATAGGGTAACAAAATGGTTGCCCACAACCCACCCCCTGCCAAAAATGTTTCCATAGTCCCACTGGTACGCCTGAATTTGCCTGAATTTTCCACATCATTTATTCCTTTAGTTTAATGAAACGTTTTTCAAATGTGTTCTGCAGAAATATGTTAGTAGGTTGACTTTGGAAGAGGGAAAAAATCCAACATGGCTCCAGTGTCAGATGTGGGAAGGAATGTTTTAAACAAAATCAAGGATCTAGTAGGAAGTTTCTCCCACATGTAACCATAAATATGGACCACATTTACCTCTTTGTTCATGAAACTCTTGTTCAGAGAATGGTAATTAACAGATGTGGAAGGTATATCAGAAAAAGCTCATTTAAGGTGTTGTAGATTCTTTAAAAAATGAAATTGGTTTCCCAAGGCATCTACTACATTACCTCGCACAAACATATTCACCTCACGAATACATGCAGAAAGCAGCCCAGTCACCTGTGAGAGGGAAACATTTCCGCATCTTCATGTTCCCGTGAGAAAACGTGTACACTCATCTCCAGGAATAAGAAGCTGCTTCTTCCCTTTTTGGATTCCTGTCACTGACTGAGTCACTGATCCCCAGAGGAGGAGCTGTCTCTATCTGATAAGGGAGGCTGGGAAAAGAAACTGAGCTGCTTCCTCGTTCTTTGATGACCTGTTTGCCCTGTGAGCATGGATGCCGCCCAGACAAGGGCCCAAGGTTTCATCCAGAGGCCACTTCCCTGAGCCTCAGGACTCTCATTTGTAATATGCAGGTGGTAACGCGGGCTTTGTGGGTTGTTGGCAGATTAGAGTTCATGAGTAAACTGCTTAGTAAAGTCCTGACATTGTCTAAAGGCTGAAGAGATTTTTCTCGGTTACTATCACAGAATTCATCACAATTGCACACTGGATCTGCCCGGTCCGCACAGTACCTATCACTCCTGTCAGATGCAAGGGGCTAGAGGCTTTGTCTTTTTATTCCACAAATGCTGAGGCCAGTGTCTGACACGTGGCCAGTTCCTGATGCTTGTGTAGAGAACGACTCCCCTGGAGAGAGTTAAATCACTCTCTTCTCTACTTGTGTTTTTATACCTTGCCTAATGAGAAGCGGTCACTTAAGTGTTTTTGGAGGCCCCCAGTGTATGCATAGCTTTATAGCAGAGACAGGGAGACAAGGCATAATAGAATTTTAACTGCAGATGACAATTACACTAATTAGCTTTCTTTTTCTTTACAAAAAAACCCTAAAATCAGCTCAAATCAGGATGACTGAAGACAACTCAGAGTACTGCTCAGTCACCCACCCCTGCAGGATTCCATCACTTAGATTCATTTGAATAATAGACTTTCTCTATATTTATTCCTAGCCTAGAGAACTGCTTCACAACTGGGTATGAATTGCTTTAGTATGATAATTAGGTAAACTTGTATAGGCAGGGAAAGAGTTTTGATTGGACAGGGAGGAGGGAAAAATTTAACAAGAGATGAACATAAGAAAATATATCGTATGATATAAAGAATACTGTGATTGGACAGGGAGATTGAGGTAAGTCACACAGACATTCAAAAAGAGAAATAAGAGGCCAACAAAGATAACTTCATGGTGGTGGTGGTGTGTGTGTGTGTGCGCGCACGCGTACGTGTGTGTGTTTGTCTTTTTTATTTTTCCAGAGCAGGAAGATGACTACACTAGTTGGATGAGACTGAATGTAAAATACTGTAATAATTTGGAAGGCTACCACCCTTAGCTCTGATCAATTCAGCTCTGCCCAATGTGATGCAACTTAGCATCACCATCTCTAATCTGTTCACCCTGGAATCAAGAATGGAGAACAATCAGGGCTTCCCTGGTGGCACAGTGGTTGAGAGTCCGCCTGCCGATGCAAGGGACACGGGTTCGTGCCCCGGTCCGGGAAGATCCCGCGTGCCTCGGAGAGGCTGGTCCCGTGAGCCATGGCCACTGAGCCTGCGCGCCCGGAGCCTGTGCTCCGCAACGGGAGAGGCCACAACCGTGAGAGGCCCGCATACCACAAAAAAAAAAAGAATGGAGAACAATCAAACAAAGGATAAAGACAAGCACATATGTGCATGACCCTCCGTCTCTTCACCTGAATAACAGAGTTGACCCTTCAGTAAAGATTTGAGAAATGCCAAAGATTTATACACACTGGAAACAACTTTGGGAAAAAAAATAAGGATAAATAGAAAAAAACCCTTAAGAATAGACTACAACAGTCACCCCTGCCCCCTCACCTCTCTAGGAGACCCTCTGAGACCAACAGGAAATGTGATAAAATTGAAAAAACTTCAACAACTTGGGGTAAACAAGATTTGGTATCTGGATCCTAAGGCTTCAGATGGGACATCTGGGTCAGTGCACTAGAAAACCTTGAAATCCCAATACCCCTGAGTCGTCTGGGCCTGCAGAAGTGGCCTACTGCTTTCTATTCATAGCTAGCATTCTCCCCTTCAGGATCTATTTCTACTTCCTTTTCTGGCCACCAGACATTGGCATCTTGGTAAGAAACAAAGACACGTGAACACTAGTAGGCGGATGATATGCTATACGAAAACCCAGGAGTACCTTGGAGATATTGTGGGTTTGGTTCCAGACCACCACAATAAAGTGAATATTGCAGTAAAGTGAGTCACACAGTTTTTTTGGTTTCCCAGTGCATATGAAAGTTATGTTTACACTATACTGTAGTCTATTAAGAGCGCTAGCACTATGTCAAAAAAATGTACATACCTCTATTTAAAAAATACTTTATTGCTAAAAAATGCTAACCATGATTTGAGCTTCAGCAAGTTGGAATCTTTGTGCTGGTGGAGGGTCTTGCCTCAATGTGGATGGCTGCCGACTGATCAAGGTGGTGACTGCTGAAGGTAGGGTGGCTGCAACAATTTCTTAAAATAAGACAACAATGGATTTTGCCACGTCATTGACTCTTCCTTTCCTGAACAATTTTTCTGTCGAATGCAGTGCTATTTGATAGCATTTTACCCACTGCAGAACTTCTTTCAAAACTGGAGTCAAGGGCTTCCCTGGCGGCGCAGTGGTTGAGAGTCTGCCTGCTGATGCAGGGGACACGGGTTCGTGCCCTGGTCCGGGAGGATCACATGTGCCGCAGAGCGGCTGGGCCCGTAAGCCATGGCCGCTGAGCCTGCGCGTCCGGAGACTGTGCTCCGCAGCGGAAAAGGCAACAACAGTGAGGGGCCCGCGTACCGCAAAAAAAAAAAAAAACAAAAGCATCGAGGTCCTCTCAAACCTCGATGCTGCTTTATCAAGTAAGTTTATGTAATATTCTAAATCCTTTGTTGTCATTTCAACAGTCTACACGGCATCTTCACCAGGAATAGATTCCACCTCAAGAAACTACTTTCTTTGCTCATCCGTAAGAAGCAACTCCCCATCTGTTAAAATTTTATCATGAGATTACAGCAATTCAGTCACATCTTCAGACTTCACTTCTTTTTTTTATCTGTTAATGTTTTTATTTAGAATTTATTGTTTTTCAACTTTTTAATTGTGCTAAAATATACGTAACATACAAGTTATTACCTTTACCATTTTTAAATGTAGAATTCATTGGTATTAAGTACATTCATATTGCTGTGAAACTATAACCACTATCCATTTCCAACAGATGCTTCATCTTGCAACACTGAAAATCTATGCCCGCTAAAAAATAATTTCTGATTACCCCACCGCCCCAGACCCTGGCAATGAACTTCACTTCTCATTCTAGTTCTTTTTCTATTTCCACCACATCTGCTCCACCACTTCCTCAACTGAAGTCTGGAAACCCTCAAAGTCATCCGTGAGCATTGGACTCAACTGCCCCCCAACTCCTTTTAGTGTTGATATTTGGACCTCTTTCCATGAATTACAAATGTTCTTAAAGGCATCTAGAATGGTTAATCCTTTCCAGAAGGCTTTCAATTGACTTTGCCTAGATCCATCAGAGAAATCATTATCGATGGCAGCTATAGCCTTATGAAAGTGTATTTCTTCAATAATAAGACTTGAAAGTTGAAATTACTCCTTGATCCATGGGTTGCAGAATGGGCGTTGTGTTAGGGCATAAAAACAACTTTAGACTCATACATCTCCATAAGAGCTGTTGGGAAACAAGGTGCATTGTCAATGAGCAGTAATATTTTGAAAGAATCTTTTTTTTCTGAGCAATAGTTCTCCAGAGTGGGCTTGAAATATTCAGTAAACCATATTACTTAGGGGGGAAAAAAAAAAAAAACTCAATAGACTGCAAGCTAACCCTATTTCTTGTACTGAAGACCCATCCATTCTTGCAGGAAACATGAACTTGGACAATGCAGTTGAATTATTGCCACTGTTGGTTGTCCTACTGCCGTTTCTATCCCCCCTTCTATGCCTTCCCTACCCATCTCTCCCTTGATTGACTATCATGTAGAGCTACTTTCTAAACTTCAGTTGACCATATACTGAATTTTCCTTATGACTTCATTTCTATGCAAAAATAAGCATTAACACCAAAAGTTCTTTCTCAGACGTTTGTGAAAGAATATCGTGTGAGTGGTGTATTACCTGTGAGGCAGTATATAAGAGATTATTTTCTTCTCTCTGCCCTGATGACAGCAATATTTCTAGATATCCAATACTGCAGCCACTAGCCATGGGTGGGTATTTTAATTTAATTTAGTTCAAATTTGATTAAAAATTCAGTTTTTCCATCATATTAGCCACATTTCAAGGGCTATAGCCACATAGTCATATTGGACATATACAGAACATTTCTTCATCACAGAAAGCACTATTAGGGAGTGCTATTCTAACATTAAAAAAAAAGTATTGCTCTGAGAAGCAAGTAAAATTATAAGGAATCCAATTTAGACTTAAAATAATCTCTAAAATGAATACAACTGTCAGATGTAGAGACTTTCCCGGAAATAAGTAGGGAGAAACAGGTCTACTGGAAGTATTTAAACCAAAGCTATACAATTAAAAAAACATCCTTAAGAAGCTGAATTAGGCGAGTTTAAAATTCCAAGGGCATTTGGTCAGGAAACTGAGATAAGTTCAATTCCACCAAACCACAATTTTCCCATTCTTAATTAACAGGTATGTTTCATTTAGCGATAAACCAGAGGAAGTTGTGCTTTAAGTTGCTAGGTCATAGCAAAGTTCTTGACTTTCAAGTCAGCAGTGCTTATTTCTTGAATTTGTAATTAATTAAATAATGGAAATGAATTATGACTCTGCGGCTGAGTTTGGATCAAATGCTAATCTTGGTGATTAGCATTTTGAGAAAGCACAAGCACTAATTTAACATAAAACTTAGAATCTTTCATAACACAGGATATCCCAAGACATAAGAGCACCGCATTTTGAAAAAAGACACTAACATGAGGAAGTGAAAGACATTCACAATCTATAATTTCCCAATATTTTCCCTCTTTAAATAAGGATTTTTAACCTCAAGATTTCCTAATGGGGTAGCAGTTCTGAATACACAGAAATATTGCTCCTGAACAAGGTGTCACCCTTCTCTTGTTGCTCCATGGTGGGGAGGCAAGGCTGGAACTGGGTTCACAGCAGAAGGGGGCGCTATTAAAAAATAAGATTTCCATACACCTCAAGGACAAGACGGGCTCTTCAAAAGAAATAGTCTACTTACAAGGGAATCATTCTTGATTCCTTTTCTTGGACTCACCTCCTCTGCTGTTTACACATACACACAACTAGTAGATCCTTGTGTAAGACTGAATTGGCTTAAAAGCGATATGAAAAATCTGAACTTTCTCCAAAGTGGCCACCAAAATGGCTCCGTATTCTGAAAACTGTGAGGTGTGTTCAGGTGGAGATAAATTCGATATGGTTTCAAAGTAAGTGGGCTTTTTTAATCTTTTAGATTATAGAGTGGGCTGAGTTCCCATTTACTTTCTTAACAGCACTCATAGGATAACCTAAAATAGGACTAGGTAAGTGCTACGAATTGAGGAACAAACAAGCCGCTCTTGTTTCCAAATATTAATTTTCTGCTTCTCCCCTTCTTAATGAATGACAAGCACGTTTGCTTCCCCTCTATTCGGGTTATTTCTTTGGTATAAAGCTTTGTAGTCATTTGGAAAATGCAAATACATTCAGCAAGTCAGCCAATAGCATCTTAGTTTAAATTGTTATAAAAGGCAAGTTCCCATTATGTGGAATGACTCAAGTAGACAAGTATAATCAAGTCATGATACGTGAGAACAAGATTAGGAAGGGTCTAGCGCCTGAAGCATATTCAGCAGGATAAGTCCTAGGTGCATTGTTCCATGCCAGAATGGAAAAAAACATTGACAAGAGAAATGGGCAGAGAATTAGGTTAGCAGAGTAAACAGATACTCCATAACCTTCACAAGGGCTATACCTGCTTGGGGAAATAATATTCTTACAAAGTCTTATTCTTCTGCATAATAAATTACTAACAGGCACCAAAGGAACCAACAAATATGCTGCAGTTTTTTTTCTGAATGAATCTTCCTTTGTTGTTATTTAATCAACCTTCATTTTTGTTTTTTGTTTGTTTGTTTTGCGGTACGCGGGCCTCTCGCTGTTGTGGCCTCTCCCATTGCGGAGCACAGGCTCCGGATGCGCAGGCTCCGCGGCCATGACTCACGGGCCCAGCCACTTCCCGGACCCGGGCACCCCTGCATCGGCAGGCGGACTCTCAACCACTGCGCCACCAGGGAAGCCCCAACCTTCATTTTTAATCTGCATATAGAAAAGATTAAATGCTCGGTGCTTAATGACTTTGGAAAAAAACACACATTTCCTGAATGTTTAATCTCACCCCAGGGCTGCTTCTACACGTATATGAAAAACCAAGAATTAACAGCTGAGATTGGCAGTAGTAATGGTTATTTAAAACTCTGCTTCTATAAAACAAATGATCTCTCACAATGCTTTCATTCTTCAAATACCGCACTTCTCTGGATGGAAAAGACGCCCAACCAAACCATGTGTCAGAGAAGACAGAGTTCAGCTGGAAAAGGCAGTTTGTTTTGCTGCACTCTTAAATTTTCTTGCTTCAAACTAGATGAACTATAGGGGAACAGAAAATACTCTGCTTCTTGGATGTAATAACTGATGCACAGAAATAGTGAGGGGACCCAGAGTTGGTGTCATTTCTGTATAATCTAAGTTTGGAATACCATCATTCCGCTCTAGAGACATTTTATATACTTCCTGTTGATTAAAGGTCAGCTATGTTGGAGGCCAGACACCTGCCTTCTTTTAAAACACTGTGGGTGTTAGGACAGTGTTTGATCTCAAAAGTGTCAAGTAGAGAGTTTCGTATGCTATTTGACATATATTCAAACAGATCTACAGCCTTGTAAAATCCAGATATTTTAAACCATCTCATGAAGAAAATGAATGGAAAGGAAATCATGACACAAAGACTATCTTCTCTAAATCATCTTTCAGTCTAAATACAAATTTAAAAGTACACAGTGCTATGAACAAAGATAAAGAATAAAAAGAGGGTATGGACACAAAAGGTGAAAAACACAAAGGCCAGAACCAAAAAATGTCAAAACCTAAACGAATCACAAATTTCCTCTCAAATACTTTTGGGAAGTTAGTATGATATTAAAATATAGAATTACATGGCTCTGTGTGGACAAAAGGTTTCTCTCGAGTATTTGTTACATTCAAACCTAAGATCTAAAAGTTCAAATGACTAATAAAGGATGATTCCCTTAGTATACAAGTCAAAACAGAAGAGTCAGATGAAAACAACTTAATAGTTATTTATATTAGTTTTTGATTCCTAGTGCTTAAAAACCAATGGATTTCCAAAAAAACAAAAAAACAAAAAAACCCAGAATTTACCTGACCCTGATATTCTCCAAGCTAGATATGGCTATCATAAAACCCACATACAACTATCCAATGAATCCCAAGTAGAAGAAATATATACATACATATACACAAATTACCAACTAATAAATAAATACATAAATGAACAAATAATTAAAATAGAAAAGAGATTAAAGACTCCTGTATAACCACACAGCTAGATTCCAGGAAACAGAGTAGTGGTTAATAGTGTCCTGTAGCACATTGGTTAAAGCATGGGCTCTGAGGCAGGTCCTTGTTTGGTATGTGAAATCTATTCTTTACCAGCTGTCTAACCGTGGGCAAGTTACTCTAAGTTTCTATGGTTGGTTTCCATCATATTTAAAACAGGCATAATATTGCCCTACACTGCTTATCAAAATGTTCGTTAAAAATTTAAGACTTTTATTGAATAATTTAATAAAATCTCTATAAAATTTAATAAAATAACAAAATGTAATGAAAATTTAAGAAAATGTAATACCTAGAAATGAACCCACACTAGTATGGGCAATTAGCCTACAACAAAGGAGGCAAGAATACACAATGGGGAAAAGATAGCCTCTTCAATAAATGGTGTTGGGAAAACTGGACAGCTACATCCAAAAAAGTCAAACTGGACTACTTTCTCATGCCATGCACAGAAATAAATTCAAAATGGATTAAAGACTTAAATGTAAGACCTGAAACTTCTAGGAGAAGTTTCTAGGAGAAACTTCTAGGAGAAAACTTCTTCTAGGAGAAGTTTCTAGGAGAAACTTCTAGGAGAAAACATAGGAAGTACACTCTTTGACATCAGTATTAGTGATATTTTTTGGATATGTCTCCTCAGGTAAGGGAAACAAAAGCAAAAATGAGCAAATGGGACTACAACAAACTAAAAAGCTTTTTGCACAGCAAAGGAAATGATCAGCAAAATGAAAAGGTCACCTAATGAATGGGAAAAGCAAACGATATGTCTGATAAGGGTTAATAGCCAAAATATACAAAGAACTCATACAAGTCAACATCAAAAAAACAGACAACCTGATTTAAAAATGGGCAGAGGATCTGAATAGACATTTTTCCAAAGAAGACATACAGATGGCCAAGAGGCACATGAAAAGATGCTCAACATCACTAATCATCAGGCAAATGCAACTCAAAACCACAAAAAAGATATCACCTCACCCCTGTGAGAATGGCTATTATTAACAAGACAACAAATAACAAGTGTTGGCAAGGATGTGGAGAAAAGGAAACCCTCATGCACTATTGATGGGAATGTATGTTGGTACAGCCACTATGGAAAACAGCGTGGAGATTCCTTAAAAAATTAAAAACAGAACTACCATATAATCCAGCAATTCCACACCTGGGTATTTATCAAAGAAAATGAAAACACTCATTCAAAAAGATATATTCACTCATATGTTCATTGCAGCATTATTTACGATAGTCAAGACACAGAAGCAACCTAAGTGTCTATCAATAGATGAACAGATAAAGAACATGCGGTATATATACATACAATGAAATATTATTCAGTCATAAAAATTAATGACATCTTCCCATTTGGGAGAACATGGATATGGACCTAGAGGGGTATTATGTTAAATGAAATAAGTCAGACAGAGAAAAACAAATTCTGTAAGACTTCACTTACATGTGGAAACTAAAAAACATAACAAGTGAACACACATAACAACACAGAAACAGAGTCACAGATACAGAGAAGAAACAAATGGTTGCCAGAGGGGAGGGGGTGGAGGGATGAAATAGGTGAGGGGAATTAAGGGGTACAAACTTCCAGCTGAAAAATAACCGAGTCATGAGTATAAAACGTACAGTGTGAGGAATATAGTCAATAATTTTGTAACCTCTTTGGTGACAGATGATAACTAGACTTATCATGGTGATTATTTTGAAATATATAGAAATATTAAATCACTCTGTTGTTTAAACGAAACTAACATAGTGTTGCAAGTCAATTAGACTTCAAAAACAAACAAACAAACAAACTCATAGAAAAAGATATCAGAAGGTACAAACTTCCAGTTATGAGATAAATAAGCACTAGAGATGTAACGTACAATGTGATAAATATAATTGATACTGCAGTATGTTGTATATTAAAGTTGTTCAGAGGGTAAATTCTAAGGGTTCTCATCACAAGGAAAATTTTTTTTCTATTTCTTTAATCTCATATCTATACAAGATGATGGAAGTTCAATAAACTTTTCGTGTGGGACTTCCTTGGAGGTCCAGTGGTTAAGACTCCACGCTTCCACTGCAGGGGGTGCGGGTTCAATCCCTGGTTGGGAAACTAAGACCCACATGCTACACAGCACAGCCAAAACAATAAATAAATAAATAATAAATAAACGTATTGTGGCCATCACTTCATGATGTATGCAAGTCAAATCCTTATGCTGTATACCTGAAACTTACACAGTGTTCTATGTCAATAATATCCTAATAAAATTGGCAGGAAAAATTGAACAAAAATAGTGCTTGAGATTTAATAAGTCCTTATTAAATGTTAGCTATGATTATTGTTACTACTACTATAACATTATTATCCATGTCATCATAATTAGTCTCTGGCATGTCACCTGGAGATATAAATAGAAATAAATCTAGAAATTTAGTTCCATTTAATGTTTCAAGCACGACAAAGTCTTCTGATTAGAAGAAAAAGTAAGAAGAACTTTTCCATCCTTTTCGACCACAAGATCTACTTCTTGAGAGGTGATAATAATGGTAGACTCGTATTTAGATGAAGCTTCCAGTCATTTATTTAATGTGTATTTAGTAAATGCTTACTCCACGCAAGACTGAATTAGGTGCTGGAGATTCACTAGTGAAAAGGAGCAAAGAAACGTCTTATCCTCTCTGAACTTATGTTCTGTGGATGGGGTGGGGATACCGACCACAAAGAGAATAAATAGGTAAAAATATAGTATATTAGAAAGTGGCAACCGTTGTGCAGAAAAAGAGTGCTTGGAAGAAAAAGTGGTGCAATTTTTAATAAACCTTTCTAGGGAAAGACTCATTAGGAAGTAATTTGATCAAAGTCTTTGAGAAGTTGAAGGAGTATTCCATGAAGACATATGAGAGAACATTCCAGACTAATGGAACAGCATGGGGAAAGGCATGACTGAGGGACAGCAAAAAATCCAGGGTATACATATGGAGCAACATGCAGTTATACTAAGGGACAGAACCTCCATCTGTGAGAGTTCACAGTTACACACACACGCACACACACACGCACGCGCGCGCGCGCGCACACACACACACACACACACACACTTTCATTTGGTACCTTCACCACAATCCAGAGCAGTACATCAAGGTGAACGCCATAAGACAGAGTTGGAGAAGATGAGTTCCGACAAGTATCAGGGTGTTCAATTACATGGGTTCTCATAAACCATGAAAAGAACTTTGGCTTTTACTCTGAGCAAGATGAGGAAAAATTGGAAGATTTTAGGCTGAGGAGTGCTCATTTAAGTCTTAGCCCAACCATTTAGGACAGACATCTCTATTTTAATTAGTCTTGATGCAGTTATACGAATCATGTCCAAGAAAATAGGGTTGATATGATCCCTAAATTGTAATGAGATATTACAGTGAATGAGGAATACAGAAAAAGCTTTAGAGAAAATGCACTAAATCAATTAGCAGATCTCAGTAAATATTTCACAGTGAAAAGCACTGAGTAGATGAGCTAGTACATGTCATGGGGAAGTAATAACATTTTTCATGACCATAGGTACATCACAAATTACTAAAATTACCCTTTGAAGAGTGCTGCAAAAGTTGGTAATGAGACCCTAAAGAATACGGACACATGCAGCTTACCCAGCTGAATTCTGAATCACACCAACTACAAATGCCACAGTATATTCATTTTCTTAAGCATAATTCAAGACCCCAATGTCCTGCTGCTTCATTCAAACAGGATGTGAAATAAGCCAACTCTCAAATGTTATGGCCAAGATTTACCAACATCCCAAATCCTGCCTATGAATCAAGTCATCTATTAGGGTTTATGGTGCACTTTAAATGCAGTAGAGAAAATAAGATGTTAGCCTCCAAAGATCTGAAGATACAGCCAATAAGATCTCTTACCCTACAATTGGAATTCTGAGCTAAATTACAGCAACGAAAATTGTTGAGGTTTCCCAGCTGCCAGTAGTGGTATCTTGACAACTCCTGAAGGTAAGTTTATGAGTCCATATTCCCAACTCCATTTATCCCAGCCTCCTCTCTGTTTCCCCAAGACTCTGTGATTAAACCTTGTCCCACATCATATTTATTTACCAGTACTATCCATCATTTCACTTCTACCAGGCTAAGCCTATCCATCCATATTTTAAGATGTGACTTAAGTTCCAATTTTACGATAAAGCAACTCCCAATAGGAAGCCCTTCTCTTTTCAGCTCCACATATTTCATCATAGTTTGTGATTATATTTAACCTTATGCTTCAGTTTTATTGTGCTTTGTCCTCCACATGTTCTCTGATAAGCTCCTTTAGGACAGTTACTTTGCATACACCATACTCACACCTTACGTTCTAGCAAAGTGAGAGGTGCAGAGAGCTCAGTAAAGATACGTGAACCTTTATTAGGAAGACATGGTCAGAGGTTTGGGCCATGATTCTACTTACAGTATAAGAAAAGTAAAAGTCAATCTTTTAAAAAAAAGTCATCTTTCATGGGGATAGCTACCCACTAAAAGGAAGGGAAATATTAGTATATATATATCTTTTTTTTTAATGTAGCTTCAGTTTCAGCTATTGTGGATAGCACAACTAAAACAAAATTATAAATATATTTTGAAACAGAAAACTTCGAAACCCCGATTCACTGGAGAGTGTTTACTATAAATATAATCTTATAGTAATAAGTTTTAAATATGCTTTCATAGAATAGAGGAGAAGAATGACTAATCTAGTCGGTCACTATCAACATAACAAACCCCAGTAGGAGAAGCACACAGATCTAAGATTCAAGCAAGATGTTAATATATTCTTTACAGTCTTTACATTTGTAATACATTCTAATACATTTGTCATCTGAGGGAAGAATATGCTCCAATGATCACATATATTTAAGTTGCACTCTAATTCTTCTGTCCCAGCTGAAATTTTTGTTTTCTACATTTCAGATAAATTTGAAAACCACAGGAGGAAATCTCTGGGAAAATCCTGCTGTGCTTTATGGACTGTTCACAATTAATAAATAAAATGAACTCTGGTCCCTGAAAAAGTGGCATTTCACTGGCACATATTTTTCCCCTCAATGCTGAAAGCACCTCAGATTGACATGAAACACTGCTTCTTGTATTTCTTTTAAGACGTGTTCTTTATCTACACTTCTGTTCCATTAAATACTTGGTTGTCATGTCAAACCCACTTTTTCACCAAACTGCAAGTAATAAAATAAGTAATGTACTGTATGTCGGTACACCAGTAAATGTGGAAGAGAAGTGAGAGAAAATGACAGTGCCCACTGAAGAGCTGCTTGTTTATTAAGGATGGAATGCCACAAAATACCCCGCAAGGACCATTAAAGGAAGGATTACTGTGCCGCAAAACCAAGGGAGAAGCAGCCATTAAGAATTCTGACAAAGCGTTAAAAGCTTCTACCACTTCTAAACGAACAAGTGAGATCCCACAAGTTTGAATTGTTATCCAACTTTCAGTATCAAAAAAATGTAATAACAATTTCTGGGTACATGTAGCCAAAGCAATATTTATGATGACAGAACAATGGCATAAACACATTAACGCAAGCAGACACGAGAGTGTGAACGTGTGCAGACTCCTTGGGGGCAAAAGTAAATAACTGGGTAGATCTTAAAGCACAAGCTCAAAGTAATACCTAGAAATATACTCACAGTTTTAAGAGACAAAAATGAAAAATAAGCCTCTCCCTTCCAGAGTTGCAAGCCCAACAAAATATTCATCTCTACAGGTACGTGTGTATGGTGGGGAGAGTCTTTTTCAGCATATTAGAACATAAAAACACATTTACTCCTAACATCTTTAAGAGTACACAGCAATGAGGGCTTCCCTGGTGGCGCAGTGGTTGAGAGTCCGCCTGCCGATGCAGGGGACACAGGTTTGTGTCCCGGTCCAGAAAGATCCCACATGCCGCAGAGCGGCTGGGCCCGTGAGCCATGGCCGCTGAGCCTGCATGTCCAGAGCCTGTGCTCCGCAACGGGAGAGGCCACAACAGTGAGAGGCCCGCGTACCGGGGGAAAAAAAAAAAAAGAGTACACAGCAATGATAAAATATAAGCAGGCCAATGATCACACGATCTTAAAGACACATCTTGAAAGCCACCATGAGTCAGAATTAGAATCCCCGACAACGTCTCATGAGTGTGAAATAGGGTTTTGAATTACAGAGCACCCCTCATCTTCTAATTACATGTTGCTTCTTCAGGTAAGTCTGCCCAGTCAGTGATAGTGACTAACATGTGTTGAATGCCCAAAATATACCCCCAAATCTCCATCAGACACTGTCCCAATTTAGATTTATCAGACAGGGGAAACAACACTAGGAAGCTGACCAACGCAATTCTCCTTCATTGCCTAACACAGAGAAAGCTCTTCAGGAAGTGCTGCCTTCCTGAGGGGACCTGGGATACTGCATCTGCTGAGACTGACAAGAACATGCAACACTGAGAATTTCCTATTGCACTGAACATCTTATATAAGAGTATTCAACGTCACACATAAATGACCGTTCTGATCCCCTGCCATCCAGACTAAAGCAAGAGTTCACAGCCTGCTGTAAAGGGAGCAGGTAGCAATGGCTTGAAAATCACTTCAGGCTCTTACAAGAGCAGCGTGGAAGAGCCTAGAACGTCCTAGTCGGAAGTCAGACCTCCTTCTGAAGGTCAGCTCAGCCAATGTGTGACATCTGACACGTTTACAAACTTCTCCAAACCTCAGTTTCCTCATCCACACATCAGGAATCATAATATCTTGCTCACATTACACACACAGTCTCAGAATAACAATAGCAATACTCCAAAAATACGGTAACTTAAAGAATTATTTTTCTGACAATTTTTTTAATCTAAGGATATTCCACTAGGCATATAATATTCAAATTACTGTTTTTCAAGGGCACTTGGAATAGCTCCTTCCTGTGCGACTATGTGATCTACTGGATACATATTTAGATATGTTAGTAGCTTTTATTTTTAATATCTAGGATTCCTCGATTAATTTAGTTTGTCATTATGTAAATTGTGTAGATTATTTATAGAGCTCCAAAATCACTTTTACAAGATAACGTATATTCAAAGAAAAATATACTTCTTTTCCTGTCACCTTTCACATCATTGCCCTCTTCCTGTTACATATTGCCCCTCTTGAAAAATGGTAGTATACAATACCCACTTCTCTCTACTTTGTGTGTGTGTGTAATGTTTTTCTCTAACGTGTGTGTGTGTATATATATATATATATATATATATATATATATAAAATGACGATACTAAATAGAAATATCTCTTAATCATCTTTATAACTGTAAAATACTGCATCTGTATAGATGTATCACAGTACTATTAAAGGAAATTTGGATTGTTTCCAGTCTTCTGCTATTATAAATAGACTTATGGTGAATAGCCTTGGGTGTACTGTTTTTTTATATTTTGCCAACGTATTTTGAAACGGATTTCCAAAAGTGTGATTGCTGAGTCAACAGGCAAAAGTATACATAATTTTACTAGATACTGCCAAATTCTTCTCCATATAAAACTATACCATTTTGCATTTCCACCCGCAAATCCCAAAGCCTCATCAACAGTATGTATTACCAAACTTTTGGATTTTTGCCAATCTGAAAGGTGATAACTGGTATTACAATGTAATTTAAATTTTTATTTCTTTTTTATGAGAAAATATGAGCATCTTTATGTACAGTTATGAAGCTTTTGCATTTCTGTTTTCTACCCATTTTCTGTCATCGACCTATCTTGGATTTCCTATGTTTTATGATTTGGTCCATGAATTTTCTGAAGAGATATTAAAGTGCTGCCTGTTTCCCTAATACATTTCTGTAGGCTTAAAATTACTTGAGTCATGGTTCTTTTTAGTTAAATTCAATGAAATTTTAACAGCCATAATGTAGTCTCTAGCTATCCAAACTTTTCTTTACAAAGATAGATCCAGTTACCTGACATTCTCCCAAGACCCTTAATAATCCCTTTTCTCCCATAGCTCCAATCTTACTCTCAACTGACTCTTTGCCTGCAGCCTATAAACATTTTTAATTCTCCCTAACCTAAAAAATAAGGTGAGAAATCACACAAATAATAGAGAACAAAATTTAAAGAACAAGGAAAACTGCTGAATTCCATGCCTCCGCCACTCATATTAGTCTTTTTACTTCCTTGCTCAGCAAAACTCCTTTGAAGTTTTACTTCCCACCTGCTTCAACCCATTGCATTTCCACCCTTACTTCCCAAAAGGCTACATAAATGTATTGATTCTAATTCCGGACCTCACTGCTGCCTTTAACACTGAAATTCCTCCCTTGTTACTGAAATCTCATGTTTACTTGGGTTCCATGATGCCGGTATCCTAATTTTCCTCCTACTTCTCTGGTCATTTGCTGTTGTCGGTCCTTGTGGACTTCTTTAATTCTATCTGCCCACTAGATTTTTTCCCTATGGGTGTTTCACTAACCACAACTTGCCCACTATATCCACTAAACCTAAAATTCTCCATCTACTTTCATAATTTTCACAAATACATATATCTATACTGGTAGTTCCGAAATTGATGTCTTCTTTCCTATCTTTGTCAAGACTTAGTCTCAGCTCAGCAATGCCCAAAAGTACCTCAAACTTCATATATCAAAAACGAACTTCTCAGATGGACTTGTTTCTCTTCGTGTATTCTAAGAGTCTTCCTACCACGTCCCTGAGTCAATAAAGTGAAAAACCTGGGAGGCATTCTGGATTCATGCTACTCCCTCAAAGTTAGTTCCATACTCAAATATCCAGTCCTGAAGATGTATCATCCTACTTGACTCCCAAGCCCTGAAAAATTGAAACTATGCATATTTTCAAACTCTTTACTCTGTTCGTTCCTTACAACGCTGATTTTAGCCCAGGTGCTTTGTTACCTCATCTGAACTTTGTTGGTGGCCCCTGCCCTGGCTAGACTCTTCACCTTAGGGTATTATTACTGTAAGCCCATCCGACATACTGCTGCCAAATGAAACATCTAAAATAGACCATGAAAGTCACCTGCTTAAAGCCCTCCAATAGTCTCCGCATCTTCTAGAGAACAGCCCAAGTTGCTGTGAGCATCCTATAAAGACAATTATTTCTAGGACATGGTTCCTCCATCCTCCAACCTCAATACACACCACTTCCTTGAAATTTACATGACAATCACATACAATTGCTTGTAATTCCCCCATAGGTACCAATCGGGACCTATACAATTTGTGCATCACACTGCCTTCTTCTTGAAATGATTACCATCCCCCCTTCTTATCCTATCTTGGCTCCTGTTTCAAGTCTCCAGTCAAAGGGCATCTTTTCTGCTTGACTCCCTTCCACCTACCACACCAAAGGATGAGCTGAGCAAAACTCTTACAAGAGGCCTGTAGCATTCACTACACACTTTGTTACATTCACCAAACCATTGCACTGGTCTGTTTCTGCCAGTTTTTCACTTCAGGTTCTGAGAGCTCCATCATGTAAAAACTGTAAATCCAGTAATTAGCACAGTTCCTGGTGCATAAGGTTCTATCTATGTGTATTTGTTGCCCCAATCATATAAAATACACTATATTTCCTCTATGTAGAAATATATTCATGTAAAACTGAGTTTACAAGTGAAATAGAACCAAGCAAGGAGAACTAAGACCAGGAATGAAGAAGAAAATAAAAACAATGGAATTACTGAGTGGTAAGAGAGAGAGAACAGGGGAAGAAATAAAAGAAACTTTCTATTCACTTGCAAAAGAGTTAGAAAGAATTAAGTTAATATAATAGACTTTTAAGAAATTCAACCAATTAATGAATTTTGTGAAATTCATAACCAATACAATATCGTGGGGTGTATTTATTGTGAGGTAGAGGTGTTGTGGAGTTGCTCTCTTATACTGTAGTCAGCTTTATTCTTGAAAGTAGTTCTAATATTTTTCACCAGAGAAGAGTAGACAATTCCTGGAGAACTCCAGTAGAACACCCTTGCATTACAATCTATACTAATAGGTTTATAATTACATTAATTACCTCTAAATACGGTGACCTGCATATGTAATATCATCCAGGTTATCACCTTTTGTTAAAATTAGCTTCCTAGAGTTCCTGCTACACTGAGTCACATCCATCTATGCCCAATTAGATAATATTAAATATCTATATTCATGTTATTTTCCTCTTGGTTTGTTAATCATAACTCTAAAATATTTCATGCATTCTTAATGCAATTTTATTCAGAAATTTCCAAACTTGCAGTTTTAGTATAAACTGACATAAATTTAAAATATTTCTTGCTAAGAACTTAAATTTTACATACTTTTTATTTTTGAAAATCTCCATCATTTTTTAGGACTCTAGCAATAATTTTCTGCATAATGAATTTCATAAAATGGTGAGTTAATATTTAATGAGTTCTTTTTTAGTTCAGACTCTTTCATAATACTTTAAAACTTTAGTCATTTCATTTATTTCTTTGTTGAAATTCTCTACATATATGTTAACAAGTGTTGCAAATTTAAATTCCTGACTTTAACTTCTTCCCCATTAATATAATGCAGTTCAGGTTCCAAAGTTTTTCAAGCAGGTCAGAGGCTCCTGTCATTCACTGCGTGCTTATGTCTAAAAGTTAAAAAACAAACAAACAAACAACAACAACAAAACCTATATATAAAAGCAAGCCGTTGGAACAAGCCAGTTAACTTGCTGTGAATTCTAAGCATGGGATACTTTTACAAACATGTTATAGTGTTTATAAGAGTTCAGAACTCAAAAGTTATAAACCAGCTGTGAGGTACCTCATTTTATGATCCTGACCTAATTCTAAAAATAAAAATATCAAGCAATTTTATTTTACTACTATAACTTATTTCAATATTTGTCTAACATACAGCAAAAGACTACTATACGAAACTTAATTTTTCTCAAGCAGGGATGAAACTTGGCAATAAAACACGCTTTAATGTTGGCAATATCTTCTTTGACTTCATAGTGTGCATTACTAAAAACTGTTATTCATTTTTCTTAACTCCGTTTTGCAGAAAATATATTACTTAGGATAACAGCTTCTACTAGATTATCCTGTTTCATCGCAATACTTCAGGTAACCTGCTGTCGCCTGTTGCAATTCAGAGATTCCGACAATATGAGAAGTTGCAAATGTTTACATTAGGCTATCTATCTCTTGTACAAATGTTTGAAACTGTACTGGGCGAAGAGATAACTAGCTGCCTTTATTATCTAACATTTATTAATATCTGAGTACTTCAAAGACCAATATTGGCCTGAGCCATTAATTACAGCTGGCTTGGCTTTGCCTGTTATAGCTCTCCCGTATGTGACTTCTGTACAGTTGTGATAAATGGGAGCATCCCCGGAGGGCAGCCTCCAAAGAGAATGTTACTCTTATCAAGTTCCTGGTTGCTGCCGCCATCATTTTATAAAGTCCAAGAAACGGAAGAAATCTGACGTCACACATCATCCACAGATGTTCACACTTTTCTCTCCTTTCTCCTTTTTGAAATTTCCTCTTCTTCTGCCCTATTCAATGCAATCCAGCCTAGTCAGCTCAGCTGCACAGTTAATCCTCATCAGGCAGCATAAGGATTCCTCCTGATAAACGATATTATGGTGAAAAATAATAATAATGGCCAAAGACTACACCATTCTGATGACTGGACATGAGTTTAAAGTACTGCTTCCATTTTGACTCTTGAGGTCCCTCAGGATAGGCCTTACCCTTGGGGCCACTATTCTTCTTAATAGGTTTCATAGACGTTCTTTCATTTGCTTATTCAGAAAAGTCACTGAGTTGCCTATTCTCTCCCCCTATCTGAACCTCAAGTCCAAAGCTACTGATTGGACTTGAAGTTCAAACTAATGTAATTCACTCACCTGTCAGTTTAGCTCATGCTCTTGGCCACCTGGCTGCACAGGAAGTCTCCTGCACATCCCCCTCCCAGCCTGGTACCCTCTGGATTCTGTTTCTTCCAGACTCGTTCTTCCAAGTTCCTTTAACACTCTTTTGATCTAGCTTTTGGAGCTCCTGTCCTTCTGCTGTGCATCATCTCACTCTAGACTTTTTCCTGTGAGATTATATAACAAAAGGCTAACTGTTCATTCCACCTGTCGAAGTGAGTTCTCCTAGGCTTCAACAGCCCACCTTGCCTAGTACCCACAAACTGGGAACTATTATAGATACTAATCAGCTTAATAAAGATTACCCCGGGCCCTCTTCTAAATGCCAGACTCTGTTCTCTTCAAAGCATTTCTACCACAAATGCAAATTCACAAAGGTTTTTTGAAACCTCCTCATTGATGATTCGAAATTAACAAAGCCCAGTCCTTGCCCTTAAGAGAGGTAGCTATCTGGAGAGACACCAGTAAACAGGTAAATTCAAAGTATGATGGAGTTGAGAAAAAGGTTCGCATTATAACTGGAGGCCACTTAGCAGAAACCACCTAGACAGGAATGCTTAAAATGCCACATATAGCTGTATTCCCAAGAACCACAAGTCAGAATCAATTTAAAAGAATATGGTTTTTTTTGTTTTTGTTTTTTCCATATCGTTTGGAGTGCTAATGGAAGAACCTATCTCTAAGAGATGAAGGAATTCTTACATGGTATTTTGCGGGTAGAATGACATTATACTATAGCAGTGGATAATTTCCTCTATTTCTTTTCTGCTCTGAGTGAGAGTGAGTGGCTTACATTGTGATCAGACCAAGGTCTGCAGGACTTAGGTTATGATGTCAAGAGAAATCTCCAAGTAAGTTATTATTTTTCCTTCGCTAGCCCGTGTGTGTGTGTGTGTGTGTGTGTGTGTGTGTGTGTGTGTAAATTTTTCCATGTGGTATAAGCCACACTACTTACTCTTCTGGGGTGGTACAGTTTACCACTAAGGTCATCTTGGTTTCTACATTCACATCTCCCTGAAAAATGAAGGAAGGTGGATATGTAAAGCAGTATTTAAAGCAGAACAGGTAGTATGGAGGAGTGGAGAGCACAAGAAAGAACTTTCCATCACTCAGGCTGTAGAGGGGGCTTCTGCGATGGCCTCCCCACCTTCTTCCTTAGTTAAGTTACTCTTGCTTGATCCATGGGGTAAATAAAGGAGAAAGGTATCATAAATAAGGACATACACCATGGACAGGCGTATCTACACTTGCACTGAAGTACATTTTTAAAAGTTACACCACTGAGAAGAGGGGGTTTCCCATGTACTTTTAAGGTCTAAGGAGAGACAGGAATGGTTTTTAAAAAATACTCCATAGAGAATGATATTGCATTCCTGAGAACCCCAAAGCTTTTGCTCCTGGATCATTTCCCCCGCATCTGAAAAAGCTCACTTTAGGTGAAATCTTTCGAACCCCACCAATCCCAGCTTAGCTGCTTCTTCCAGCATGAAATGTGGCAATATAAACTATTTCATGGTGGCAGAATTCATTAACAGTAATTATTAGATATCTCAGAATCAAAGTACCTTTATAGCCATCGTAACCAACTTCTGTGTACAATGTTGTCTCTTTATAATGTGCACCTTCTCAGACCTGTAGATATATATTTTACTTTATGGCAACAAATTACTCTAGATGGTCCTAATTTCCCTGGAGTTAAAAGTTTATTTAGAACATACCATATTTTCAAACAAACAGTCCACTAAGTTTATTCCCCAATAAATATATTTCATAACTATACCTCGATAAAGGTGACTGTTTAATATCTATTTCTATTTTTAAGTGAAAATAATAAATTCTTACCCTTTTAAGTATCATTGCATTTGAAGCACTGTTTTCTATTAATTATAACTTGCCTTCACATTCTAAAGGGGCATACATTGATGGACTATGGCCAAATACAGCACTGACAGCACGGCATCACTATTTTTTTATTTTTACTGACACTGAAGCTTCTCTTCAAATTCCTAGTTCGATCTGCATCCCCTAAAAATTAAGAGGTATTATGAATTTTTTAATTGAAGTATAATCAACTTACATTATATTAGGTTCAGGTATATAACAGTGATCTGATATTTTCATGCATTACAAAATGACCACCATGATAAATCTAATTACCATCTGTCATCATACAAAGACAGTACATGGTTTTTGACTATTTTCCCCACACTTTACTTTTTACACCCATGACTCATTTATTTTGCTACTGGAAGTTTGTACCTCTTAATCTCACTCACCTATTTCACTCATCTTCCCCCTCTTCTCTGGCAACCACCAGCTTGTTCACTGTATCTCAGGGTATCGCTTTTATTCTTATAATATTTTTCATCATTTAAACACCTTTAAATTCTCCCCATGGTCATATAGTGAATATTTATACTCAGATATATGTCTATTGTTTTTACCAACATTATTTGAGTCTGTGGTAGTTTTGAGATGATTGCAAATTCTTTACACACCTCTAATGGAGATAAGGATTTCCTCTCCCTTTGTTATTTGGCTGGACCCTGTGTCTTGCTTTAAGCAATAAAATGTGGCAGACGAGACGCTCTATAACTTCTAAGGTCGATCATTATGAGATCTTAATTTCTGTCTTCACTGCTTGAAATGTTCCCTTTTGGAAGACAACTGACTGGCAAGAAGGCCAAGCTATCCGTGTGGAGGGAGAAAAATGCCACGTGAACGAGTCCCAAGGTACCAGACACATGAGTGACACCTTCTTGGCCCTTCTGCCTAGCCTAGCTACTAGTCGAGTTGGCGACACCACAGGGAACGGGAGAGCTGCCACCCAGCCCTACCAGGATGCCTAACCAGCAGAATCATGAGAAATAAAGTAGTTGTTGTTTTAAGTCACCAAGTGATGGAGGGACGGGTTATGAAATCATAGACAATTAAAACAGAATCTGCCTATGATACATTCTGAATACCACCAGGTTAGCATTATAATTCACCAGACTCTCCCTTGTGACTTAGAAAAATAAAACTTGCTAACTTAAATATTTTTGTAGCAGAATGTTTGTCCGAAATTATTTTTCAAGGTCCAGGATAAAAAGAACAGATGTGCCTTGCAAGTTCTTGATGTAAAACAGTTTCATGTTAGAAAACGGTGTTGAAATGTTCCACATTCATTAATCATTAGAGAAATGCAAATCAAAACTACAATGAGGTATCACCTCACACCAGTCAGAATGGCCACCATCGAAAAATCTAGAAACAATAAATGCTGGAGAGGGTGTGGAGAAAAGGGAACACTCTTGCACTGCTGGTCTACATACATACGTATTTCTATTGACGGGATGATAAAGTTAGATTCTGCCAGGGGCAAAACTTAAAATTCATCCATTGGCTATGTCATGAGATTCTCGTGGTAGCTAGGGAAGCAGAGGGTTAGGTGTGCCACCTAACACAGTGACATCCTGGGGACCAGGAGAACCCTGACTTCCTGATAAACTGCTCTGTCTCACTGGTATCATATTATCTGACCTAAGATTTCCAGGTTAATTTGGAAAAGCAACAGATCTAACTTAAGAGATGCTGGATTAAAATGCATAGAAGGGTTTATTCCTCATGATAAAATCAAATGCTACTACTACCCAGTCTTCATGTATGCATATGTAATAATTAACTCATTAAGATTTACTTTAAGTCATATTCATTCACTTAGTATGAAATCACGAATTCTTCTGGCATTGCTTCATATACCTTTTCTGACTAGGTTATTTAGAGATCAGGAAAAATGAATTATGAAAGCTCTACTTGATTTTGATCAATGTACCCGCTAAACAGTGCCCCCATTCTCCTAATATCCCAAGCAGAACATCAAGAATTAGTGCCTGTTTTGAATCTAACAACTGCCTCCCGTTTAGTAGCTTGACTTTCCCAAACCACTAGAAACGAAATGCTTTTTCCTAGTGTTTAAAGATTACCTGCCACCAAGTATGACCTGCCATAATTCAGGAAGTGCATTGTAAAGAACTGATTTTTCTTTAAAATTTTTCAGAGAAAAGGAGTTATTTGATTTTAAAGAGCTCTGGAATCTTTAGGGAACCTTAAAAGAAATTTTAAAACTTTGTTTTCCCTATTGTTAAAAATCATTTAACTAAAACTTCCCTCTGTGAAATGGTTGGAGCCTTGGAAGACCTGGTCATCCTAAATGGATCAATAAAACATTTCCTCACTGCCATTCTTCTTCCTGGTGTGTTTCTTAATAATTTTCAGGACTACTTGGGGGAACACAGGGGAATATTTTGACCGAATAGATAATTTCTGAGTTTGAAATGGTTCTCAGCTTCTTCATTATATGAGGTTGTAAGGACATAAAAAGTCATGAATTTATAATTTATTGAAGTAATTTTTTCTTGAAAATAAAAAAGGATTCTGCAAAGGCTAAGGTCTTCCATCTCTCCCTCAACTATGGTTATTCTCTTTCCTCTTCACTAGGAGAATAAGTTAACGGTGGCTGACAGCAACATATAGCATTTTTAGGATAAATTAGAGATGAAAATGAAGTATAGTACACTCCTGAAGGAGATGTCTCCCATTTTACAAATTAGGTTAACCCCCCAGGATGCAAGAAAATGCAAACATGACATGTATTCATCATCACGTATTGAAAGTTTCCATATTACTTAATAAAATTACAGGAAACAGTATTTTCACGGCGCTGGGTCCTATCCACTGGCAGACTTTATGCTTTACAGTACCATTCATTCATCTAGTAATAGAAAATCTTCCTTATTGTTACAGAAAACCCAGGGTACTTTAAAAATTCTATATTAAAATTTCTAAATATTGTCTTATTTCCTTAACATGAGTAACTCACTGGATATAAATCTGTCTTTGATAATATGACAATAAATGTCCCTTTCCTTTTATCTATCCACTGGGAAATGCTCAACAATTATTTGCAAATTTTTAGAACATGCAACTGCCGGCACTTATTCCTGAGTCGAATACTTGAAGGTGGGGAGGACACTATTCTCTTTTCAATGTGTCACAAGAATCTAATTAACATATATAGACCAAGGTTATAGAGATAAAAATATACATATACATAGATGTACAGCACCGAACTGAACGCCAACCAATTAAATACTTTAATTCCAATTTTGCAAATGAGGAGCTAAGGTTCAGAGAGGTTAAGAGATTCCCGAGGTATCACAGCTAGTAAATAGAGAAAATGTCTTTTTGGTCACATACGATCATACATATCATAATAACGATCAACTGCTCACCTTTATTAAACTGAGGTTAAATGATTTATTAAATATTTAAACAATATTAAGTGATATAAAGGATATGAAATAATTTACTTCATGGGGCTGACTGGGAAAACATATTGGCTATTTGCTTTTAGAGTTCATGCTCTTATGTGCTCCACTAGATAATTTCTCAGGCGTTTAGTGAGCACGTATCGTATTTCAGGCAGTTCCAAGATCATGGTTCTTGCCGTCTATATGCACACAAGTGCACAGGCACACACATGCACCAAGACTGCTTATCAGTTTACGGGACACAAAGAGCTCTAATTCATCATGAATAAAAGAGGAAAATATGTTAAAGAAGCCAACTGTTAGAGAATCTATTTTGATAATACCCATAGATAACAAAAATATCATGCATTTTAAAACAAACATGTATGCTAGCATTTATGTAAAAAGAGGTGGCGAAAGATTTGGAATAGCTTTTATATACCACAGATGTCTCTGGAACAAAGAAAAGAAAAAAATGAAAACATTAATAGTGATGACCTATTAAGGAAATGATAGAATGCAAAATTGAGCAGCTGGGGAACAACTGTAGGAGGGAGACATCTCACTGTATATGTACTGATTTTGATGTTTGAACTAAGTGAATATGTTATTCAGAAATTAATGAAGACGACTGTGTGATTTGTTTAAAATCAGGAAATACAAAAATAGACTCAGTTAACATTGGTCACTGAGCTAAACAAAGTGACAAGAGAACTCTGCAAAATAAGGCTTAGATCTGACCCTTAGGTTGCTGAATAACCAGGGTGAAAGCATTCACTTTTTCATTCATTAAAATGATGAAGCCCATGTGTTGCTCAAGGTTACTGTGAGAGACAGGAAAGACAATCTTAAGTTTTTCTAAATTGTGAAGTTTACACACACACACCATATCCTACAGTTCTCATCATTTTTTTCACTAATAAAATAGTAGATGTAAGATACTTATCATGTAAAAGACACTAAAATTAGCTATGCCTAATTTTAATGTTGGCTTCCCATACCACACAAACTGAAGTATACGCTTTGGATATGGAAGAGTCATTTTTCTGTTTTAAAACATTCTGAGTAAACATGAAATTATTCATGGTGAATATTCTCAAAGTCATGGAACATAAAAAAGACAGGAACCATGCTCTTAGCACACTGCCTGACACACAATAGGTACTCACTAAACACCTGAGAAACCGTCTAGTAGAGCACGCAAGAGCATGGGCTCCAGAGGTTCAGACTCTGGTTCTGCTGCTGCGGTTCTTGGAAATCTCTTAACCCTCCAAACTGCAGCTTCTCATTTGCAAAACTGGAATAAAAGTAATCTATTACCTAGAATTATGGTGTGTGGCCCTAATCAAACTACTTTACCTCTCTGTCTCACAATTTCCTCATTTTTAAAATAAGAATGACAGTACTAACTTGCAGAGTTCTAAAGGGGATTATTACTGAAACTACGAGTAAAACGACTACTACTACTGCTACCACTATTATCTGTGGAAAAGAATCAAATATGATTTACTGATCACCCACACACAGCAAATCACGGCCTCATTTTGATAAGGGAAAGCGACTGATGCTTATTATAATATATATGATTGTATGTGACCAAAGATAGCTTCTCTAATTACTATCTGTGCTACCTTGGAACTCTCTTAACCCTCCAAACCGCAGCTTCTCATTTGCAAAGCTGCAATAAAAGTAATATATATTACACAGAATTATAGTGAGGATTAAATGAGATATAGGCACTTTACCACTGCATGGTATATATGAATAGTACTCAAAACTTTAGCCACTGTCAGTGATAATAAAAATGTGATAATTTTAACACTAAAATTATTTTCCTTTTATAATACTAAAGTTACTTTGTAACTTTGCTACAGGCCCATCAGACTTATCTTCTATGACAGATGTCAGCCTGGGCAAAGCCATAAATTAGAATTCAAGAATCACTGATGCTGAGAAATAGTTTTACATAGAGCGTGGTCCAAAGACTAGAATCATGTTATAAATGCAAAATCTGGACCCCATTCCAGGTTCAGCAGGTTAGACTTGACTTTATAACAATATCTCCAAATGATTCATATGCATGTTAATGTTTAAAAAACAAAGGTCTAGAAATAACTGTCTAATACAGTAGCTCCTAGTCACATATGGCTATATCAGTTTAATTAAAATTAAATGAAATTGAAAATCAGCTCCTCAGTGACACTAGACACAATTCGTGTTCAATAACCACATGTGGCTGGTGTCTACGATATTGGAAAACACATATATACAAGCTTTTCTACCATTCCAGAATGTACTATTGGACAATACTGATCTAGAGCATCTTTCCTAATACTTGGTAGGATACGTTTCTATAGGTAGTAAAAGATATTTTAGGAAAATAAATCTTAGTAATCCAATAAGATTGTTTAAACCCCGAACTTTTCACCAAACGCCTTTATACGTAGTACAAAAATACTCATCTGAACTTACCTTTTATTTTTTTTCACTCGGATTAGAAAACTGAGGGTCAGTTAAGGGAAGTGGCTTGCCCCACGTGCAGGTGATCATTCTCTCCAGAGATTCCCAGCCCTATTTCTACGTTTATGTCCTCCTGTCACCACCCCCTCACATTCATAAAGCCCTCATTTCCTCTTGCCCTGAATATCAGTTCTCAAGACACAGCCTCCCAAGTCACCATGGCATGTCAAATAAATACAGTTAGACCTAAATCATGACCACCCCCTGCTCAGCCTTAAAATTAAAAGACCAAAGGGAGTCATAGTGGAATTCAGATATATTCAGACAGATGAGAAGAGCTTTCTCTTGACAGGCAGTCAGGAAAGTGAGTGACAAGAGAAGGAACACTTAGGACGGTGTTGGGGATTACAGTATCTCTCGCCTCCAAAGGGCAGCTCAGTGTTGTTTCTTTGCTTGCTTATTTGTTTTTAATTAGAGCCTCAGGTTTTGCAGATAAGCAAACAAAGGCTCAGAATAAAATATCTGAATAGACTTCACATGGCTAGGAATTCTCAAACTTGAAATTAAACCCAGAATGTATCATTTTTAAATTAATTTTTTCTAGTTTTAGTGAGATATAATCAACGTAACATTGCACGAGTTTAAGGTGTATGTCCAACATAATGATTTGATATATGTATTGCAAAATGATTACCACAGCAAGTTTAGTTAACATCCATCACCTTATATAGCTACAAATTTTTTTCTTGTAATGAGAACTTTTAAGATTTTCAGCAACTTTCAACTTTCAAATATACAGTGCAGTATAACCATAGTCGTCATAAAAACAGAAAAACAAACAAACAAAAAAACAAAAACAAAGGGCAGCTCTGAAAGCCACCATTCCCAGGAACCACTATCACAATGCAACTTGATCAGACTTTATTTTGCTAAATCATAGAGAATGGCTTTTCACCTCCCTGTGTGCAATTATTCTACTTCATCTTCTCCACAGAGAGCTATTTGAAATTATCAAACTGTTCTCTTCCATCCTTCAAAAACACCTGGACCAATTTGTTGGGACAAATCTGACAAGCAATGTTGGCTGACGGGCAACTTCGCTGCTGGTGAATGGGGTCTGACATTCAAAGCTCCACAGGGCTTGTAGAAAGTTATGATAAAGTTGCTTGGTTGCAACGTCAAGTGTAAAGTTGGTTGCAACATCAAGTGGAGACCCAGACTGCACCATTTTTGTAAGGTCAGGATGTTAAGCAAATTTTTGAGAACTTGGAAATAAAACATAATTATGATTGCGTGTCGATCCTTCTAATGTCAAGACTGAGGAATTTCTAATCAGCCCACACAAGGATTATACAATTTAAGGAGAATGTCTCTTTCTTAGACTTACCATTTACTTTTGACATAGATCCAAAGTCTGTAAAGTTACATGTTAATTGTAGAAGATAGACAGGTTACAAAAAAATTCTGTCTGCTATAAAAGATAACCACAATGGTTATCATTTAAATTCCCTATTGGATATTAACCAGTTTTGGATCTGATTCTGCAAACTTTGTATGCCATTGTTTTCCTGACTATATAAATCTCTCTTCCTCAAACGCTTTATAAACCAGCTTTACCATCTTGATGGCTCCTTTATTAATAAGTTAAGTCCTTGACATAATGTTCCCTGTATATTTATATGAGATCCACGATTTCTTACTTGATAGGGATCAGTGCTGCTTTACAGGTCGTATATTATCTACAGCATCTCTTCTCATTCTCTGCCACTTCATCCGAGAAATGAGAAACCGCAGAAAATCGAGGCTTCACACAACCATTACACACATGACCACCTGCTCTTTGATGCTTCCTGATAGGATTGATATATAATAGATCTGATCTTATTAAACCTACTGCCTAGAAAAAATTTTTAAATTAAAAGAAGAACTTTTAAACAAGCTGGAACCTTCCCATGTTAATTCTCATCCACCTTTACTTCTCTGACAAGAACACAGACAACCAGAAATGACTTCCATGATCCCATGATTGAGTGAGTCTCCTACCAACTCCCAACCTAGAAGTAAGGAACTCTGGTTTCTAATCTACTCCAGTTTCTAAATTCATCAGTGGGTATGACCTTGAACAAGTTAGCCTTTATCATTCTCAGTTGTCTTATCAGTAGACCAGGTGACTTAATCACCATAGTTAGTTAAGCTTTTCAAAGAATCACATCTCTTATAGGGGCAAAACTAAAGGAAAATTACATTATATTGTTTAAAACGCTCAGAGTCAGAAACAGGGACACATAGCGCTTGTTACTACTAATAATTACCACATACGGATTTTATGCTCGCAATCTATTGGTTCCCATGCTCAGGTCATTTAATATGAAACTGCAGCATACTCATAAGAATAGATATTTTCCCCTCAAAAATTGGCTTTAGGGCTTCCCTGGTGGCGCCGTGGTTGAGAATCCGCCTGCCAATGCAGGGGACACGGGTTCGTGCCCCGGTCCGGGAAGATCCCACATGCCGCGGAGCGGCTGGGCCCGTGAGCCATGGCCACTGAGCCTGTGCATCTGGAGCCTGTGCTCCGCAACGGGAGAGGCCACAACAGTGAGAGGCCCGCGTACCGCAAAAAAAAAAAAAACAATTTGGCTTTAAATATAATTCAGCAGACAGTAATGATAGCAGTTCCATGTTATCATATTTACTTAATTTTTTTACCACCTATATAGCCTCTTGGTGCTTTGTGACCTCCCTGAAACACCTTTTCCTGTTACAGACCGACTTATTCTAGAGTTTATATAACAATTATGGGCTTGTTATGCTGCATAGCTCCAAACCAGCAATTTTGTATCATGATGCTTCTGTCCTGGTTTTCGCCTTAACTAAAATCGCCTTGTGTGACGAATAAGCAATACAAAGCTGACATTTCTGAGCCCAAGCAGCTAATCCTAGATTGTATTTACCTATTTTCAAATATTTGCACCGTCTGTGATTCTATATTAGTTTTTTTTTTGGATTTGCCATTACAGCTCAAGGACTGTAGCTCTGAATAAGAATGAAACAGTACTCCAAATGTAGACTGTGTCAGAAGCATGAGAAGGATTTTAACCATTGAATGGAGGGAAGAAATCAGGAAAGGCAAATCCACATTCAGTTCTCCACCTTCAGAATGCAAACTTTGTTGATTTTTCTGCGCTTATAAGGAATATAAAAATGAGTGGATGCCATATATTTTACTGACCAACTCCTAATCCATGTTTGCTCTGGAGCCGGGATGAATCCATATAATCTCCATGTCAAAATAAAACAAGAGCTCAGTATTAAAGTTGCTCTGAAGTTTAATCAAAGTAACAGAGAAAAAAGCTTTAAAGCTGGAACCTCCAATCCAGTGAAGCTTGATTGCCCATCCCTCTGCCTCTGTCTGGTAGAGCAGCCCAATACACATCAAGGACAACAACAACAAAAAGCACAGCCACTTTCAGCATCCCCTGCTTAATAAACCTATCTCATTGCTAGTCTTCAGAACAATTCTGCATGGTAAGAATCATCCCATTTCCAGATGAAGTATTAAATTCAGAGAGAGACTGGGTAACTTGCTCAAACTAGTAAATAGAGTTTAAACTGAGGTTAGATTAATAGAAAGCAATAGTCCTTTCCACTAAAAAGAATTCTGTGTGACTCAAAACTACTTCTTGCTTATTTATTTTAGCAGGTAAAAGTTTCTCTGGTCTGGTATTAGAACTTGGGACTCTGACAAAATTATCACAGCTTCTAGAAGCAGCCCTGTCTTCCAAGAATTCCAGCGAATCAGAAGCCTGTTGTTTCTATTAACTTATCAAGAAAGCTCTAAAATTCACCTTGGTGCTTTCTAGGGTGCCAAGTGCATACCAAACGTAAAATAGATAGCTAGTGGGAGGCAGGCGCATAGCACAGGGAGATCAACTCGGTGCTTTGTGACCACCTAGAGGGGAGGGATAGGGAGGGTGGGAGGGAGGGAGACGCAAGAGGGAAGAGACATGGGAACATATGTATATGTATAACTGATTCACTTTGTTTTAAAGCAGAAACTAACACACCATTGTAAAGCAATTATACTCCAATAAAGATGTTTAAAAAGTTTAAAAAATAAAAAAAAAAGGGATTCATCCAATCACTCGTCTATTCATCAATGAATTGCAATTTCAACTGCTGAAAGAGGGTCAATGGGTCCTCTTTCATGCTGAGGGGAAGAGAAGAGGTTTAAGAATGCCTGTGTCTTCATGTACGGTGAGAGATGCTGTCGTTTCCTTGGAAGAGTGCATCTCACAGGTTACTCTCAGGATGGCTTTAGGACATTGGGGTGACTTCTTGCCATGGCAAGTTGGAGAAGATGCATATGCGGTTCTGTGAAGTTTTGCTGCCAAGTGCCAAAAAGTCTAAGGACCACTGGCCTAGAACCAACACATCACACTGGAAAAACCAAGAAATGTCAAGTGAGTTTTGCCTACAGATTCAAAGCTTTTAAGAACATTAATTTAAAAAACAAATTTTACTCTGACATCAAATGCTAAGGAAGGTGAATGTGCTACCAAGAAACTCTCAAAGGCTCTGTATCAATAGCTGACTCTGGCAGCAGGACGCATGAAAAACGGCCATTGCTGAAAAGACCCCAAATCAATTATTGCTTCTGATTCTAACAAACTGTGTGATCTGAGACAGGCCACTCACCTCTGCACTGACTGTCACCTGATTTGAAAACAAAGGCATTAGATTCAGCAATCAGAACAGTTTCTCAAAATGTTATCATCATTTATGACTTTATGGCTACTTGAAGGGAGAATTCGGATGAGCAAGGCCACTATGGACATCGCTATGTCCATCACTATGGACATAGTTTAGACATCAGGGAATCAGTCTTGGACAGAAACTGGATCTCAGAAATACAGAAAGGTAGAAAAAACTGGATTTGGATTTGGAGATGACGCAGATGCAAAGGGAGACAAAGGAATCAACATGACAATCCTGTAAGGTAAGAAGCACTGATTCTGTGAGAACAGACATTTGTAAGGAGTGGCAGATGCAAAACACCCGTAATGCCACTGTGGCACTAATGTTCGGTAAACCCCATCTAGAATAATTATAAACAACCTCCACAGATGTGAATAAGGGTGAGTCTCTTCCATTCCAACTCCAGGTTCAATTCACACCTACCTATCACTGCCAACATGATTGTCAAGAAACGGAATACGCTTAATTCACAGGATCAGAGAAAAGGAATAACTTTATGAAGATGATGAATATACCTTCAAACTATATTTTCTTTATATCTTAAAACATGTTTTGTAGTATTCTAAAAAGAAACAAACCAGTGAAATGCATGGTCTTTTTCCCTAAAATCACTAAAAGCTAATAGAGTCGATAGGAAAATCTATTCATAAATTCATAGATCCCAGGAAATGTAAATTATATGCTAACCTAGCAAAACAAATGACCTATTTCTACAGTTTAGAAATTCTACATGAATTTAAGATTTTTCTATAGATTTTTGACCTCTATTCAAAAGGTGTCTTGATTCCTAATCCTGGATTCTGTGTCTAGGTGAGAAGAATCATTATGCAAGTTTATGAAACATTGATTGAAAGGGTTGCTTTATTTTTAAAAAAAGACTTTCTAGCACTTGTTTCAAAATATGTGAAATGAAAACAAAAAGTCCATGTCTTGCATTAATTAACTCATATTAAAACCTTTCCTGGAGGTGAGATGTAATTAATGGAAGCGTGAGTATCAGAATTTTCATTTACTCCATTCCTCTTGCAAAAAGTAAACCCATATACCAATGACAGGAAAGGCCTGCTTCTACCCTGTACAAGCATTATTAATGAAACTTCGAGTGGTCTCTCTGGTCCATTCTTTGAAAATAAATCACAGGAGAGCCTGCCATTCAGGTTCTCAGTGATATAATTCAGATTTGTCATATTTATGTTTTCAGAGCAGAGACTTTGAAATGGAAGAAGAAATCGAATCTTCATTTAGATCTCAAAAGGGGGCTGGGAATAAAGATAATCAACGTGGCTTGTTTCCTCACTTTTCTTCATTTGCTCTCTTGTAACCTGATACATAGGTTTTTGCATTGACCTGTTAAAAATTGATAAGTATGATAAATTACAATAATATTCAAGTCAGATAATATACACCTTGGCTAGAGAATACATAGGCAGCTTGACTTGGCACTTCCAGATCTGAAGGCAGTTTTGATTATGCACTTTTCTTAAATTTCAACTCAACATATCATCGGCTCCCATATGCAAAGAATTTCTAAGGAAATTCAATCGTTTCTGGAAACCAAACTTTTGTAAAGAGAGTATTAAACCATGAGCACTTCAAAGAAGATCCTAAACAGGTGAGCAGCTAAAAACAGGAGAAATCAGTCAGGTTGTTAAAAATTTTTACCTAAAGCCTTACAATAAACCGACTGTAAAATACCCAGTATATTTAGATCATAAGTATGTATGTGTACGTGGTGTGTGTACATATGGTGATGTACACACACCACACACACATACATATATATTCAGCATTTTCATCAAGGTAAATGCAAAATTACCCTTGCAAAAGAATGAAATAATCTTCTTAGATGATTGAGAGGCATAGTAGCGATAAGAATAAAAATACTTACTAAGTGCTGCCTTGGGCCAGATATTGTACAAGCCCTTCATACAGACTGTCTCTCACCCTTGCCGCACTCTCCCCATCTACTTCCTCTAAAGGTGAGGAAAAGGTTTCAGAGGGGTTAAAGCATTTGCCTTACACTGCATGATAAAGGGAAGAAGAAGGATTCAACCTGCAGTCTGTTGGACTCTGTTTTCAACCTTACATCATGTTGCCTTCTTCCCCAGAATATAATTAAATCTGAAAATCATTTGGCAATTCCAAAATATATTATACAATAAAATGTACTGTTCTGGTTAATGGAATAAGCATGTTATCTGAAAGTTGGTTTCAAAATTATTAATGCTGGGCTTCCCTGGTGGCGCAGTGGTTGAGAATCTGCCTGCTAATGCAGGGGACACGGGTTCGAGTCCTGGTCTGGGAGGATCCCACATGCCAGGGAGCAACTAGGCCCATGAGCCACAACTACTGAGCCTGCGCGTCTGGAGCCTGTGCTCCGCAACAAGAGGCCGCAATAGTGAGAGGCCCACGCACCGCAATGAAGGGTGGCCCCCGCTTGCCACAACTAGAGAAAGCCCTGGCACAGAAACGAAGACCCAACACAGCAAAAATAAATTAATTAATTAATAAACTGCTACCCCCAACATCTTAAAAAAAAATTATTAATGCTTTAACAATTTTCAAATAAACCACGGGATGACAAACTTGAAAAGAAAATGAAAATCATTTTTTATTCTGTAGAAGATATTACCAAGAGTGCTGTTAACATCAATTATAGTTTAAAATAAAATGTTTATTTTAATCAGCTTTGGATACAAGTCAGTTTTCTGTATTTGGCCTGGCAGTGGGTGTTATATTTACCATCACATATGGGTATGTTTGAAACCTTGGAGATTTAGGACGGCTTAACTAAAATGAATCTACAGTAGAGGAGCTCTCTCTCAAGTGTCCCATTCTTTCCACTGAGCCTACTTCCCAGCTTTCTCTACTATCCTGGAAGTGACAAGCCCTCCTTTAGTTAATACGTAACAAATGATAAGGATGTCTCTATCAGGTCGGGGAGGGGAGTGATAGGTGCACAATTTAAAAGCCTTGGAAAACAGGTGTTGTCTAGATGGAGAAAAGTAAAAGGAGATTAGTTATTGCCAAAAAGCTTGTGGATCAGATCAAGCATAAACTTTAACACAAGAGTGTGCTGGGAATAATCAACACTGAGCTGTAAGACTTCTCAAAGCCAGGCAGCATACACGAGGGTGGAAACATTTCTAACTCTACATGAAGACGTGCTTATCAAGAAGTTTATATTCCCTCCATTATTAATTTGCCCTTTTCTGGAGCCTTTACAGGTCTTCAGATGGGAAGAGCTCCACCCTTTACTAGTTGACATATGTCTTCGTACATATACCCCCGTTATAATATTTCAGTAAGACGTGGACTTGATTAGAACATACGAAGTCACTCAGCAAGTATGAAAATATATGGAGGTAATTTTAATTGTCGCAACATCAAAAATGTTGCGTGTATTTAAATATTGCATAGGAATAACTGTAGAAAAATGTGTATAAAAATCTTTCGAATTATGCTAAGCCCAATATTGGGTCACTCAGTCTCACCCCCAGTGATGGTAGGCGCACCCACACTGGGCTCCCTGCAGGGGGTTCCACTACTCTGCACATTCTCCTGAATGATTGAAATGACTGAAATCTCACCTCCTGAGATATTTCTATAAGTCACACCCCTTTTTTCTTCAAACTTCCTCTTTCTCCATGCTAATTACCAATATGAGTGCATTACATTGAAAACAATATGCGTATTCAGCAGCTAATTCCCCTGTTAGTGAGAATTAGCCAATGTTTACTGTCAGCCTGGTCCCTTACAGCGTAGGACAGTAAAAAGTGAGTTTTGATTGAGTGGAAATAAGGATGTTACAGAATATTTTGAAGTCTGCATTTCTGCCAAATCAGGCTAGATGCCTAACCCAATAATTTTTATTACATTATTAAAATATTTTTATGCATGTGCAAACTCATATGTAATCATACACATATGTGTACTAAACAATGCAATACTCAGTAAAATGTTAAAATAATATACCAGCTGTAGGTGATTCAGTGATCCTCTAAGCTTTGTTTTCCCCTAGGCTCCTGTTCCTAGACTGTAAATTTAATGAGAGTATTGGTATGAAACAAACATTATTCAAAAGCTTTAACATATTATTTCATTCAGTCCTTACCACAAGCATGTAAAGGATCTGTAGTCACCTCCAGTCACAGATGAAATACAGAAAATGAGTTATCCTGCCCCCCAAAACACAGCAATGACTGGCCAAGCTGACATATGAACTTGAATCTGTGCTTTCCGGTGCATAACCTATAGACAGTAGTAAAGAAATACTCCTGGTTGACGGCACAAAAGCTCACAGTCCTAGTTGCAACGTTCTAGTTTTGTGTATGTTGGTAAACTGTAAGTAAATCTAAAATATGCCTATAAGTACTAGAAGCTTAAAACATTATGTAATTATAAATGATTCAAGGAATGAAAACTGGGAAATAGCTTTATTTTTACTCAGAGAAATTTGGTTTCAGTGTTTTGTTTCCAATGCAATGCACTTCATAAGATAATGCAGCATTAATATTTAATAATACAATTTTCTTTAACTTGTTTTTAATATAGTTTAATCTTTCTTAAATGTGCAATTTGCTCAGTCTTTGAAATAAACAGAGAGATTAGAAGCTTATAAGCAAGGAATGTTTTGTGGTATGTTCTAAACTCAGCAGATACAATGTCATATATATGCAGTAAGATATACATAAAATATATATAATAAGAAATTGAGGGATGGTAGGAAACGTAGAATATCTCCTAAGTTATAAAGACTTCTACATAGCACCTGCATCAAATGCCTTTCATAACCAAATCATATAGAATTCTTCCACCAATAAGATAGTATATATTTTATGTTGAACGTTTAGAAGTAATAAACCTTCTATTAAATAAAGTTTTTCAACATGGTTTCTAAAAGCTATTTTTGAGGTTCTGAGTTAAAAACAATACTTTATAAACTAAATTATAACATGTTTATGTATTAGTAAGGAAAAAAGGAAGAATAACTTTTTTATGAGTTCATTAAGCATACATTTGAAAATTTTAATCAGGTTTGCTAGACCAAAGTTGAAATAAAAATAGTGAATCCTAATTTCTTTATGAAAACATTTTAGGTTAATGTTACATAAAAGTCAAATGTACCATAGGTATTTTACAAAAGGCATTTTATACATTACATATTTAATCGCAATTCTGACCATGAATTATTTCATCAAGAGGCTGCTATGTGCTGAACTGTAAGTGACTGGATTTCTACCAGAATGAGTTTTGTTGTTTTTGTTGTTTATTTTTTTATGCATAACTAATGCTGCCTCTACAGCCAAAGAGTTGTTTATAAAAATACACTTCTTAGTCATACTTCAGAAAGTGAGGTTATGGGTTTTTTTCCTTGTTTGTTTTTGTTTTTGTTTGATTTCGTTTTTTTTGGAGCCGAGGACTGTCAAACATTTTAGGAAATACTTTTCCCCATTGGATTCAGCAAAAGGGTGCCACCTGGTGGCAACGCGGGCAAATTCTAAACCAGGTCTAACTATAAAAATGTACTTGTTTAGGAAGCCTTGAAAGTCTCATCATTACCAAGGGCAAATGATACGAAATTTTTTTTTAAGTTCCTATGTACTTATCAGGGTATATCTGGTTCTTTTTATATTATTTTAATCAATAGAATAGATATTAAGTTAACTTTTAAATTTCAAGAGATATTATTTACATTTATAGTTGAAGCTTTAAACAAATTCTTTACTTTATAATCATGGTAAATTTGTACACACACATACATAATATTTGCAATTCTTCTGCATTATGCTAATCGGAGTGTGTTGAACTATAACTGTGTAGAGGTTAGAGGTGGAGCTTTTTTTAAAATTAATTTATTTATATTTTTTATCTTTGGCTGCATTGGGTCTTCATTGCTGCTCGCGGGCTTTCTCTAGTTGTAGCAAGCGGGGGCTACTCTTTGTTGTGGTGCACGGGCTTCTCATTGTGGTGGCTTCTCTTATTGAGGAGCATGGGCTCTAGGTGCACAGGCTTCAGCAGTTGTGGCTCATGGGCTCTAGAGCACAGGCTCAGTAGTTGTGGCGCATGGGCTTAGCTGCTCCGGGACATGTGGGATCTTCCCGGGCCAGGGCTAGAACCCGTGTCCCCTGCATTGGCAGCTGGATTCTTAACCACTCTGCCACCAGGGAAGTCCAGAAGGTGGAGCTTTAGACTTAAATGAGCTTATTTTTCTTAAGTGCCATAGACTAGGGCTATGTCTCATCTCTACCACTTATGAAGTCAAGGTTGATCAAGTTGCTTAGTTTGTTTAATCCTCTGTGTTCTCATCTCTAAAACAGGAATAACAACAAGACCTAACTCAAAAAGTTGCTTCGAGGATCAAACAGAAAAATGCATTCATTGAATGTTAACTTATCAACCCAGAGGACAGTACTCAGCACACGGCAAGCATTCAGGAAGTGATTTCCAAACCTAGTAAGTTACAACTAGCCACTCAAGATTTTGTATCCCTTGATGTAAAATGGATATTGATTATACGCTAAGTGGGAACGACTGTTTCTACCAATAGCAAACATTTATTTTTAGACATTTTGTAAATATGGAGTGTTATAAAAACAACAGAAGTAACTGTTATGAACATTTATTTAACCAATGGAGCTTTAAAGGCAAGACTACTGAGATGATAAAAATATCTCCAATGATTCAGAACGTTAATAAAAATATTCACTTCCTGTTATTCTTGCTGCAGCTGCTCCCAGAAGAAGGGCTGCCTCTGGTCATGGCACCCTGTACCAGAGCAGATAAGATGAAATAGGGACGTCCGGCTCTCTAAAGGACCATCACAACAAACAAATTATGTGGTTCATAACCATTTCACCCAGAGGAAAGACTATGGTCTTCTACGGCGCTGTAAGTGGAAATGGGCATTTGATGGCATCAGGACAAGGCATCTTCGAGGTTTCATAAACATCTCTACCACAGAAAGCACAGGACCTTTCTGACAACATTCAAAAGCTTAAATCACTCAAAATCAATACCTACTAAGTGACTAGTTGGAACACGCCCCTTATTTAACCATTAAGTAGAACTTCATAAAGCTACAGTTTTAGATAAATTTGTGAATCTTTTTTTTTCCAGAAATATCGCAGAAACTTGAACAATCAGTCATGTCTATATGGAGGTATTATATCTAGGACCACATGAGAGTTGTCTGACAACTGCAGAATTAGGTCACAATGACTAATACTGTTAATAAAAATTTAGTAATCTTAGAAGAAATAGCTTAAGCACTGACAGCAATTGTCCACATCATCTGGTCATGATTTCACATGTCAAGCTTTCGACAAAGAATAGACTACATATAGGTATTTTCTGGGAGTGCTTGGAAAACCTCCAATGGGATGCTGCCATGTATATTTCAGTCTTTCTTTTCCCTTGAGAAATCAATCTCTTTCATTTTAACTCAAGCGTAATATGCATACCATTGACATTTTAAAATCTTGTCAGTGCTCAGAAAGGCACTTTAAAAAACTCAATTAAAACAAGAGTTCTGCAAATGGCCACTCCCTGACTATTCGAAGTGACCATAACAAAAACGCACACTAACAAGAGAAACAACGGATTCAAACTTGAATCTCTGTCTTTATATGAATTTTAAGTACCAGATTCGTTCTGACAAAAGGCTTTGCTGTCCATATACTACTTGTCCACCATTTACACATACATTTTCAGCTTCTGTGTGCTCTGCTTTGCTTCTTCTTCCCCACCTCCGCCACCACTGAACTGTCTGCAGCACCTCAAGTAACCAGCTGGTGTCACAGGTTAGTGAGCAAAGATTTCACGTGGGGACTCTCACCTGACTAATCATTCTTATTGGTAGCATCATTCCAAGAGCAGTAGAGAGGCTCAGTGGCTTGTTAATGAAGTTTAAGGGCTGTCAGTCTGAAAGAGGATATTAAACCCATGTTCCTCTCCTGAAATTATTTTTATAATCTGCTAACCAGTTGTTACTTTGTGATGTGTGCAGGAGGGAGCAGGGAAAAGAGGTATGAGGGGAAGGGACATATAGTGTAATACAAATGTTTTAATAATCTCATATTTATCTCAGGGTAGGGAGCAAAGAGGATGTTTAAGAAAACAACTGCTTTGTAAAAACTGCAACATTCATCCCAGTAAAGGGATGGGGAGCTGTAAGGCATTGAGTAATCCTCACCACCTGTGTGAAACATATGTGAGGGAAATGAGAAGGGGAGGGAAAAGGAGAAGAGAGAGGCCACTAGGCAGAAGCGATGACCAGGACTAGAATATTAATAACAGCAGCCCTGGCGTCGCCTCCTCTGCCCACCCCACCCCCCGGCCACTCAGGACGACTTGGACAGCTCCCCTTCACTAGTTCCTCAATGCTTAGAATATGTGAAGAGCCGAGATGCTACTGGAGCCTCGCTGTTTGCACCCCCTTCACCCATGTCTAGCAGTGAGCTAGGAGTGTCTCTGCCAGAAATGCGTCGGGCGGCCTTCAACAGTGCACTCGGGGCAAAGGGACCATCTCTGTACCCCGGCGCCTCCCTTCTCCAGCTCCCTAGTTATACGCGGACCTAAGTGTAACCCTCTAGGTTCAGACTCTCGAATTCAGGTAAACGTGACAGCATCTCGACCCGGCTTCTCACAGCCGCCCTCTTCTTTGCCAGGGCACCTCGGCGCTCCCGACCCTCCAACTTTGGGAAAAAGCGACACCAAACTCCCGAGTCACCCCAATCCAGGGACAGAAACGAGATGGAGATTCATCATATGGTTATGCTACAGATCCCCAAAGACCGAAACACAAAGGGGGTGGCCGGAGCGGAAAGACGGAAAAGCAATTAAAATAACCCTCAGCCAGCACACGGCACCTCATCTCTGCAGACACAACACATCTGGACCCAACAAATCACTAAAGCCAGTATCCTCCCAGTTCCCCGTAATTATGCCTTTTTGCTCCAAGCTCCGTTCCAAGCAGACCACCTCAAAGGTGTGCGCCCCCGTCCCCGTCTCCTCAAAGGAAAAAAGAAAGGAACGGAAAAACTCTGCCGGTCTAAAGGTCATTCGCCTACTCGGGTAGCTTTGGCCAGCGCTCGTCTCACGAGCTACGTGAAGACAGGGCTCGAACCCAGCAAGTGGACGCCTCCAGGCGCGCAGCAATTCCTCCAACGTGCGTTACTAGGCGCCAAGAAGCCCCCATTCCTTGGCCCCGGCCACCTCTCCCTCCCTCGCTCGGGGGCCCTCCCGCTGGGGTTCCCTGGGCCACCCCAGCCTTTACCTCTCTCCCCCCTTCCCCGCGGCTCTCCACCGTGCGCATCCTCTCGCCCGGCCCCGGAGCGCGCTCAGATGCTCTAACTTCCTGCGGAGTCCATGCATGAGCTGAGGAAGAGCCTTGGAACTGGGGCGGAGGGAGGGTGGGGAGAGGGAGGCGTGGGAGCCGAGCCCGGGAGGAGGGGCGGGGGGAGCGCGGCTTGCAGTCTCCCTCCCCTGGCGGGCCTGGCCGCAGCTGCCAACTCTCACCTGGTCCGCCGACTGAGCCTGGCTCGCCCTGGCCCCCGGGGTGGGCTGCTGCTCCGGCTTCATGGCTGTCATCGCCGGCGGCCCGCGTTGGCGCTCACTTCCTCGCGGGCACTTCAGACTCGGGGTCCGTCACTTGGCAGCGATCGCATGTCACAGGCGCCCGACGCTCTCCGAATTGGAGGAAGGGAAAGCGGCAGCGACGGGGTGGGGGGAGGGGAGCGGTAGGGAAGGGAAGAAGAGCGGCACCAGGCAGGCTCCCCCCTTCGGCTACCGCAGACCCTCTAACTCCCCACTCCCCCCGCCCCTCACCACCCCAAAGCGCTGAGAGCCTTGGAGACCAGACACCAGCAAGAGACAAGTTAGTGGAGCGGCGAGCGGCGGGCGACCGGCACCTGATCGCGCTCGAGCTTTGTCTCGCAGTCCCGGAGGAGCCCGGCTCGCATTCTACCGCAGTCCGCGCCCCTCGCCCACCCCCCGGGGCTCCCCGCGCCGCGCTCAGCCCGCCAGGTGGAGCAGCCGGGCGCCGCGCTCCAGCATCTCCCCAGTAACCGCAACGCAGGAGAGAGCCCTGCGCCACGCGCCAGCTCCCCACACGCTCGACCAAGGCTGCCAGGCTCCACGGGTCCCCTCGCCACCCCCCCAATCCCTCCGCAGGCTCCTGCTAAAACCCGGAGAAGCGGAGTGCCAGCGTGCAAAGCCCTCGGTGGCTCCAGCGCTGCCATTGGGCATGCTCTAGCGCTCCGAGAAGGCAGGGGGCAGCGGGGTACTGGGGGTCCAGAGCCCCATCCGGGCCACCAGCACCTGTCGGGACCCAAGAGGGTGTCATTGCTTATGACCCGAGGCTTTGCGCCGCCTGATTTGGGTCAATGGGCAGGGGTCCTTTAGCCTCCAGCCTGGATTCCCCTGCTAGCTCTCTGGTAAATAATGCCAGTGGAATTGCTAAAGGTTGAATAAAAACAATAATGATGATACTCTGGTACTCACATTTTTCTTTTTTTCTCTCTCTCTCTCTTTCTTTGGACACGTAGAAAACCCTTCAAATTTTAAGTTCCTTTGCAGCCTTCCCTTCGCTCAACACAACTCTCTCCCTTTCAAAGTTTGTTTATTGAGCACCTATCCTGTGCCAAAAACACTCTCCAAATTCCCCGCCAGCAGGGAGTTTACGTTATAGTGTGGGTACCAGGAGCCCGGAGCATGGATACAAATCAATGAGTCAATGTAGCTCTTTGGAGGCTGAATTCCTGTGGGTATAACAGACAATGTCCATCAGTTCCATCCATATGTGCTAGCACGTGGCTTTCCCGGGCTGCTAGAAAGGACCCGCCCAAAGCAGATGGACAAAAAGCATTCTCTGAGTCTCAGGCACAGGCTGACCAGAGACAAGGTGGGAGGAGTTAAATATCCCGTATGACTGGACTTAGAACATGGGTCGTGAGGAATTTTCAGCAGAAGGGACCTAGCCTATGTGGGGGGGAGGGGAACAGAGTAACCTTGAGTCATGTTTTTTTGGCTAAGGACCAACTCCCTCCTTGTCCGAGTCACTTAAGTCCAAGAACTAGCCACCTCCTAGTTAAGGGAATGTTGTAGGGTAAAAGGAATTGAGCTCCTGCCCTGTTAATTCCTGAAACACGCATTGTCACGCTTGTCCTAAGCATTAACTGTCCTAAGCCTTTAAGATGTTTTTTTTTTAAAGAAAGCAATGTTCACCAGATTTCTGTAGATTAGAGAATAAAAATAAAATGACTTTCTCTACAAAAAAGGTAGTATTTGACTGGAGAGAGAGCTTGCTTTTCAAAAACAGATAGTGAAGTGCATTATTACTAGTGACCTGTAATATATAGTGTGTTGGTCCATTTTGATAGAAATAACTTTGTGATAGGAATAACTCTGCTAGTTGTAAAAGTACAAAACAAAATTTTCAAATGAAACAATAGTAAAATAGCTGTTGAGCAATTCATCCATTAAATCTGACAATCCAGGTTTTCCCTCACATGTAATATTTTCAGAGAAAGGGAGCTACATTAAAAGTATTTCTGTCTTTATATTTTGCTCTTCTCTTCATTATTTCAGTGTATTCATCCTTTGAATGTGTTTCTATTTTGGACAGTTGACTTGACTTGCAGGAATTTAGTTACGTGCAAAGATTTCTGTCCACATGGGACAAGTATAGACTGGAGGGAATTATCCTCATTCTATTTAAGATTACTTATTTGATTGAATTAAGATGTTCAACTTGCATCCATTTTCAGTATTCAGATAAAATTCACTTGGGTCACAATTCAAGATATTAGTTGTATGTTTCATGTATAATGTGTATTTGTGTACATATATCATTTTTTGGAAGGAAAGCTTCTTTGATTTAATTTGAGTCTGTGTCTTTTTGGTGGGTTCTTATTTTGTCTAAGATAAGAACATTATGTTGTAGCTGTTGGGATCTAAGTTAAGGGCATTAATTAAAACTTAATCACAGGTAAACTGATGTCCCCAACTTAAATACACTATTTTTTGAAGTGTGATGCCCTTGAATTACAATGTAGGATTTTCTACTTCATTTCTTATTGAAGAAAAAAGTCTACTGTTCAAGAAGAAAAAAAAATACCTTACATTCTGAGAGAATGTCTCCCGCTGAGTTTTGTATGGTTTCTGATTATAGATTATCATCTAAAAAAATAAAACACTAATTTACAATCAAACATCTACAAAGTTTTAAAACTACTCAGTTAGATATAATCCTAGTACAGTGTAGAGAAGAGGACCTGTACCAGATTAGATGTTATCAGATTGGCAGCTGCACCCTAGCCCCCATCACACATAGAGGTATGGGCCAGGGTTAAGTCACCTATGTCCTGCCTCTGCTTCCTTATATGATAAAATTCAAAACTTTCGACTAGGTGACCATTAAAATGTCTTCTTTCTCTAAATTTCTTTGACTATATATTAATTTTATGGAGCAAAAGACTATCATCGGAATGATAAATTATACATGTTTAAAACTTAGTGAGACAATTAAGTACTTATACAAATACCCAAAAAAAAAAAAATCAGTAGATAAGTAAATTACTTCACAAAGGATCCTTAATATCCACCAAACTTTCCCCTGCTCTCTAGTTACACATAAGTGTATAGTAACAATTCTTGTCTTGATAATATTTTTAGAAATCTGAAAATTAAAATTAATTTATTTACAGATTATCATTTCTGAAAAGTAAAGGTCTATTAAAGGAGAGATTTATAAAATATTTTTGATGCGGACCTTTTTTAAAGTCTTTATTGAACTTGTTACAATATTGCTGCTGTTTTATGTTTTTGGTTTTTTGGCCACAAAGCATGTGGGATCTTAGCTCCCTGACCAGGGATCGAATCCGCACCCCCTGCATTGGAAGGCAGAGTCTTAACCACTGGACCGCCAGGGAAGTCCCAGATTTATAAAATATTTTTGAGTACTTTTTTCATGTATTATCTTTGATGAGCTAGCTCATGGACAACCACTCATTTTATAACACTCAGGCAATGATAAAGGAAGTTTTTCTGCAGATTTTGTGGAATGGAATCAGACTCTTATAACTACAAAAACCTGAAGAGATTGCTCAGCAAAATCCCCTCTATTTTGTTTTATAAATATCCAAACCTTGCAACATGCACATATTATTCAGGAAGATTTCCAGGATTCAGACTCCAGTATTCCCTTCCGAAAATTTTTACTGCCTCAAATCCTAGTTTCAGGTTCCCATGTAGACATAACCCACTATCTTGCTTCCTCAATATATTGATTTAAATTTCCCAAGTCACTCAAAAACTTTCTCCATATACAGCATTGTGACCATTTGTGATGTCTTTCTTTCCTTGATATTTGATTCTTTAATAAAAGTGTGATGCCAATGCAGTACATTTCATCTTACCTAGAAGTATTAATATGAATAATTGAGGATAGGTTATGAGATTAAATAATAATTAAATTCATTGAAGATTATCGTTAAAACGCTTAAGCGTCAGTGGCAAACATGGGTTGTTCCAGAATACTTAGGTCATGTGTGCTGCATTCAGTCTTCCATTTCAAAGAGTAGACCCAGGACCATAAAATCCCACATGTCCTCCAACAACCAGTAACAAATAAAGCCTGGCTAAACCCTGATGTGTTAGAAGACAGAGTCCCTTGAGAATTTATGAAGCCGGGGAAGCCTTCACAGACAAACTCTTCAGTTTCAGATCAATTACTTAAGGCAAATAGGGCTCTGTAAGGGCTGATTGCCTGAAATCTCTCCCTTCTTTTTCCTTCTCTCTCTTTCCTGAAGTAAATCTGCAATGTCACATAAAGGCCACTTCGATGAGGATTTCTCTAGCATTAGCCGGTCCTCTATTGAGTGTCCATAATGAGCACAGCATCAGAAAGACAGTTCATGAGCTGTGCCTTCAGAGACCTGGCCTGAAACGTGCCCAATTAGCTTTTCGGAGATCAAGAAATAGCTTCAGTTCACATATTCCGCTATCATTTGCTTTCGATTTATAAATCATCTCTACTCACCTCAATCAGCTTCTTGAACTCCCCAAAGCGCGTATCATGTCATTGGGCAGAAAACCAGTATGCTGAGCAATCCTCAGAAATAAGATATATATTGGAAGCTCTAACCAGTAAACGATCACAAAAATATATTCATAAAAAAGAAAGAAAAAGAAGCAGGGTCACTACGTATTTGAGTGATATCCATGCACACTGCTCATCCAGTTCTAAGATGCTCTTGGCGTTAATTTAACTAAACTTGTTGTCTCTGTCTATGATAGGAACTTTCCTGTTGTAAAAATTCATAGCCCAATTATGATCTCTGGTGGAAGCAGACAGAGTTGCAATACCCTGAGAGCCATTCTTGTTGCTCACTGGAGACCAGAAGATATTGACAAACTGCTCATTCGCACTGAGACCCAGCGCTGTACAGTCCCCTTCGTTGTTACATTAACACACCTCGAATCTTCCTTTACCCCCAACAGCCCTCTGTGCCATATCATATATAAGGGTATTAAGACAGGGAAACAATGAACATGACTTTCCCCATGTAATATTTTCTCTCCAATGTATAGCTGAATCACAACACCAAAATATCTAGAATGTGGGCAATTTACCTGTTATCATGATTTTTTTTACCTAGATGCTTTCAAGGGATCTGTGTTTATTTATTTGATTTTTTTAAAGAGTAATTATTTAATGAATTGGTTGTTAGCATTGTAAAAAAAATACCTTCTCTTTCTTTTTGTTGATGATTTTTTTTCCTGATCTTCCTATTTCTTTAGAAATGAAATCAACTTTCCTGAATCAGATGTTGTCCACAAACGACAGAAAGATTGTCAGATGTGGAAGAGTACTTAGAAACATTGGCATAACGTTTGTTCTTTTCAGATAATGTGTCTGTGATAGATAAATTTCTCTGAACTTGATATTTCTCACTTTCTAACCAAGGCTTGATTTTCTAATGATTCAAAATAACCTCTTTATCTTTTGTCCTTGGAAAGTACATTATACTTGAGACTTCTCCTACACTCAGACTTCATAATGGTTACCTAACTTCTTTCCTTATATAATTCCCAGAATAGCACAAAGCACATTTCCCATTCAGAGAAATATTTAATAAATTGAAAGAGAAAACTTTTACAGTGAGATCTTGACTAATTTTGGAGAGAAGAGAGAATTTCCATCTTTTGTGCCAGTTCCACCATGCTAAATGTATTTTTAAGAATTTAGCGCTAGATTCAAACTCCCTTATGAATTTTCCTCCTGAAAACAAAAGATAGTCTAGTCTAAGATTTAGGTAAAAAGGCTCCAGACGATTCACTAACGTTAAAGGGCCCCTGGCATTCTTCTCCCACTACTACCACTAGAGTTTCTACCACTAGAAATTCTTCTTCTATCATCTCCAAAGGAAACTGAGGCCAAGTCCTTGGATTCCCAGCCAGTCCTTTCACCCCAGAGTCATTTGTTTAGATTTTACAAATACATTTTACAAATATTTTACAAATATTTACAAATATTTTACAAATATTTTACAAATATAGTTCCAGGATATCTTGGGGTGTGACCTCTATTGAAATGAGGCACATAAAATACATCTCTCATTACTAACCACTATTTAACTCTGTTTAACCTATTAGCTTAGATGGGTTGCCTGCTATTTTTGTAGATCACTTCTTATATCCTTATATTCATCTATTTATCTGTCACCTACATCTATCAATATTTGGGACGATAATTGAGTCACTTAATATCTATCTTATCAATTTAAATATTTATTAACTCTGTGTATCTTTATTCAAATCTAAAAAGGAGAAAGAGGAAGAAGAGATCAAGGAAAAGTGGGAAGAAAAAAAGAGGGGAAAAGACAAAAGAATGATTTCTAAAGCTATCAGGGATATTTGGGTATATTAAGTCTTTTGTATTTTTGTTAATGTTTTCATAAGAATTGTGAAATACCTTAATTCCTTTTGGTTAGGTCTTAAGTATAGCTCCTGCCATTGTTTTATTTTACGTATTCATACAATTTTAGAAAGCATAGTCCAAATTTTAATTTCCTTATCCTCTCTAGTTGATTTATATCTGATATTTTTCAACCAATATTAAGCCTATATTTTCTTGTAATGTTTATCATTTTTGCACTTAACAATTGACTACACGCATCAGTGGAGGAGGTCGAGAGAATCTATACTAAATATCACAGTTTATACAAATCAATGACTAGAGAAATACCATTTAATTAGCTATTTTATTGAGTCAGCAGTGTTGATATGTGTTTAATCCTACTTGATAGGCCATCAAAATAGCCTCATAGGATGGACGGGCAGTCTCTCTTGTGGTCTCCCACCCCTCCCTATGGAGAAGCCATCCACTCACCTGTCCATCTTCCCAAATGAAGTTGATGTATTAGGACTCAGCTCCTCTCACATCCTTTCCTAACTCAACTTCACAGAGACACTCCTTGTTAACACTACTTCTGGTGTATAAATCACTGCACAATTTATGCCTTTATTCTGTACTAGCTTGCTCAGAATTCTAATTGTCACAAGAGACATTTTATCTTTCTACTACACTGTAATTTGCGGGGGTTGGGGGAGAAATCCTGTTGGGGGCAGAGGTACAGTTTCTGTGTGTGCAGGGGTTGTGGGTAGGAGTCTACATCAGTCTCGTTGCTTAAGAAAAGGGGCCTTGGAGGAAATATACTTTGAAAAAAAATAATTCTTCTCCTCACCACTTCAATAGTAAGCCCTCTCAGAATCTCCTACGAACTTATTTTTTATTTAATTTATTGAACAGTGTCACCCAGGGAAAATACCTTGTCTCTGTCTCCCTGTTGTCTCAGAATATTTTACCTTTTTCTATTTAACATGTAGGAATTAAATAATCTTGATAATCCTCTGATCTGCTGAGTCTGGATATGGGTAAAGACTTACCAGATACTGCTGTGTTTCAAAACATTAAGTGAAAGCCAACTAAACTTGGAATTTTCCACTGCTTATGAGCAGATATTATGTGTTATAAAATACATAGTATTTTACAGTGCTGAGCCTCCAGTGCTGAGAACTCACAGGGAAAAATGAATTTGGAGATAAGCATTATATTGGCAATGCCGCTCTTAAGGTATTCTATCTTCCCCCTAGGATATAAATCTTATACTGAATTTGAGGAAGGAGGAGCTATACTGGGTAAAATTATGAGGAAATGTTGACATTGAATACAATGTTTTGTCATCTTAATATAGTTTGAATTTCTGTAGCCTGTTCCACATAATGCCAAAACTACCACAAGGTCGATAGAATCTTCTAGAATTATGCCCAACCTCAGAGCATTTTTATTTTTGTTTTGCATCCTCTGCAAACATTTTAAACAAGGTTGTTTGATTTACTAGTCTTTGGACCACATATTCAAAAAGAGGGTAATAGGAATTACCATAGGATGAGATACACAACTAATAGCAAGAAGGGAAACTATATAACCTTATAAATGGAAAAGAGAAGATTTGGACCTCCACTTAAAATGACAGAACAACTTAGTACCATTTAGTGTTGTGGGGGGAGGCGAAAAGGGGCAAGCATCCCTCTGCAACTCAGTAGGATCACAGAGTATAACCATATTATAGCATAGTAAAGTTGATGGTCAAAATGACGATTCAAAAAAAAAAAAAGGAAAATTGGCTTGGCATACTTTCTTTAAAAGACAAGGTTATTTGGGGAAGATGGACTGTGGTGATGCCCGCATGCGTTTAGGCTGGATGAGAACTAGACATCAAAACCAAAAAGCACAACATTTACAACAAATCCAGATAAGAAAACACCTCTACTAATCCCTAAATACCAAAAACCGCACAGCCTGAGTGCCCTTGGTATGTATATGGGAGAAAGCAGAGGGAAGCAGTAGGGCAAATGACATACCTACAATCCCAAAATATTCAAGGAGAGAGCCCCAAAATAGTCAGTGAATATTCACCAGAAAGCACAGTGTGTCAATATAAAAATAACTAGGAGAGGTTTTGTGCATTCCAATAGTGAGTGAAAGGAAAGGGACTCTGCTGGGAGTCGATTTCCCATCGATCTCTCCCCTTTCTGCAGGTCTCACTGGCCAGAAATGGTCTTTTGTTCTAGAGTATCTTTTAAAGAATACTTGTATAGCAATTATCCTGGAAAGAGGAAGCAGTGTCTCTCTCTGGAACAAAGGGAAAGCATATTTTCTTCCCATTGTAAGAGATTTGGTTTTCTTAAGCTTAGGATTCCTCTTCTATAACCCACTGTGTGAACCAACATCCATCTGGGTCCAATCACTCACCTCCATGGGACTTGGGGAAAAAGAGAGCTCACACAAATATGATGATGTTTATGCTCTTTGCTATACTGAAGTAGTAAAGTTCTTTGTCTCTGACCCAAGAGTCTCATATTTTTTGAAAATATCCATAAAACTGGTAGGTTAACTTGTTAGCTTGTAAGCCTTGTAAAACCTCAGACACTTCATAGCTCTTAACAAGCCAGGGTCAAAGTTTAAGGTGACTAGAGCAGCCTAGATCCTTTGAACTTTTAAAGTTGACTTGCCAGGGCTTCTTTCAAATACAGGACCCCATGATAAGGAAAAACTACTAGAAGTGGAATCAATTAGCACTACCTGAAAACAAAACAGATTTAATTTGAAGTTAGAAAACCTGTCTGAACTTTTAACTATCTAAAAGTTCAAGAAAACTACATTCATATATAAAAATGAGTAGACAAAAAACTATCACAGTCATATTCCATTTAAAGATTAGCCTTAAAAACAAACTTCCTACAAGAACGAAAGGGAATAATATCCCAACAGATCAAGGATTGGCAAACTATAGCCCACTGACCAAATCCAGCCCACTTCTTATTTTTATAAATAAAGTTTTATTGGAATATAGCCATGCTTATTCATTTATACATCGCCTATGATTGTTTTTAAGCTGCAATGACAGTGTTAAGCATTGTGGCAGAGAACAAATGACCTACAAAGCGTAAAATATTTACTTTCTAGCACTTTACAGGAATTTCACCAACTTCTGCTATTGACAAAGAAAGTTTTCCAAAAAAAGTCATGCTCAAAATATTTTCAAAACTATAACACACCATTGCAACATGAGCTAAAGGAGATTTAAAAAATCATACAATATATGAAAAATAACAATCAGAATTTTAAAAACTCTGAAATAAAGGGACAGAACTCAAGAAAGAATTAGAAATTGTTGAAAAGTCATTAGAAATAAAGACTACTCTAGGAGTAACATAAGAGCAACTAAGCACAACAAATGATACTCTAAGGAAAATCAGGTGGGAAGGAAAAAATGATAAGAACCAAAGAGTTTTCAAGAGAAGATGGCGTAAGAGTAAGACGCAGAGATCACCTTCCTCCCCACAGATACATCAGAAATACATCTACACGTGGAACAACTCCTACAGAACACCCACTGATCACTGGCAGAAGACCTCAGACCTCCCAAAAGGCAAGAAACTCCCCACGTACCCGGGTAGGGCAGAAGAAAAAAGAATAAACAGAGACAAATAATAGGGACGGGACCTGCACCAGTGGGAGACAGTTGTGAAGGAGAAATGGTTTCCACACACTAAAAAGCCCCTTCGCGGGCGGAGACTGCGGGTGGCGGAGGCGGGACGCTTTGGAGCCACCGAGGAGAGCGCAGCAACAGGGGTGCAGAGGGAAAAGCGGAGAGATTCCCGCACAGAATATTGGTGCCGCCCAGCGCTCACCAGCCCGAGAGGCTTGTCTGCTCACCCGCCGGGGTGGGCGGGGCTGGGAGCTGAGGCTCGGGCTTCGGAGGTCGGATCCCTGGGAGAGGACTGGGGTTGGCGGCATGAACACAGCCTGAAGGGGTACAGTGCGCCACGGCTACCCGGGAGGGAGTCGGCGAAAAAGTCTGGAGCTGCTGAAGAGGCAAGACACTTTTTCTTACCTCTTCGTTTCCTGGTGCGTGAGGAGATGGGATTAAGAGTGCTGCTTAAAGGAGCTCCAGAGACGGGCGCGAGCCGCGGCTAAAAGCGCGGACCCCAGAGACGGGCATGAGACGCTAAGGCTGCTGCTGCCGCCACCAAGAAGCCTGTGTGCGAGCACAGGTCACTCTCCACACCTCCCTTCCGGGGAGCCTGTGCAGCCCGCCACTGCCAGGGTGCCGTGACCTAGGGACAACTTACCCAGGAGAACACACGGCGCACCTCAGGCTGGTGCAACGTCACGCCGGCCTCTGCCGCCGCAGGCCCGCCCCGCACTCCGTGCCCCTCCCTCCCCCCGGCCTGAGTGAGCCAGAGTCCCCGAATCAGCGGCTCCTTTAACTCCGTCCTGTCTGAGCGAATAACAGACGCCCTCCGGCGACCTACACGCAGAGGCGGGGCCAAATCCAAAGCTGAACCCCGGGAGCTGTGCGAACAAAGAGAAAGGGAAATCTCTCCCAGCAGCCTCAGGAGCAGCGGATTAAATCTCTACAATCACCTTGATGTACCCTGCATCTGTGGAATACATGAATAGACAACGAATCATCCCAAATTGAGGAGGTGGACTTTGGGAGCAAGGTAGATTATTTTTTCCCCTTTTCCTCTTTTTGTCAGTGTGTATGTGTATGCTTCTGTGTGAGATTTTGTCTGTATAGCATTGCTTACACCATTTGTCCTAGGGTTCTGACTGTCCGGTTTCTTCTTCTTAATAATTATTTTTTTTATTTGAATAACTTTATTTTATTTTATCCTACTTTATTTTATCCCCTTCCTTCCTTCCTTTCTTTTTTTCTCCATTTCTTCCTTTCTTTCTTATTTTTTCTCCCTTTTATTCTGAGCTGTGTAGATGAAAGGCTCTTGGTGCTCCAGCCAGGAGTCAGTGCTGTGCCTCTGAGGTGGGAGAGCCAATTTCAGGACACTGGTACACAAGAGACCTCCCAGCTCCACGTAATATCAAAAAGCGAAAATCTCCCAGAGATCTAAACTCAACGCCAAGACCCAGCTCCACTCAGCGACCAGCAAGCTACAGCGCTGGACACCCTATGCCAAACAACTAGCAAGAAGGAACACAGCCCCATCCATTAGCAGAGAGGCTGCCTAAAATCATAATAAGGCTACAGACACCCCAAAACACACCACCAGACGTGGACCTGCCCACCAGAAAGACAAGATCCAGCCTCATCCACCAGAACACAGGCACTAGTCGCCTCCACCAGGAAACCTACACAATCCACTGAACCAACCTTAGCCACTGGGGACAGACACCAAAAACAACGGGAACTACAAACCTGCAGCCTGCAAAAAGGAGACCCCAAACACAGTAAGATAAGCAAAATGAAAAGACAGAAAAAACACACAGCAGATGAAGGAGCAAGATAAAAACCCATCAGACCTAACAAATGAAGAGGAAATAGGCAGTCCACCAGAAAAAGGGTTCAGAATAATGATAGTAAAGATGATCCAAAATCTGGGAAATAGAGAAAATGCAAGCTACATTTAACAAGGACCTAGAAGAACTAAAGAGGAAACAAGCAATGATGAACAACACAATAAATGAAATTAAAAATACTCTAGATGGGTTCAATAGCAGAATAACTGAGGCAGAAGAATGGATAAGTGACCTGGAAGATAAAATAGTGGAAATAACTACTGCAGAGCAGAATAAAGAAAAAAGAATGAAAAGAACTGAGGACAGTCTCAGAGACCTCTGGGACAACATTTAATGCACCAACATTCGTATTATAGGGGTCCCAGAAGAAGAAAAGAAAAAGAAAGGGACTGAGAAAATATTTGAAGAGATTATAGTTGAAAACTTCCCTAATATGGGAAAGGAATAGTTGATCAAGTCCAGGAAGCACAGAGAGTCCAATACAGGGTAATTCCAAGGAACACACCAAGACAACATATTAATCAAACTATCAAAAATTAAATACAAAGAAAACATATTAAAAGCAGCAAGGGAAAAACAACAAATAACACACAAGGGAATCCCCATAAGGTTAACAGCTGATCTTTCAGCAGAAACTCTGCAAGCTAGAAGGGAGGGGCAGGACATATTTAAAGTGATGAAGGAGAAAAACCTACAACCAAGATTACTCTACCCAGCAAGGATCTCATTCAGATTTGATGGAGAAATTAAAACCTTTACAGATAAGCAAAAGCTGAGAGAGTTCAGCACCACCAAAGCAGCTTTACAACAAATGCTAAAGGAACTTCTCTAGGCAAGAAACACAAGAGAAGGAAAAGACCTACAATAACAAACCCAAAACAATTAAGAAAATGGGAATAGGAACATACATATCGATAATTACCTTGAATGTAAATGGATTAAATGCTCTTACCAAAAGACACAGACTGGCTGAATGGATTCAAAAACAAGACCCATATATATGTTGTTTACAGGAGACCCACTTCAGACCTAGGGACACACACAAATTCAAAAAGAGTCGTGTACCACAATGTTCATTGCAGGTCTATTTACAATAGCCAGGAGATGGAAGCAACCTAAGTGCCCATCAACAGATGAATGGATAAAGATGTGGCACATATATACAATGGAATATTACTCAGCCATAAAAAGAAACGAAATTGAGTTATTTGTAGTGAGGTGGATGGACCTGGAGTCTGTCATACAGAGTGAAGTTAAGTCAGAAGGAGAAAAACAAATACCATATGCTAACACATATATATGGAATCTAAGAAAAAGAAATGTCATGAAGATCCTAAGGGTAGGACAGGAATAAAGACACAGACCTACTAGAGCATGGACTTGAAGATATGGGGAGGGGGAAGGGTAAGCTGTGACAAAGTGAGAGAGTGGCATGCACATATATACACTACCAAACGTAGGGTGGATAGCTAGTGGGAAGCAGCCTCATGGCACAGGGAGATCAGCTAGGTGGTTTGTGACCACCTAGAGTGGTGGGATAGGGAGGGTGGTTGCGAGGGAGACACAAGAGGGAAGAGATATGGAAACATATGTATATGTATAACTGATTCACTTTATTGTAAAGCAGAAACTAACACACCATTGTAAAGCAATTATACTCCAATAAAGATGTTAAAATAAATAAATAAAAATAATTTGGCAAAAAAAAAAGACCCATGAGAAAGCAACAAATATTGTTCATGGAAAGAAAGATCCAACATACAGATTATGGGAGTTCCTGAGTGGGAGAACAAATCAAGGGGAGCGTAGGGGGGAAGAAATACTAAAAACAACAATTTAAGAAGGTGATCTGGACATTGAAAAAACAATTTAAACTACTTATTCAAAAATCATATAGTATGCCTGGGATTATTAACACAGCACAGTCAATACCAAGTAAAATTAAGGGATCTTAATTAAAATTAAGGAAAATAAATATTTATTTGGGCATCTAGGCAAAAAAACACTTAAAAAGTAAATAATATTATATTATCATTAGATTTTTCCACAACAACACTTTATCTTAGGGGGAAAAATAAAGTTACATACTTAAGATATTCAAGAAAATAACATGTGAGCCAGAGATTTTTATGTATTTATAAATATTTCTATTTGTTAGAATTGAACTGTAATTTGAGACTCTGCTTATCTTATTCTGCTTTCTTCTCTGTGCCTTTCACAGAAGTCAAGCCTGCATCATCCCAGAGGGCTCCCGTGCCTTTTCAAACCCCTGGCTTTGTTCCCTCATAGGAATCTCTTCCAATAACTCTCTTGCATATCTAATCATACCTGCTTCTCAGAGGGCCTGGGCTAATACAGTCTAGAGATGACTACCTAGTTGTAATCAGTTGTCAGATAAATTATAGGCTGTCCAGTTAAATTTGAATTTCAGATAAACAGCAAATACTTTTTTAGTACAAGTTGTCCTCTGCTGATTTGGGGACATACTTATACTATAATGTATTTGTTGTTTATTTGAAATTGAAATTTAACTGAGTGTCCTGTATTTTTATTTGCTAAATCTAGCAACCCTAGTAGCAGTGATTATCACCTACACCCATATTGTCATCATACAAGAAACGAGAGCTTCTTAGAGACACAGCTGAACTGAATCTGGGATAAGAACTGTAACAGATAAACCTGGAACATTTTGACAAACTAGCATGGAAGCTATCAAAGACTATTAGAACAACGTTAAGAGGAATTAAAAGCCAACATTAAAATGGCTCTACCTAGCCAAAGAAACCACTGAACTTCCATAAGGACAGAAATTACAGTGGATGGGTATCCACCAAATATATTTAAATCTTAATTGGTCCCCTTCTGAGGATGATAGGAAACCAATTTATTCTCATGAAAACTACATGAAAGAAAAGAATCAAACATTGATTCTACCTTTTTTGGAACTATACCACTGGGTAACCAAATTGTAGATGAGAGGAAGCATCTTCTTATACATAAAATTATTCAAGCAAATGTATAAAAATAGTGGATAGAACTCGAGTGTTACCATTTTGGAATCTCTAATAAAACAATGGATTGATATGTTAAGCATCAGTATGTCTCCTGAAAAAAGAGCACAGCACCACCGATAGTCTTGCCAAAGACATCAAAGCTGAGTCTGACCAAGGGTCCCGCTCCACACAGTACAGAAAAGAGAGCCTGAAAAGCTGCACCATGAATATGCAATTAGCAGCTCCACCCTGGAGCAAACTCAAGAAGAAAAGATACATTTTAAGTAAGACAAAAGGAGGAGTTTGGTGGGGGGAGGATAAAGGGATGACTTGATTAAAATGGAGTTAAAAAAAAATATCAACTTGAAAATTGATGACTAAGCTACTGTGCACACTTAAGTGATAAACCATAAAGAAAAATAAGGAAAGGATTACTATAAAAGTCAGTGCAGTGTTTACTTTTGGAGGGAGAGAGAACAGAGCTTCTTTTGGAGGGAGAGGCTTCTATTGAATGTTTCAAAGAACGTTTCATTCTTTGATGTGGGTGGTGGTTAAAATAGTATTTGCTTTATAATAATTTTGTGTGATTTGTTGTATTTGTGTTTTATTTTAAAATAAAAGTTTAAAAAATGCCTAGTAGAGTTCTTAGCTCTTAGTAAACACTCAATAAAGGGTGGCTATAAAAGAATATAAAATAAAAGATAGGACTGCATTTAGAACAATTCCTTCCCAATTGTGTTGTTTGTTTGTTTGCTTGTTTTAAGTGATGGTAAAGCTTCAGCTCCCAGTGGCATGCTCTCTCTTCAATGTATGTACAGCTACAAAATTGCTCCTGCCTTTATGAATGTGTTTATGGCCTTGACAGTGAAATGCTAAATTTGTTTACGCTTTTTGAACTCCTCAGCTTGAGCAAACACCAAGATAGACAAAAGAGGTTGCAAGGAGAAAGGCGTTTATCTTTTGCGGGGGATCCTTTTTGGGATCTTCCTTGCAAGGCCATTAGCTCATTTGCATATTGTTGAATGCTGTATCAGCTTAGCTTGTGTTCCACACCATGGAGAAAACTGGAGGTTGAGATCTATTGTTCAATTCCAAATTTACGTTGTAAAACAATGAGCCCCAGTCCGAGCCCACTCTTTCTTATTGATTGCAGAAGTAAGTCTGTGTGATATAGAGAACAATTAATGCTCTTCTTAGCAGGATTTGTGTCTTCAGGTGGCTCTGCCTCTTCCCTTTCCACACTCAGTGGCATGCTTGTTTAAAGGGCTATTTTGTCCTCAGCCTGGAATTTTCTAGCTACAAATGGGTGTGTAGTTGCTATCCAAGGTGAGCTGCAGTTAGCATTAGAAAGACGCCTTCTCCTCACTTGGGTCCAAGCTTCTTTCTTATGCAGCACCTGTCTTGGAACTCTCTCTGCTTACATTCCAAATATTGGCACAGTGGTCTGTGTCTGAGGGTCCAAATGGAGTCCTTCCATCTGTGAAGAAGTGCTAAAATCTCTGAATTTGTACATCCCCGAAAAGACACTCCCTCCAAATGCACATTTTCTCCACCTAAAAACATTTGCAAACTCATTTAGATTTCTTGAAGAAGCCATCCCTGCCCACTCCAGTGAAAAGTGATTTCTTCTGTTTCCCATTCCTAGAGTACTTAATTTCTACATCTTGCATTTGTCACATACCATTTATTTCCTGATACCATTAGCTATCATGCTAGCATCTTTCCACTCTAGTACTCTATTGAGTCCATTCCCATTTTCGAATTTTTCCTGTGAATAATAATAATAGTTAAGATAATAACTCACATTTATGGACTGCTTCATGTAAATCAGGCACTGTCTAACGGTTTTAATGCAACAACTCTACAGGGTAGATGTATATCTACCTCCATGTAGAATGAAGTAGACCAAGTCTTTTGATATCCAAGGTTCCAAACCTATTTAGAGGCAAAACAGGGATTTTAACACAGGTAATCCTATTGCAAATATCCTTAATAATGTCTTGTCTCAGATCAAAAGCCACAAGGAATATGTGTCTATTTAATTTAATTCACAATTTTCATAGAGCACCTGCTATGTTGACTTTTGCCTGGTCTGAAGTTGCTGTTTAATATACTATAAACTGTACATGTGTGTATACTATGTATATATACCCAATAAAAAAGGCAAGAGACATATAGTTAGATAAATCTATCATAACACTAGAAGTATTTTGTATGATTTTGTCCAATTTATCTAGCACAGAGGGATACATAGTAGTTATTCAATGGACATTCTTCTCTTCTCAAAATTATGTCTATGCTTCCCATGATCCTTATTATAACTACTCATTTTATTCAGTCTTCCTCATTCAGATATATTATTTTAAAATCCGTATCTAAGAGAGAGGTCCTGTATTTTATAATCTGTCCCCAAGTGCTTACACTAATAATAAGAATCTTCGGTAGAAATTTTCAGATACAAGCTTGGAAATCTGTGGGGAAAACTTTTCACGTATTCTCTAATGAGAAGACACAGTGAACCACTTATTGACTTTACATTGAAGATATTCTCTCACTGTTTCCAGTATATTTTATTTTATATAAATAATTATATTTTTGTAAATATCCTTCGAAGAGAAATACATGAAGCAAGATACAACAAAACATCAAAACTTCCATTTGGACTTTGAATAATCTTTGTATGATTATTGATTGATTCTCAATCTCAGGTGTGCCTCAGAATCTCCCCCTCCAGATGCTCATTGTGAAGATTCTGATGTAATAGGGTAGTGTCTGGGAGTTGAATTTTTATCCACATCCTCGTTGGCTCTGAAGTAAGAGATTTAGGAGTCACACTCTAAGAGAGGGGGAAAAAAGATACTAGTATTTAAGAGATGAGATTTGGAGTCAGAAAATCCAGAGTCACAGATTCAACATTTACCAGCAATGTACTTAACTTCTCTAAACTTCAGTGTCTTCTTCTGCAGAATGCCTAAAAATAATAGTATCTGATTCATGACGTGAGAAAGTACGTGAAAAGTGCTCAGTCTAGCACATAGGAAGTGATAATTAAGTGTTAGCAAGTAATGGTAGTGGCGGTATTTGCAGTTGTTAAAATGTAGGTGTTCTCAATGTCATGTGACATTAGATAATTACAAATGAAAACAGTGAGATACCGCTACATACCTATTTTTAGAATAATGAAAATCCAAAACACTGACAACACCAAATGCTTGTGAGAATGTGGAGCAACAGGAACTCTCATTCATTGCTGGCGGGAACACAAAAGGGCACAATCACTCTGGGGACAGTTTGACAGTTTCTTATGAAACTAAACACACTCTTACCATCTGATCCAGCAATCACACTCCTTGATATTAACCCAAATGAGTAGAAAACTTTTGTCCACACAAAAACCTGCACCAGATATTTAGAGCAGCTTTATTCATAATTGCCAAAACTTGCAAACAACCAAGATGCCATTCAGTAGGCAAATGGATGAATAAACTGTGGTATATCCATACAATGGAATCTTATTCAATGATAAAAAGAAATGACCTATCAAGCCATGAAAACACATGGAGGAACCTTAAATGCATATGGCTAAGTGAAATAAGCCAATCTGAAAAGGCGACATACTGTATAGTTCTAATTATGTGACATTCTGGAAAAGATAAAAACTATCAGTGGTTATTAGGAGTTCAGGGAAGGACAGAGAGGAATGAACAGGAGGGCAACAGGGATTTTTAAGGCAGTAAAACTATTCTGTATGATACTGCAACAGTGGGTTATGTCATTATACATTTGTCAAAATCCATAGTATATACAACACAAAGAGAGCACCCGAATGTCAATTATGGAAGTTAGTTAATAATAACATATGATTATTGACTGATCAGTTGTAACAAATGTACTACACTAATGCAAAATATTAATCATGAGGGAACTGTATGTATATGGGGCGGGTGTGGGGTATATGGGAACTCTCTGTATTTTTCAATCAGTTTTTCTGTAAACTTAAGAATGAAATTAGAACACTCCCTAACACCATACACAAAAATAAATTCAAAATGGATTAAAGACCTAAATGTAAGGCCAGACACTATAAGACTCTTAAAGGAAAACATAGGCAGAACACTCTATGACATGAATCACAGCAAGATCCTTTTTGACCCACCTCCTAGAGAAATGGAAATAAAAACAAAAATAAACAAATGGGGCCTAATGAAACTTAAAAGCTTTTGCACAGCAAAGGAAACAAGACGAAAAGACAACCCTCAGAATGGAAGAAAATATTTGCAAATGAAGCAACTGACAAAGGATTAATCTTCAAAATTTACAAGCAGCTCATACATCTCAATATCAAAAAAACAAAAACCCAATCCAAAAATGGGCAGAAGACCTAACAGACATTTCTCCAAAGAAGATATACAGACTGCCAACAACCACATGAAAGAATGCTCAACATCACTAATCATTAGAGAAATGCAAATCAAAACTACAATGAGGTATCACCTCACACCAGTCAGAATGGCCATCATCAAAAAATCTACAAACAATAAATGCTGGAGAGGATGTGGAGAAAAGGGAACCCTCTTCACTGTTGGTGGGAATGTAAATTGATACAGCCACTATGGAGAACAGTATGGAGGTTCCTTAAAAAACTAAAAATAGAACTACCACACGACCCAGCAATCCCACTGCTGGGCATATACCCTGAGAAAACCATAATTCAATAAGAGTCATGTACCACAATGTTCATTGCAGCTCTATTTACAATAGCAGGACATGGAAGCAACCTAAGTGTCCATTGACAGTAGATGTCAATGGACTAATCCTTTTGATTAAAAGGCAGAAGTAGTCAAAATGGAGTTTAAAATACCCAACTATTTTATGTTTATACAAGATACACTTTAGATATAAAAACACAAACAGGTTGAAAGTAACAGTGAGCATATACAGATTGGAGTGCCCGGATTAATATCAGATAAAGTAGAATTCAATTACTAAAAATATTATCAGAGGGACTTCTCTGGTGGCACAGTGGTTAAGAATCCACCTGCCAAACAAAGACCATCTGCCTGAGACTTGTGAAGATCTGCTGAAGGAATCTCTGGATTGCCAGAAGCAGCATCTGATTGTCTCTCTGGCCTCTGCCCCTTACTTGTTCTATGATAAAAGAATAGAATGAGATGCGCTCAGGGACCCTTGGGTAACTGGGAAGATTGTTTAAAACTGTGCTGATCCGGTGATGCCACATACCGTTATGCCCTCATATCAAATGAGTGATCTGAAGTTCAGAAGACTCAACTCTACTGAGGCGTGACCATCCTCAGCGGGATCGAGTCTATTGGATTCGGCAACGTATTTGGCACGCTTAGGATCCCCGTGCATTTTAAACCTATTGCGCTTTCCTTACCATTAGAATTCATAGCCTTGTGGAAATTACTCTGTGTCTTGGGTAGTGCTTGGTTCACTGATCAGATCCATTCATTTTCTGCCTTTCTTTCACCTCATATTTTATTACTCTTTCAGTTCTGCTGAGCACGTCTGTTCTACGCAGGCATCTTACAATACCTTAAATAGCTTCTTAGCCTGGGACGTGTCATTGTTGTTGTTGGTTTAATAATCATAATGAACCACCACTTCCAGCTGCCTTATATATATTCGTTAGTGTCAGAACTAATACCTCAACCTCTAGCTTCTGAAAGGAGCTAATTTAATCTGCCCAGCCACGCGCTAGCAAAAGACTCTCCTAGTAAGTATTAACGATGCAGTCCTCTGCCTGCTGTCCCTCTACTGAAGTAGACCAAGGGCTCTCAAGGAACTCCAATTAGGGACCTGGAGGGCTGTAGCTTTGCTTCTTCCTGATGGTGGCACAGTCAGTACTCCCACGGAGCAGTGCTGATAGAGAAAGTTGTACAGCCCACTCTGAAGGGTCTGATACTTAAGCGGATCCAGAGCAGGGTGCCCCAGCCAGCTCTCTTTCTCTGGGAGATTCTGAGCCCTCGTTTTAGTTCACGTGTTTCAGCAGTAACTCTCCTCTTTGAAACAGCTGACCTTCTGAGCTGGAATTTCTAACCTTGCTCTGCCTCTATTGAAACCAGCAGTGTTGGCTTCCATCTGGTCTCCATTCCTATACCCAATCCCCTGGGTTCAGGTGACCTATGAGCACACACTGCTCTGTTCCCAGCCTCTGACTTGGTCTGTATTTAGAACCTTGGGCTCTGGCTAGCAGAGACTTTTCCTGAATTCTAGAATCTAGATTTCTACCACCCTTGCTTGAGCCCCTTTGTGGCCCCGCTTGGTTAACTGATCACTGCAGAAAGCAGTGAATGATTTCTGCAAAGCCCAGGATTATAGACGGTTGATGAATATTACACAGGCCAGAGGAGCACAGCCTTTAAAGCCGAAACAATGCATTAGTACCTGAGTCTGTTGATAGAATAGGAAATCCTTCAGAACAAGAACTATGTGTTATTTAGCTTATTTAGCTCCTTACCCACCATAAGCTCTAAATGAATGTTGGATGAATAAAGGAATACAATAATACACCTGCATATAGCACATCGTGGACTCAATCTTCGAGAAGCTTACAATCCTTAAGTGTTTCTTTCCAGAATCTAACATATTACTGTGTAGATAGTATGCATTTAAATGTTATTAAAACCCCGTCTTATAACAAAATACTTGGAAGCATCTTTCAACTTCTTCAGCTAGAAATGACTGTAGGTAAGGCAAAATCTTACCTCTACCCCTGTCACCTAGGTGTGGTTATTTAACCTTATTTTCCTCATCCCTACAATACAGCCGAGTCTCCATCTCGACAGTATGCTGGAAGGATCAATTAAGATAATATGCACAAAGCAGCAAATACAGTGTCTGAGACATAACATGCCTTCTGGAAGTTTCATTTGCTTCCCTCATAAATGTTAACTTTCTGGGTGTTAGTCTGAGAATGCTCCTGAAAGAAGCTAGAAAAAAATTCTCTTCTGATTTACGTGAGTGATTTCCACGTTGGGAAGGACCTATGAGAATCATCTAAGGAACTTTTCCAAGCCACCCAGTTTCCAGCTGCCCCCCACCCCCCAATACCACTGTAATGTGTAGATGGCAAAATATTTCCAAGGGATTTTGATACCCTTAATCACTTCACTGAATATCCATACTTTCTTGTCCTACTCAACGGTTTTCATTCTTAGCTGAACATTAGAACCCACTGGGGAAAATCACAAGCTCTGGTGGATTTTTAGGGCTATGTGGTAATCTTACAATACTCTGCTATTCCATTTATTCTCTACTTTCAAAGACAAATACTTCAATTCTCCTTTGTGCTCGAATGTCCAATAGGTACCTCGAAATTATCACGCCCAAAAATGAACTCCTGATTTATCTCCCTCTTATAATCTATGCCACTGCAGTACATGGCAGCTCTGTCCTTCTAATTACACGGATTAGAAAACCTGGAGCCACCAATTACTCCTCTCTTCACTTCTCTCTCCTCTCACACACCATATCCAATCCATCGGCAGATCCTGTTGACCATTAAATAGATCCTGGATTCAGCCACTTCTTACTACTTCCACTGGTAGAAACTTGGTCCAAGAACCATCTTTCGTGTGGATGGTTGCAAAAACTTGCCCTTATCCCTTCCTACAACCTTGCTTCTCTTCAATTTCCTCAGGGCAGCCAAAATGAGCTATTTAAGAGAGAAGCCAGGCCATATCGTTCTCCTACTCAAAATTGTTCAGTGACCTCGTCTCAGTGAAAGCAAAAGCCAAATTTCTTACAGTGACCCCAAAGGCTCTCACTGATCTGACCGCTTTGCTGTCACTACCTCTGAGCCATCATTTCCCATCATTCTGCCTCTGCTCGTACCTCCGCAGCCTCCCTGATCCTTAAACAGGACCCGAGATTCCCTGCTGTTTCCTTTACACAGAGCACACTTTTTCTAAAACCCATAGAGCTCACTGCTAACTTCCTTCCAGTCTCTGACAAATGCTGCTAGGCCAAGAGGATCTTTCCTGACTATCTTCCCTAAAATAGCATCCCTGTTACTCTCTCTGTTACTTACTCTGATTCATTATTTTGATTAAAAAAACCCATCACCATCTGCAATGTGTTTATTTATTTGTTTATCTACTTATGACCTCTCTTCTCCTGGCCTAACAAACTGCACACCTCGAGGCCTTTGTCTATTTTGTTCACTTCCATGCCCTAGGTACCCAGCGTAAGGTCTGCCACTTACAAAGAATTTAATAAATATATATTATGATACACAAATGCTCTGATCTCTCCAGTGGGAGTCAGCGTCCTGGAGCTTAGATTTTTCTGGCCTAGAACCATTTGTCTGGGGCAAAGAGGTTCAAATTAGAGCCAGTTCACTGACCAAGCTCACTGTCTTGATGGTCAGGGATTGATGACTGTACCATTAACACAGAATCATCAAGTTATTTTGTAACAAAATAGTCTCAAGATCTTGTTTATTACTTTCTCAGATTTATCTTCCAATTAAAGACTATTCAGTTAAGACCTCTAGATGTATCTACCCACACTTGCTTTTCACCTCTGGGCTGCTTTGAAACTCAATTCCTTCTCCTGTCTGACAAAGCTTAATTTATTAAACCTTTGATACTCGGCCCAAAATGTCCATTTTATAACCAAACTTTCTAGATGATTATGGCTAGATTTACAACCAGATGCTTACTATATATTTCACTGTCTTATAGTAGTATTTTCCTGGCCTTTTAAAATGTGCAGCTTTTAAGGGGGTTGTGTGTGTGTATGAGAGAGAGAGAGAGAGAGAGAGAGAGAGAGAGAGAGAGAGAGAGACTGTCTTCCTAGAGTCCTTCGATGATTTACACTAAATAACTTAAAAATTGAAAACACAGTCTATGAACTTCCCTATTATTTCTGTCTCTGACACCATCTTATAACACAAATTTTATAACAGCAGTGTATTCTTCACTTCTGTGATTAAAATTTTTGAACACCAAGTCTCCTCAGTCCCTTTCCAAATACAACGTAATATACCATAAGTTAAATAAGACAGTTGTTCTGTTGTGTTTGCATGTATTTTCAAGTTCTCTGTTACAATTACTGGCCTAGTTGCTATTTCAATTGCTACTCTGATGTCTTTGCAAACACCCTCCTGGAAAACAAAATTTTCTAGAAAGAATATAACTCCCAATCATATTTGAAGGAGCAATAAAGACAGATAAATAATAAATCTGTGTGTATCACAGTACTGCTACAGGGTAGCAGTTTGTTTTCCTTTACCATCAATATGAAATTCATTTTTTCTACTACCTGGAAGTTATGGATAATTGTAAAGACATTTTGCCCAGATCCAAGTAATAAGAATTTACTGTAGATTGTGAATCAAGGAAATACACATAAATTAAACATAATGCAACAAAGTCATGGAGCTTAAATCTTAATAAACAGATACCAATCCAGGATTCTGACAGCATCTATAAATGCATCTCTAGATGTGAAACGTAATAATATATAATGCTTCCCGCTGCTTTATAAAAACTTTCCATTAAAAAAAATTCAATGACCTGGGTATTTTTACTGTGGTATTGCTTGTGCTCTCATTAATAAAAAATACATTTGCATTTTATTTTTCCAAATGAAATCTATAGCAACCAATTTCACACATAAGAGTTATTTTCCTTGTGAATAATTATATCCATATTCATCTTATCTTTTAAAACAATGTTGAGGGAAAACACTGAGTTAATATAAATGCAAACTGTAAATGTGCTCCAGAAGAAAAATACTATTTGTACTAAGTGCACGTGCAACTGTTTCAACACAAATGCAAATCACCCTTAATTTTATTTTCAAAATGCCACTGTTTAACCAATATAATGCACAATCAATTTTAAGTAGCAGGCAGAATGCTTTATAATGCTGCTCTAGGGAAGACACACAATTTTTCATTTCATCATCAACACAGTTAAGTTGTATCACCAAATAATCTATGAACCTCTGATTAACCAGATGCCATTTTCCACCCTCTGCTCCAGATTAAAATGCAGTGATGTGTTCAATAGAGTACTAAAAAAAAATTTCATAAACCTTTTTCTTTTGCCTCCAGATAGCCACCCTAGACCCCCATGTAGAGGGGAAATGAAGCAAGGCAAGCATTTAAGTACATAACTTTTGGAAAAGCAAATTAGAATAGAAAACCTATTTGTTCCACTTTCGTAAGGTTCATCTGAACACAGTGTAATGCATACCAGTGCCTCTGCCAGTCCCTACATTATATCCTCTACAGTTTTACTCTTAAGCTTTGAACGTCTGTATCTCTATGCTGGTGACCCTCATCTCTCAGCGTAAGTCTGGTCTAGCCCCATGTGACACTGTGGAGAGAATGGGCAGCCGAAGTCCCATAGTTAAATAGAACTTTGACCTGGTTCTTTGTCTGATAGTCTAATACACAGTTGTGTCTGGAATGTAATTGGTATTGGCTCTAAATCACAACCTTCTCTAAGCCATGCTTTATTTACCTATCTGGATTTCCAGTCCCTCGATCTGCCTTCTTAGTTGGAGTCCCATCAATCGCTTTCCCACTGGGGAAATTTTCTACCGCCTCCATTTCCTTTCACTGTGAATGGACTTCTCTCCAAACTACAGAGCCAGTCTGTGTTTTCTTAACTGAAACCCAGCTTCCCTTCCTTGCCTGGCACACCTGCTGTTAGACCTTCCTTGATGTTGATCTCGGGGCCCCTTCCAACACCTGGCCTGGCCAAACACACTGGACAAAGTGGTGTGGAGCGCTCATTTCCTTTCCTCTGATGAGAGCCTCTGCAGCCTGGTAGTCGGCCACTCAGTCCTGCCCCATCTTGCACTCTCCCACCATCCTCTTTGCTAAGGGGCTAGCCTGCCTCGAGGCTCCACCCATTGCCACGCAGAAACCCTGGTTCCCTGCCAGATGGCTCCGTCAGGTAGATGTGCTAGAGCAAATCAAATCACTGGCCAGGGTTGGGATGCTTTTGCTGCACTTCTTAAAGCTCTATTTATTTATTGTATTAGTTGTAATGCTATCACTCCCTGTCAGAAAATGAAAACCCGAATAGATGCCTCTCACATATGAAGGTGATGCCGGATATGCCCTTTGAGCTTATTTTTCATTAGCACAGAGGACCTCCTCTTCCCACCCCTCCCCCTCCCCCCCACACCCGCATGTGGTTTGCATGCATGGTAACTGCTCTGGCTCTGTCTTGTTGAAAGAGAGTGAGGTCATCTGGACCACGGAAGGCAGGAGCCATCACCTGCCCTAATGCTAAAAACGCTGAGTTAACTGAATCTCGGACCAAATTTATTCCACATCACTGAGAAGGAAAATCTCTTTAAATGAAAATATTTAAGCATCTACTTTGAGTGGACAGATTTCTAGAATTATTACGTTGTTCTCTGCTTTCTTCCACTGGGGATTTTAAATACGATGACTTTGGTCAACACTCAGGACCTCCATTTCTGTGCTATGCCCCCAGAGACTGTTAGCATAGATTCCGGCTCCTGAAGTAGGTGTCCTCACACTGTTTGGCTCTGTAAATCCCTGTATCTGCTTTATGGTTTTGCCATCTATCCCTTTGCATGTTTTGCCTTTCCTGATTGCTAGCAGCGTTTCCTCTTTGAATTTGTTTAGACCTGGGAGATGAGATAGCCTCGTCTGGTAGAATAGGTCATAACATAAAAATACATTGGTTCTGACTGAGTGCCTGAGGACATCTCTTGAGAACGTATACGTGAGCTTCTAGGGAGAATAATTTTTGAAATATTATGGCCTTACTTACTTGCTCATAGCTGCAACTCTACCCAGTTGACGTGTTCCAGCAAATACTCTGAGAATACATGAGAGCTAGAAAAACATTGCCATTTGTTCCAAATAACTTTATGGCATATCTACGTTGTCACAGAAATAGTAAGACAGAACTCACACAGGTGCACTTTTCCTGTCATAAACTCCAACATATTTTCTCTGCGTTAGAGATAATCTAACGCACATAGGTATGCTAAGAGGGATCTGGGTATGCATAGCATTCACCTTAGAGTTTTTGCTGCATTGTGACTTGTGTTCAGATGTTTTTTTTTCTTTTTGGAATAAACCAAGGAGCTGCTGTTTTGTACCCTAAAGTTTCTCATCCGTGAAATACTCCTAAAAGACACATCTCTCGGGCTTCCCTTGTGGTGCAGTGGTTAAGAATCTGCCTGCCAATGCGGGGGACACGGGTTCGAGCCCTGGTCTGGGAAGATCCCACATGCTGCTGAGCAACTAAGCCCATGTGCCACAGCTACTGAGCTCTCGCGAGCCACAACTACCGAGCCCGTGTGCTGCAACTACTGAAGCCCGCGCACCTAGAGCCCGTACTCCGCAACAAGAGAAGCCGCCGCAGTGAGAAGTCCACACACTGCAACGAAGAGCAGCCCCCTCTCGCTGCAACTGGAGAAAGCCCCGCGCAGCAACGAAAACCCAATGCAGCCCAAAATAAATAAATTTATTAAAAGAAAAAAAAAGGACACATCTCTCTCTTTTTTTCTCTCAGTCCTTTCCATTCCATAAAAGTAAATAATCAACATGATCTTCCGTGCCTAAGTGCTCAGCCTCTTGCTTCTTAAAAAACTCTCCTGGTGGACGATTCTAAATGACAGTAGGAGGTCAAATTAGCAAGCCTGACCACTCAAGGTAAAGAGGGGAGTGAGAAAAGCTTTGCGACTTTCCCGCACATTCATTTATGGCGTAAGAATCACCACCCGTGAGAAAAACTTGCCTTTGATTGTTGAAATGGAAGTCAAGAAGCCTTTCTGCAGAATGGTCTGGGATTATGTGTAAAACATGAAAGACTGAATACCCAGCCTCAAAGACTCCCAGGAAGTTATCTCCTGGGCTAGGTTGGTGGCTCGATATCATCACTCACATTCACTGGAACTAAAAGGACCCTCATTTAGTATGTTCAGGTCAACCTCCTCAGGAGGTGAGAGAACAAAAGTCCATTGTACTGGGGACCAGAAATGATTTCACCGAGCTTTAAAATGTCCTGTTGTAAATCATGAACAGTTTTAAGGGGCAGGCCATTCAATCTAGCAGCACTCTCACGATGCTGGAGACTTCTTTTCTTTGGGGGCATTAAAAATGGAATATAAAACCTGAGTGTTTTTTTTTTTTTTTTTTTTTAAATAAAACAGAGGAGTTGGGTGCTATTGTTAAAGAAAGGCTTAGTCAATACTTTCTCCAAACCTGGCCAGTGTACTAGGAGGTAAATGGGGAATTCTTGCAGGATGCACATATTTGGAAGGAAGGGACGAATGAAGGAAGGAAGGAGTAAAAGCTATGCAGAAGGAAGAAGAAAAACCACAAAGTTCTATTTGCTCTCATTACCAGTCTCGTCTCCTCTCCACAGTCTCTGGAGGGTGCTTCGTCCTCAGCGTGGTAGGGAGAAGGGACATGAATACAGTGAGATGTAGCCCAAGAATCCCCTCCCAGGGGAGCTGTAAAGGGGTGGGAGGCCTCAGGGAGTAGGACGACCGGCCCCATAGCACGCTGAACCTCCCTACATGACTTAATCGTTCTATCTCCAGCATCTTGCATACTGCTGGCTTGGTCAGTCTGGCACCTGCCTGCCTATACGACAAGTAGAAGGCTTCACCACTGTTCTCTTCCTCAACATTCTCACTCGGCCACAACTACCGCTCTTACCCTGGGTTTGAAATGAAAGTGTAATTTCACAAATGCGTGCTGACTGCTCTAGTCTGTGTTTATTCAAAGCAGAAGCATGGAAGTTTCCTTCCCCCTTCCCAGGCTCCACGATGGCTTCACAAGTCTCCTCTCCCAGAATTCTCCTTTGATTTGATATAAAGCCTTGTCCTATAATGCACTCATCCTTTATTATGAGTTTAAATTTTTCCATTAGTAAAATAACAAAATGTAATGTAATGCAATGAAACCACTATTCACATTGTGGTGTGTTTCCTTCCAGTCATTTTTTTTTTTTTCCCAAAATGCACTTATCCTTGACCCTGCAGATGTGGTAAATATTTTATTATCCATTACCCTTTTACTCTGATCCTTTTTGATGAAGGCTCTATTTGCATCACTGTGTCTTCCTTGTATTTGGAGTTACTGGGGTTAGCATACCATAAGTAGAGTAGATAAAGACTTTGAAATCAGACAGGCAGGTTTAAACTCTGGCTTTAATGAGTAAGGTGGGTGAGTTGCGCAACTAACTAAGTCTTCCTGACTTAGTTTCTCCATCTAAATGCAATTACAATAACATATTTCATATGATTGTTTTGAACATCATCATTAGGGAGGATGTGTACTATCCAGCCAGCTGCCTAATGCAGAGCAGACATAATAAATGTCATCCCCTTTCCTTATGTCTAGAGGATAGGGCTAAAATTGTTATACTTACTTAGGGTAAGTGTATATACTTAATATATATGTATAGCATTTATGTTAAATTATCTATGGAGATAGTTTATTGTATACTCAAGCATAGGACAATAAATCAGTTATATTTTATAAGGATTTCTGTGAATTTGTACTTAAATCTACTATCAAATAATTATTATTCTTTATCATGGCTCATAAAGGAATTTTTTTCATAACCCTATTCCCATTCTTCTAGCCATTTAACTGAATTTAAGATCAAGACCCTCAAAATCATACCAAATAATAATAAAATTCTCATTTTTACTAAATGTATGTGTTTTTGGAGGAGGATAATTTAATTTTCTTTAAAAGGTTCATCATAACCAGCTGTTGATTAACATGGGGACAAACAGTTCCTGGAGTCTGATGAGTGTTCTTTAACAGCACACAAAAGATCATCCGTCAATTCGGCAAGCATTTATTGATTGTCAAGTATGACGGAACACAGGGCTAGGTACTGTGGACAAATACAAAACAGCAGGCAGACGTCTTTGCAGACAGACCTGATTAAAAAACAAATAGGTAAGCAGTTCAGTTCACTTGTTTCCCAAAAGGTCTTCACTTCTCAACAACTGTAGGTGTTTATAATAAAAGCAGCTCAGGCCGTGAAGTAAGCAAAGCTTCATACTCCCTGCTTTACCACCTAAGAGCAGCATTTCTGTAAGCAAGTCACCAATCATCTCAGCAGCGTCCCTCATCAGCAAAATGAGCTTTAGATAATAGATACCCACATGCCTAATAAAGTTCTTGGCATTAAGTAAGTTGCTGCTACTTAATTCATTTTTTCTCATTTTTTTTTCTATTGATTACACCTACTTATGCAGTTTTTATGAAGATCAACTGAGAAAGCCTATCTAAATGCCTGTGTACAACAGATCTTGGAATCTGCTAAGAACTCAATGTTAATTCAGTTCCCTGATCTTTAAGTCCCTAAAGAGACATGTCCCTTGTCAGTCTGTATTTTTAAGGATTACCCATTAATATCACTTTTCACGTGTGAACTTATGTTTACATGTTGGCATTGAGGAAAGCAAAATAAAACATTAATGGATTGTTTCTTAGTTTCTGTATTTGAATACAAAGGAAGTAACGCACTGCACATTGACTTCTGTGGAAATGTTACTGGATTCTTTAATAATGCTTCTAGTTCTTCTGACTCTGATGCTGTTTTGAACATGTCCCAGATTTGTCCACATGGAAGCGTTTAATGAGTGTGTATTCAAAATATCTGATTATCTACTGGTTTGAATAGACAGAAAGTTTCTTATAGTTCAAGTAGGTAAGAAATTTCAGGTTTGGCTACTTATTCTTCTATTGGTGATGTATATAGTTCACAGTTGCATTTAGAAATTTTCCCATTTACCAAATGGCATCCAATTAAGCAATATTTTTGATCCATGGAAGCCCTGCTAACCAAATGAATACCAGAACAGTAACTATAGGCAAATCTACATGAGTTTCGTCTTTGTTCTATTTGTTTCAACTGCATGGTCACTTGTTTGGTTTCAGCATTTATCCCGTGTTTGTTACTTGCTAATTGCAGACACATAGAATTGCTCATTGCAAATTTCTAGACTCACATATTAATACATTTAGAGGGACTACTATGTGACAGACCCTGGGAACACAGATTTGAATAAGATAGTTCCTCATCTCAGGGACCTGTCAGGCCCTCTGCCTGGAATTGCTGTCACCCTTATTAGTAACCTCGAGAACCCCTGGGCATCCTCATTTAGGTCAGGCTTTCTCACATTTCTAATGTAGAACAAGGCATACAATGGTAATGAAAGGCATTTCTTTCCCATTGCCGGGGTGTAGGGGAAGGTGCCTGCCTAGCCCAGGTCAGGTAAACATGGCAGGCTGACCTCCGTACCCACTAAGTACTTGAATGTGAATGCCAGTCCCAGGCAGAGGCCTCTATTCCAAACAATGTTGCACAGTAATTACAAGCAATTGCCACAGACTTTTCTCCCTGTACATGCTCTTGTCTTCCACCATCTTGGATTGCTGGTTTCATAGGACTTAGCTTTGGTACTGATATCATGAAGGATATTTTCAGTAATTCTGATCACAATCTTTGGCTCATAAAATGGGTGATTTTTGAAGTTTCTCTCTGTTCAGATTTTGGAATCCCTCACAAACTCCTGGAATAATTCCTTTTTCCTGATCCTAGCTGATGAATTCAAACTATAGGATAGTTTCCAACCTCCCTTTCAGAAGAGGTAGGTTGGAGAAAAGAAAAAGGAAGCTGAGGGTGAAGAATGTGGAGATGAGAGAAGGTTATCCCTGAGTAGAGATTTTAGGTATAAGTCAAAGATGTAAATGGGGAAAGATGTTTCACATCTATGAAGCACATCTAAATTGGATGGGTGATTAGTGGGGTTTATTTTAAGAATCATTGGCTAAAGTCTAACATAGAACATCTTAAAAACAATTTGCAGTCATGTTCTTGACCCAGGATTAATTTAAACCTTTGTCTTATTTTCATTTATACATAGATGATAGAAGGAAATGTTGCCTAAGAAACCACATCTCACTTGAGTTGTTTACCTCCTGTCCCTTTCACATTGTCGTAACCTCAGGAGACCTTCCTTGCCTTTTGTGGACATGCAAGCAGAAACCCATTGGGGTGACTACAGTCTGAGGAAGGAAGCTTTTTCACTCCGGAGGAAGAGAGAAAGATGAAGCTCTGCAGGTGAGGAGAAAGAAAATCTAGCAGGAGACAATTATTACAATGTGAGTAAGAAATAATGAAGAAATGCTGGACTGAGACAGTAACAATGTGATGAGAGAGATGGGATGCATTTGAGAGCGATTAAGACAGTGGAATTGGCAGAACTCAGAGATGACTGGATGTAGAGGGTAAAGGGAAGAAGGAGTTGAGAAGGGCATTTCAATTCTACCAACCCAGTTAAGGAAGAGAGAACGCAAAAAAGGAGGAGAAAATAAGTTTAATTTGGGGCACATTGACAAAGAGAGATGTGTAACAGGCAGGGAGAGGCATGAGTCTGGAGCCCAGGAGCAGGCATGGCCAGAGATAGAAAGCGTCAGTAGCGCTGACTTTGATAGTTCAATCCTTGAGAGGAGGTAACGTGCAAATGTGTAGACAATTTGTAGGGAGGAAAAAAAGCAAAGTTGAGGATGGATGGCGGCTGTAGACAATATATTTCATAGGAAAGCAGAGGTAGGAAAATGAGAATGAAAGATCTGAGTCATTGTAGAATCAGAAAAGATTATGCCACAGAAGCTGAGGGAAAACAGAGTTTTGAGGAGTGAGACATCAACTGAAGTTTGGGAAATGCTCAATACCTTCAGAAACTTTAAGTAATTGTGACCTGAAGGGGTTTTAAGAGAGTTATGGAGCAGAAGACAAACAATGAGCCGAAGAATGCCTGGCGAGTGGAGTAGTCGCCTCTTCACAGAATCTTGAAGGAGAATGAAATTCCATCTGAGTCAGCTAGCTATAAGGAAGGCAGGTTCAAGGAAACTTTTTATCTTTGGCGTGAGAGTGGAGGATATATAGATAGGAGAGTTTTGACGGGGCAGAAGATGAATTATGAAGATGGTTTTGAGATTCCAAAGCAAGTTAACTTGCTAAAAAAGAGAGAGAGAGAGAGAGAGAAAAGTTGGAGAAATCTCCCAGAATAACAGGAACACTGAGAGAGAAAGAGGTCTATAAGCTAAGTACCCGAGACCACAGTGGAAATCCAGAAGACACTTAGAACATAGCTTCTCAAACTTTAAGGATAATAAGAATTACCAAGAGGGACTTCCCTGGAGGTCCAGTGGTTAAGACTTTGCCTTCCAGTGCAGGGGGTGTGGGTTCGATCCCTGGTCGGGGAGCTAAGATTCCACACACCTGGTGGCCAAAAAAACAACACATAAAACAGAAGCAATATTGTAACAAATTCAATGAAGACTTTAAAAATGGTCCACATCAAAAAAATCTTAAAAAAAAAAAGAATTACCAAGAGATTTTGTTTATATGAATATTCTGATTCACTATGCCTGGGCTGGACCTAAGATTCTACATTTTGAACAAGCTGTCAGGTAATGCCAATAGTACTGGTTCTCTGACTAAACTTTGAGAAATAATGACACAGAGGAACGAAGTCTCAGGCAAGTGGGTTTTGGGGTGTAATCAGAATACGTGCAAAATAAGAACATAGTTTGATGAAAGACAGAAAACGTGATGGTTAAACATGGCAAAGAGGAACAACAAGAATGCATTTTATGAATAGTTCATGTATTCATTAAGAATGTACTAAATTCTCAATTAATACGCATATGCCTCTCCTTGCAGAGCATAGAATGAGGCACGTTAAGTCCAGTCTCAGATAGTTTAAGGATATTATGATATGTACAAGAAAACATAAACAAAAAGGATGTTAATTAATACATAGATATGTAAGTGCTTCAGAAATAAACAGTGGTCAAAACCTGTCAGAGGTGGTAGGTAGACAGCTCAAGTATTTCTTTGAATTAATTTCTTTGGATCAAGACATCATGAAAGATTTTCACCTTGCCACTCATTTTGAAACTAAATAAATATTGAGTGCATTATCATCCACATTCCCTATGTTCATCTTTAAAAGAAGACATGACGCATGTAAAGTTCCCATCAATTTGCAAATAGGAGAGGGGAAAATGAGGCTGCACCTTGAATGGAAGGGATCCTATCTCTTTAAACCTCTTTACAGTGGAGAGTCACATGAAGCATGGATTTGAAACTATCTGATCCAGACAGAAGAGACACAAAGAGCAAGTGTCATGAAGAAAGATACAATGTTAGACGTTCAGAGGTTACCTAGTGCTTTTTTAGGCATTTCCTCCTGTTTACAGAATCTGGGTCCCCGTTGTCCTCACCACCACTTCCCCTTTGCTGTCCCTCCACTATCTTAGCCAGTGGACAATGCATCCTGAGTGCCATTCTTATCTCCCTGTGGTGGTTGTGCACGTACCAGGCGCTCATAGCCGTCCAAGGACTCTGAAGCACAAAAATATTAGTAAGAGTTATATCTTACTGCAGATAGTAATTACTGCAGATAGTAATATCTGCAGAATAGTCTGCAGAAGAAATAGCCTTCCGTGACATTCTTCTAGAAAATATAGACAAAAAAGGAGTCTGATGCTGATAAGAGTTTGTAAAATACCATATACTAGAACTTCTTTCCTTCAATATAAGTAGGAGAGCAGGCATATTTTAATTGTTCTGAGAATCACTGCAGTTATAAATCTGGTTAACTTGGTTTAAACCAAAGTTTCTGACGATTTGGTTTTGTTTTTAAACCATTGGATTTTTTATATCATAAAAACAGTGCATATCTCAAGGAGGACTTAGTATTCCTCAGAGGACAAATAAGGGAATATTATTGTAAAGATTAAAAGTCGGTTTAGTACAATTGCAATTAGGGAGATCTTCACTTCAGAAATCTAGGGAAGGCGTCAATGAGGAGTTTGAGCTGGCATTGAATGATATGAGTATTTTGAGCATTGACAAAATAAGATATTCTGGGTTGGGATGCAAGTTGAGAGGATTAACAGAATAAATAAAAATGTAGACGAGGAAACAGTTCAGAGTTCAGGTGTGTTTAAATGACAATGAGAAAATCAATATGCCTGGAGAGGAAGGTTTTGATTGAGTGAAAATCAATTTGGCAAGGCTGATTATAAAGACCCTTGCATTTTGGGTTAGGTTCTATGAAGACTGAAATGTGCATTAATTGCATCCAGAGGGGAACAAATAGGGAATAGGTCTCTAGCATTCTGATCAAACCATTTATAAAAAAATTCTTTTATTTATTTATCTATTTATTTTTGGCTGTGTTGGGTCTTCGTCGCTGCGCGTGGGCTTCCTCTAGTTGCGGCGAGCGGGGGCTGCTCCTCGTTGCGGTGCACGGGCTTCTCACTGCGGTGGCTTCTCTTGTTGCGGAGCACGGGCTGTGGGGAAACCGGCTCAGTAGTTGTGGCTTGCGGGCTCTAGAGCGCAGGCTCAGTAGCTGTGGCGCACGGACTTAGTTGCTCCACGGCATGTGGGATCTTCCTGGACCAGGGCTCGAACCTGTGTCCCCTGCATTGGCAGGTGGATTCTTAACCACTGCGCCACCAGGGACATCCCAAACCATTTTGTAATTTTTTTTTTTTTTTTTTTTTTTTTTGGGGTACGCGGGCCTCTCACTGTTGTGGCCTCTCCTGTTGCAGAGCACAGTCTCCGGACGTGCAGCCTCAGCGGCCATGGCTCATGGGCCCAGCCGTTCCGCGGCATGAGGGATCTTCCCAGACCGGGGCATGAACCCGTGTCCCCTGCAACGGCAGGCGGACTCTCCACCACTGCGCCAACAGGTAAGCCCCATTTTGTAATATTTTAAAAATTTCATTGTTTCTGTTTTCGAAAATAACACAAGCACACAGTGAAAATTTCATAACATAAAAAAAATAAACAGAGGAAACTTAAAATCACTCATAACCCCATTGACCAGAAATAGTGCAGTTGACATTGGGGGTATCCTTTGCCAATTTTTCCTAAGTGTACACATGTTCACACACGCATTTTACAAAAATCAGCTCACACTATGTCATAGTGGCTGTAAACTCAACTCCTAAGAGGTATGTAAGTTAATATAAATGTGTGCAGCAGGGGAGAGTAGTGAGGTGTTAAACATGCAGCCTTTCACACAGACACCGTTACAAATTAAATATATGGAATGTTCTTTGTTTCCACGAAGAAATATACTAGCTCCTTAGACTACCCCTTTTATTTGAAACATACTGGCATATAGGTCCGTTTTTAATTTTACCACATTTGATGGAAATATAGATATAAGAAAAAAAATTTTAACTCTAACATTAGGAAAACAATAGGTACATGGTACCTTGACTCTAGGTCTCAGTGTATGGGAGGCAAAGACAGACACTGAAGCGTGCTGAATGAGAGAGCTCTCCTCCCTCTGAGGGTAAGGGTACCACTGGGCAGTGGCTATGCTGCTGCGCAGAGCAGAAATGGGGCTCAGAGTTGGCAGATCTTCATGGTTTTCAAGGGAAGACAGAAATCCAGTACTTATGTGATATTTTCTGAATTTTTTTAAAAATAGGAATTAATCATTTTAACAAGAGAGTCAGAATTCAATAGGGAAACAAAATACACTCAGCACTCTACAGTTGGTGTCTTTTGCTGATACAACCCACAAAACAAAACAAAACAAAGCAACAGCAACAAAACTTCCTGGTTCTTTGCAGTTAGGGAGTGCTACTACCGTGCATCACCTCGGGCAGAAAAATCTTGAAGTCCCCGGGTAATGGGCATTTTTACTTACTAGACTTTTCCATCTTTAGATGTGACCTGGCACAATATTTATATCTGTATTAGCATATTATGAATCTTTCATTGTAAAAAAACTCATTTGGAAAGTGTAACATTTCAGAAGTACGCTTACTGAATGTATATTTTGTTGATTTGAATACGTATTTACCCACTGGAGGAAGATCTATTCCCAAGTGCCACTTAGGTTATTTTAAAGAACTCCCTACTGAATATTGATGCAACTGTGTACCTTGCAGAAGTGGGAACAAAGCTGGCTGTGTGGAACCTTGGAATCACAGTGAGTAATTAGCACAATGTCTGTAATCAGGGAAAGGTTAGATTAAAAAAAAAGGAATATAACTGTCTGTGACACAGGAAAAGGAACAAGAGAGAGATCATCTGAAGAACAAGAACAAAAAGAACAGTAGAACTTTAAGTGTAAAAACCAACTCATAAAATATATACTGTATCTCTTCCACTTCAAATATAAACTTTTCTCTTACCTGAAAATGCCTATCCAGTTGATACCATACTTTTTTCTATTTATATCATTAGTATTGCTTTTAAATAAATATACTTCAACTACTCCAGGTTGACAAAAAGAGAGCATTCATATTCAGTCAAGATTGCCTAAGCACAGAAGACACAAAATAAATTGAAATGTATGAAGTGCTCTATAATTTTAGTCAATAGCAATGATGGTGTAGACTAGCATAAAATTATATAAGACAGAAATGTTCAACAAATGGAACTCTTTCAACAAAACTTTGTATTTCGTCATTGTAAATAGATGCAATTCCAATCTGGAAATAAGTACCTTTTATTGATTCTAATAATATGACTTTTTTAAAGTTTAATTGAAATATTAAAAGAATTTGAACTATGGATCCATTGCCCTTAAGTGTCTCACTATTTAAAGAAACAGACAAATAAAACATATGCTTAAATCTTATAATTGACTTCGAATTTTTCTGATTTCCCAGTTTGTATTTAATGTGTTTCATTGTCTTCAGATTGGAGATGTCATTTTTTTCCTACATTGGCAAGAACAATAACAGGTCAGGTTTTAAGGCACTTGTCAAGATTCAAGTTTTTATCCTTTATCGTGTCTTTTCCTGTTTAGAAGTAGTTTGAGAAACCTTTAACAGTATCTGTCACAGTTTATATTTCATACCCAGGAATGATTTTAATCAGATGAGGTAGGGGGAATGCTTGTTTACGGTCCCAAGACTTTTTTTAATACCAATATTTTACTGATCTCATTAGTTCTACCATTTAAATTTTGGACTCTTTACAATGCACAGCTTTATAAATTAGCCAACTAATCTTCACTAATGTCCAGGTTAATATTTGGGAATTTTTCCATGGTGACAGTAGATAGGGAAGCAATTGAACTTTTGACAGGAGAAAAGTGGAGAGAGCCTTTCATATTGCTGCATGGAATTGGTGGGTTTCTCTATAAAATAGAGGTTAGGATGAATTATCTCTAAGGCATCCCTGGCTCTTCTCCTGGTAAGTAGATACAGAAAGTCAAAGAACAGAATGAGAGTTACTCTACAATTATTTTTCTAATCCTTTCGTTGCCTGTTTCACTACACACTTAATGTAGTAAAATTTACATTACAGAAAGGAACAAAAACATATACTTACACAAGTAATTAGTTCTAATTCTAGACAGTATGAAATTACATATAAAGGAGGATTTGATCTAGTCTTGAGTAGTCACACAAGAATGTCACATAATAAATATCCCCAAGGAAGTGTTCTTTAAGTTAGATTCTGAAAGAACATCAGAAGTTAAGGGACGATGAGAGATGATCCAGCCCAAGGAAAGTAGAAGAAAGCTGCATGTGTGAAGATTTAGACCAATATGAGTCTTGGGTGTCTAAGAAATGTGAATTAAACCAGTGCTGCTAGAGATCAGATAATGAACACAGGCATAGCAAAGATGTGGCTGGAGATGTGTGTAGGGGTGAATCAAGGAAACTCATCTGAAGCCACATTAAGAATTTTGGAATTTATTCCAAAAGTAATGTGAAGTCATTGAATGGTTTTAAGCTGGAAAAGGGAATGATCAGCTATTCATTTTGTATATCACTAGGTCTGTTGAGTGCAACAATAAGGACCTTCTATAAACCAAATCTCTTTAGGGATGTTCCATGTATTCAAATATTAGTATTCATAACAACTCAATGAGGTGGAAAACATTATTATTTCCACTTTACAAAAAGCTTGAGCAATTTGCCCAATGTAACATAGCTAATCAGTGTGCGATCTGAAAGCTAGCAGTCTTAACCTTTATATTTATTTGGTAATAGAAAGGGATGGAAATTAGTTTGAAGGAGTAAATCATCTAGGTGAGAGAGAGTGTTGGTTCAGACTACTGTGATAGTAACAGATTAGAGAGAAGTGGAAAAAAATCAAGAGATTTTTAGGAGATAGAATCAACAACAATTGGTGGTTGATTGGATGTAGTAGGTGAGGAAGAGAAAAGGATAAAGGGTACCATCCAGGTTTGGGGCTTGAGCAACTGGGTAGATGGTGGTGACCATTTATCAAAATAGGAACTTATTCCAGAGAAGGGACAAGTCTAGTGAAGAAGACTTTTCCTAAGGCAGAAGTTATTATCATGCAAAATCATCTCTGAGGGCTTCCCTGGTGGCACAGTGGTTGAGAGTCCGCCTGCTGATGCAGGGGACACGGGTTTGCGCCCCGATCCGGGAAGATCCCACATGCCGCAGAGCGGCTGGGCCCGTGAGCCATGGCCGCTGAGCCAAAAAAAAAAAATCATCTCTGAAAAGCTACCCTAGAGCAGGGGTCCCCAGCCCCTGGTCCACAGACCAATACCAGTTCGCAGCCTGTTAGGAACCAGGCCGCACAGAAGAAGGTGAGTGGCAGGTGAGCGGGTGAAGCTTCATCTGCCGCTCCCCATCGCTCCCCATCACGCGCATTACCGCCTGAACCATCCCTCCCATTGCTTGCATTGAACTGAACAAACCCTACACCCCGTCCCCCACCCCATCCACGGAAAAATTGTCTTCCATGAAACCAGTTCCTAGTGCCAAAAAGGTTGGGGACCGCTGCCCTAGAGGATTCTTGCTCTTGGGAATCATGTTTACTGAATATTCCAGTATTCTGTCTCTCCATGTTCCCCCACTTTGCCCCCAACATGGTTACTCTGAAGGTATTTGAGGCAATCGGTACATTACGAGAGGACCAAAGCGGAAAGAGGGCATTTGAGTTCTCTTTCCTTCTGTTAATCTCGCTTGCCGAACTGTTCCTATTTATTTTATATGTCCACCAATGTTTTTAACATGTTCGGGTCAGTCTTCAGCATCATATACATTGAGCTTACAAAAGCTTTTCAGGAACTGATGGATGAGTCAGTGCTCCAAAGGTGAAATATGGACACATTTTGAAATATGGACACTGGCGGTTAGTTTTAGGCAGTTCATGTTACAATATCGAGCTCACTGGCCTAGAAGCACACAAATGGAAAAGCTGGTGGGGAAAATGGCTATTTTGACTTCCCACCTCTGTGGTAGTAGGCAGTGAATTTCCAACTTCTGTAATTCTCTTTTCCCTTTTCAGTGATAAAAGTTCATATTAGTTGACTTTGCTGTACCTTGTAAATGAAATAAACCAAACAATTTGCTCTCTGTCATGACCAAACATCAATCAAGTAATGACCACATACTGATTGAGTGCCTACCCGGGCAAAGTCAATACACTGGGAAGTCGGAGGAGCTACAAGAAAGTGGACAAGCTTCTCTCGCAGAACTTTCTATCCAGCTGGTGAGACAATATATGAACATGTTTAAAAAAGGATGAAAGATTCAGCTGGCCGGGGTGCCCAAAATGGGGCACGGGGCTGTGGCAACCCAGGTGTGGGTCTCTCTCCCCTGGCCGCCTGCTCTCTTGCCCTGCCCCCTTTTCTCTCTTTCTCTCTCTTTTTCCGAGAGTCCTACCCTACACCAGGGGGTTGGGTGTTGGAGAATCTGGTAAAAGCACCCCTGTAAAGCAAATAAAGATCCTGCATGTTAATGGGTTTAATGGAGAGGGCTGTGAAGAAGATCTGCAGGCTGCAAGGAGCAACAGTGATGGAATATATTGCTCCTAGATGATGGCTTCAATTTCTCATCTTCCTGGCTATGTCCCATCCCACTTTGCATGCTGGAATTGCCCATCTTAGGAACTTCTAATAAGAATACTATTCTGTTGTTGTGGGGGAAAGAGAGGGAGACGGGGCCCTACCACCTAACTTCTAAAGATGACTGGAAACAAACAAAACCCCAAAAAACTACAAAAAAATTTAATCCCTAATTGAAGAAAATGTAGTGTATCAGCAATCCAAGGCATCTACATAAAAAGTGATTGACAGTTTACAGTACCTGAAGTTGGCATTTGAGAACTATCACTCATCCTTATTGAACAGCCTATTGTGTACTAAATGCTATGCTAGACGCTGCAACCCTACTAATACCTACTAACAGCCTACTCTTCGATCCGTGACTCTGTTCTACAAGCAAAAATAAGTATTAACATATGTGATAAATAAAAAGTCTCTTCATGTCCCAGCAAAAAAAAAAAAAAGGATGATTAAAAGGAGGCATAAATAAAAAGATAGAGTAAATAAGAAAAGATTAATTATACCATATATATGTTCTCTTAGTTCCAAGAAAAAAAAAATTATGCATTAGAAATTTTGTAACTGCAAGGATTTTCAATATATGCAAATCAATCAATGTGATACACCATAGTAACAAATTGAAGAATAAAAACCATATGATCATCTCAATAGATGCAGAAAAAGCTTTCAACAAAATTCTACACCCATTTATGATAAAAAACTCTCCAGAAAGTGGGCATAGAGGGAACCTACCTCAACACAATAAAGGCCGTATATGACAAACCCACAGCAAACATTATTCTCAACGGTGAAAAACTGAAAGCATTTCCTCTAAGATCAGGAACAAGACAAGCGTGTCCACTCTCGCCACTATTGTTCAACATAGCTTTGAAAGCCCTAGCCATGGTAATCAGAGAAGAAAAATAAATAGAAGGAATCCAAATTGGAAAAGAAGAAGTAAAAATGTCACTGTTTACAGATGACATGATAATATAGAAAATCCTAAAGATGCCACCAGAAACCTACTAGAGCTAATCAATGAATTTAGTAAAGTTGCAGGATACAAAATTAATACACAGAAATCTGTTGCATTCCTATACACTAATAACAAAAGATCAGAAAGTGAAATTAAGGAAAAAGTCCCATTTACCATTTCAACAAAAAGAATAAAATACCTAAGAATAAACCTACCTAAGGATGCAAAAACCTGTACACCAAAAACCATAAGATACTGATGAAAGAGATCAAAGACAATACAAACAGGTGGAGAGATATACCATGTTCTTGACTGGAAGAATCAATATTGTGAAAATGACTATACTACCCAAAACAATATACAGATTCAGTGCAATCCCTCTTAAATTACCAGTGGCATTTTTCACAGAACTAGAACAAAAATTTGTACAATTGGTATGGAAACACAAAAGGCCCCGAATAGCCAAAGCAGTCTTGAGAAAGGAAAATGGAGCTGGAGGAATCAGACTCCCTGACTTCAGACAATACTACAAAGCTACAGTAATCAAGACAGTATGGTACTGGCATAAAAACAGAAATATAGATCAATGGAACAGGAGAGAAAGTCCACAGATAAACCCACACACCTATGGTCACCTAATCCATGGCTAAGGAGGCAAGAATATGGAGAAAAGACAGCCTCTTCAATAAGTGGTGCTGGGAAAACTGGACAGTTACATGTAAAAGAATGAAATTAGAACACTCCATAACACCATATACAAAAATAAACTCAAAATGGATCAAAGACCTAAATGTAAGGCCAGACACTATCAAACTCTTAAAGGAAAACATAAGCAGGACATTCTTGGACATAAATCACAGCAAGATCTTTTTTACCCACCTCTTAGAGTAATGAAAATAAAAACAAAAATAAACAAATGGAACCTAATGAAACTTAAAAGCTTTTGCACAGCAAAGGAAACCATAAACAAGACAAAAATACAACCCTCAGAATGGGAGAAAATTCTTGCAAACGAAGCAACTGACAGAGGATTAACCTCTAAAATATATGAGCAGCTCATGCAGCTCAATATCAAAAACCAAACAACCCAATCAAAAAAAATAGGTGGAAGACCTAAATAGATATTTCTCCAACGAAGACATACAGATGGCCAAGAGGCACATGAGAAGATGCTCAACATCACTAATTATTAGAGAAATGTAAATCAAAACTACAATGAGGTAACACCTCACACCAGTCAGAATGGCAATCATCAAAAAATCTACAAACAATAAATTATGGAGAGGGTGTGGAGACAAGGGAACCCTCTTGCACTGTTGGTGGGAATGTATATTGATACAGCCACTATGGAGAACAGTATGGAGGTTCCTTAAAAAACTAAAATAGAACCACCATATGATCAAGCAATCCCACTACTGGGCATATACCCTGAGAAAACCATAATTCAAAAAGACACATGCACCCCAATGTTCGTTGTAGCACTATTTACAATAGCCAAGATATGGAAGGAACCTAAATGTCCATCAACAGAGGAATGGATAAAGAAGATATGGTACATATATACAGCAGAATATTAGCCATAAAAAGGAACCAAACTGGGTCATTTATAGATTTGTAGAGATGTGGATGGACCTAGAGACTATAATACAGAGTGAAGTAAGTCAGAAAGAGAAAACTAAATATCATATATTAATGCATATATGTAGAATCTAGAAAAATGGTATCTATTATCTTATTTGCAAAGCAGAAATAAAGACACAGACATAGAAAAAATGTATGAATACCAAGGAGGAAAAGGGGGAAGGGGGATGGGATGAATTGCAAGATTGGGATTGACATATATACACTATTGATATATGTATAAAATAGATAATAATGAGAACCTACTGTATAGCACAGGGAACTCTACTCAGTGCTGGTGTTGACCTAAATGGGAAAGAAATCCAAAAACGAGGGGATATATGTATATATATAGCTGATTCACTTTGCTGTACAGTAGAAACTAACACAACATTGTGAAGCAACTATACTCTAATAAAAATTAATTTAAAAAATAAAACTTTTGGGGAACTCCAAAAAATTAAGTAAATAAATTTTAAATAATGAAATTTGGTAAAGATTTATGGAAGACAAAGGTTTTGAGCTCAGTCTTACAATACATATAGATCTTCGCTAGAAGGAGAGAAAATGAAAGAAAAATATGGGATGATATTCCAATTATGAGCAGCTCAAGAGCAAAGTGTGGTGGTGTAGTAAATATATCAACAAGATTACAAGTTAGGAAACAGTAAAAATAATCATATAAATGTGCAAAGCAGTAACCTTTGCTGGACCTCCATTTTCTCACCTTTAAAATAGGGGAATTGGATTAAGAGGTCTTTGTGAAATCTTTGACATTTAACATTAATTTAACATTAGTTTTTATTACAGAGGAAATGTTATTTTTACTTCCTCAGCATTATATGAAACTAAAAATGGTCGAGTGTTTGGAAATACTCAAATTACAATTTAAATATGACAAACTAGGATTCAAATTTTGGCAGATCCATTGTTTTCTATATAGCTAGATATGTTAATAAGAAGATAGCTGATAGATTTACAGATGGAAATATAGATACAGTATAGATAAATAATTAGTCTTCTCAATAGTGAAAATAATATGTAATGGTACTGTGTATAGTAACTGGTTATGTAGGAGACACTGAAAAAATTTTGGTTACATCCCTTACTATCTATGGATGAAATAGCCATGGGTTGGAGTCATGAAATCTGAGTTCAAATCTCTGCTGTGCAATAGACTCTCTAAGTGTCTGAAAAAAAAAAAAAATGTTTTGAACTTGATCATTGTTTACATCTATTTCAGTACCACCAAATATTTTGGAGGAAAACAAAAAGTCAGAATACATATGGGGCTATAGGCATTGTGTAGAATGCAGCAATTGAAGATGCTGAACAGCTAGAGAATGCTATAGTTACCACTAATATTACATTATTTTTAAATTTTAACTAGGAAAATATTCCCCTCACATCGTTCGCCCCCTGATGCTATTGATAAGTTATAATTTGTTTTCGCTGTGTTTTGAGATTCTTGGACACTATTTAGGTTGTATAATATTTCACTCTGCTGTGCTAATTAACATTATAATGAATAATTATCAGCAGCTTCGCAATTGTCTCTAGCATACTGTTTTTATTTTATTATTTTTATAAATTATTAGAAAAGCAACATAAAACACACCACCAGTTTTCATGCCAAAATCTTTCATCTAAGAAATGCCATGCAGTACATTTCAGGGATAAATGCCACTTATAAACATGGTATTCTAATGCATATTAAAGTTTCATGTACTAAAGATTGGAGTAGCTATCAGTAGTCAATGCATAATGGATAGAAATGATTAATGACTCTGTGAGATAAGGGATAATTAGATTTGGCATGGGCACCCACCATTTAAGCAAATTGATATGTGGAATGCATAGCTGAAAGAGATACAGACAAATGACACTAAGCTTCGATGATTCAAATGGGTCTCCAGGGAACGGATGATCCAAATTCTTTTTAAATTTTTCCCCAACAACTCAACACGACCAGAAAGGTAACCATGGATATTACTTCTCCGCCAGCATTGGTTGCCTCAGCAACAGAGTGACAGACTCTGAGGCCCAAGCAAGCCACTTCACACCTTTCTGTCCACTGGGGCATTTACACTTTTCCCAGAGCTCTGTCATTTCCTCCAATAATGCTCTGCAGTTTCACTATCCCTGAACACAGTGACTTTGGGGATCAACAAAAGCTCTTGGCAAAATTATGAAGAAGGGACAATTTTTTATAACATGTCCTATGACTCTCCCTCTGCCCAGGTCCCCAATGCACACACAACAGTATACGTAGGCAAGCGTACCCTTTGCAGGTAATGGAATGCTTTGTATCCTCTTCATTCTTAACAAACCGTTTATGTCCCTCTTCCTTTGTTTGAGCTTTCTAATTAAATCAAGGAATTAATCTATGCTAATGTGTTAATGCTACACTCCTAAGTCTCAAAATATCAGTAGAAACACATTGGTATGTCAGAGCCAGAAGTGTTTTCCTAAATCGCAGGAATTGCCCAGGTGAAATTTAAAACTGCCCCCCATACACAGTGGGCAAGGAGAAACCAAAGAAAGAGGCAGACCCCTCCAGACTGGTAGGTGGCAGTTTTTATAAGCAAGGGAACTTACATGAGTCGTGTCTTGGGTGACCTCAAGACAGGTAGATCTCCACACCGGCCCACGAGAATTTTAAGAATTTACATAGAGGCTTTAATGGGGTTGTCATGTATACAGTCCACATGGTCTTATTAACATAGGACTCTCTTAAGGCTGCATCTTTGAAGTAGGTCCTAGAGCAGCAACAGTGGGCAGAACGTATTTTCTAAGGACAGGGGAGGAAGAAAGGATTCTCCATTGCCTGAGTCCCGAGTCCAGCTCCAAGGGTCAACCAGCAGTCATGTCCTCTAAATGACCTCCTCCAACAAGAAGAGAGGCATGTCGAGGGCTTTCCTGGTGGCGCAGTGGTTGAGAGTCCGCCTGCTGATGCAGGGGACGCGGGTTCGTGCCCCGCTCCGGGAGGATCCCACATGCCGCGGAGCGGCTGGGCCCGTGAGCCATGGCCCCTGAGCCTGCGCTCCGCAACGGGAGAGGCCACAACAGTGAGAGGCCTGCGTACCGCAAAAAAAAAAAAAAAAAAAAAGAGAGGCATGTCGAAAGTAATATTACTAATTCTAGTAATAGATACTAATATTAGATAAAATGCAAAGATTATGTGAAGGAAATTTTATTAGTTAAATTAGACTTTCATCAATGGTATCAGCATAAAAATACTCAGTTGTATTGAAATATGCTTTTATTTTTACCTAGTTGGAGTGAAGTGAGTGTCATCATAATTGAAAAGCAGTCTCCTGAGCAGGTTGGGGAGCAAAGTTTGGGGGTCTGACGGCACGAGAGGATCTAGATTGTGAATATAATCCTTTGAGGAAAAAACATTGGTGGATGCTGATTGATAAATGGGTTTTATTCTTCGTAAATATTTATCATTTTAAATGGATTCATGTAGACATAGCAGAACGTATGAATGGATACTGTTAGGATTTAGGGTGAGGTTTTCATTAAATCAAATGCTTGCCCATTTTATATATATATATAGTCTATGTTTTCAATAGGGCAATACACAAAAGGAATAATAGCTATAGAAGAACCAAACTGCAATTGTAAGGGCTGCATAAAAGCCTGATATCTTAATATGCAGCTCTGGTAGAGCCTAGATTTGACTAGCCTACATGGGACTTTATATTTTGCCCAAAAGTCTTTACCTCAAGAGCTTATCACCCTCAGACCATCACACTGATAAAGGAAGTAGAGAGGAAATGAGCATAAGATGGCCAGTTCTGGAAAACTAGACATTAGTGGCTCTTCCACCTACATATAAGCACCACAGAAATAGAGAAGAGATAGAAGAAAAATAGAGGCAGAAAAGATAGATGTGTGTGATTTAGTGCACACTCAACATTAGTGAGAATGACTTAATTATGGTTTCATTGCTGACTAATCAGATTAAAAGTATCTTCCTGGGGCCAAGGTGTGGGATTAGGACTGAGGAGTAAAATCCAGGATGCTTATGGAAAGAAAAGGGCAGAAAATATGACCAAAAATATGCGTTTTGAAAATATTGAAAATAATGAGCATTTGAGGCTACTAGAGGAGATGTTTGGGGGCAAAAAGCATTCAGGTCACTTAGATTAAAAAAGAAGAGGACACATATACATAGTGTGGCTATATATATATATATATATATATATTTATATATAATATTACAATACTATATATAAGTAATATATATAAACATATATATATCCTATAAAACATAACTTGTAAAATATATAAAACAAAAGACAGAATATAGCATATATATCAACATATATAGTATATATAAACACATGCAAACTATTATATTTAATATAAATACATACAATTATATATTAAGTATACATACATACATATACTTATATTGAAAATTTAGTCCACAGTGATAAACACACACACAGACAGACACACGCACACCATGCATATGTAACTTAGTCACTTAGGGAAACATATTTAAATGTATCTGCAGAGTAAACCTATGAAAACAACCTATACTAATCAAATTAGTTGTGCTTTTATTCATGAAATAATGAACCATGAATCATCAAACATGTGAACAAAACATTAAAGCAAATACCAGGGTGAGGAAACATACAGCTGACGGCAGAAATAGAAATGACGCACAGAAGAAAAGAACATCTACAAAACAGATTTAGTGTATTTAGAGGAAAACAAGCATTTATTTCATTTATAAAAGAGACTGCTGTCCAAAGAAAAGGGGTATTAATAGAAAAAGAAAGTACCTAGATATTATTAAAAGTCAGCGTATGGAATGAAAATCAAAATAAATAAAGCTAAGAATCTAGCTGATCTGAAAGATAAAAATTGGATAAATGCCCCAGAAGACAAAAAGAGAAAAAAAGACAAAAGGAAGTATAGTCTGAGGAAAGATTCTTGCCACGGTACACCCAGGATTCTAGGTCTTATTCAGTAAGTGTTGCAGATGAAAAGAACTGTGATGACAAATGGAAAGAAACAATGAAATAAATGATTTACAAATATTTTTGTTAGCTAAAGAAAAGGACACATCTTCATATCATAGACACTTAGAAATGCTGATTAGAATGAAAAAAGATCCATATCCTGACAAGTTTCAGAACTTTAAGAATGAAGAGAAATTCCTCAATCTGCCATAGAGAGAAAAAAATAGGTACAGCAAGCATCTGGTTGGCAGACTGACTTATCGAACACTGTGTGCTAAGAAGACAATAAGAAAACAACCTGACAGAAAGAATATCTACTCAGACAAATTACCAGTGAAGCATAAAGAAAAAGACGAATCCAGATTTTCAAATGTTCAAGGATCTCATATGAGAAATGGCTCCTTAGGGACGGTTTTGGATTCCCTTGTGTGCTGCCCAGATTCCTCCCCTTCCCTGACACCCCTTTCAGGTCTGAAGCGTGCATTCTCCCTGCTGCTGGGATTACTGGTGGCTGACAGGTTGCAGCTGATTTCCTCCCCACCTACCTCCCCAATATTGTCCTGTTGATGGGAACCACCCCACCGTACACATCACGCCCCTTCCTTGCTGTAACCCACACGGATGATGCCTACTCCCTTGGCCCAATTAGGGAAAATTCTGAAGGGGCATCTCAGCTCAGGAGCTCCTCCTGGGATCAGTTGAAGACTTTATGTTTTACAGACCAGCCTTTCCTTTTAACCAATCCTGCTTTTTTTTTTTTTTTTTTTTTTAACGCATCCCCCTTCCTCTCATCCCACACCAGGTCGATCCTTAGGAGCAAGCCTCAATAAATTTTCTGAACACAAATCTCTGTCTCACAGTCTGCCACAGACACCTACAGAGCAACATATTTTTAAAAAGCATTTAAGAAAGAAAATGACAAGATGATTACGAATTAGTGGTCACTGAAAATGTATGGAAAAAAATGTAAGCTCAAAAGAAAATAAAGGAAACGTCACTAGATGCAGACGCTTGGGATATTCTCCTTTGAGCATTAGCACGTCAGTATCATAGGATTGCATTTCTTTCTCTATGGTTTTAATTTCAGTTTTGGGGTTACATAGTTATATAATTTAAAATATTTACATAATTGAAAAACTGCAAATATTGTTTTTACCACACTTTTATTTTTGGAATCAACCCAAAGTAAAACTGGAACACAACTACTTACATATCAAATGTGAAGTTTATAAACTTTGAAACTTTAAAATAATAACATAAACTTTAGGAGAGGAAGGAGAAGAGACATATATAGTTGGGTAAGTCACTATATGATTAATCTTTTGAAGAATGGAATCAAATAATACCATCTAAAGTTAATAAATCATGAAAAATCAAAATACTTATTTTAAATATACAAAGGAAACTACCCAAAGAAATAAAACTCGGAAATTATGAAAAGAAATTAAGGATCCAGAGTAGAAATGGATATGAGTATGTGAGGAATTCTGTACTCTTAATTTGAGATTTATCTATACATATTTTTTAAAAATTTTGTAGATAGTTATTTAATTTAAAATATAACTTTAAAAAATTAAAGAGCACCCTTACGATCAAAAGACTGGTAAATAAATTATAGTGAAATAAATTTTAATGGCCACTTAAACCTCTCAATTTAGATAATGCTCATAACTTCTGAAAGTGCTTTCACATCTTGTTGAAGCAAAAATAATTTATTGATCACTTCTGGGCAAGCCATTGCTTTCCCTATTAACTTATTTATTTTCAGCCCTGACACAGGTAAGGGAAAATGTCTTTTTATCCTTTGGACAGTTAAGGAAACTAAAACACAGAGAGAGTAAGTTAATTGTTTTACCTAAGTTCATAAAGCTAATCCTGGTGGTACTCAAGCTCTGTTCTCTGTCCTCCCAACCCCAGGTTCTTGAGGTTAGCCTCTCCGCCCAAACACTGGGACATGGGTGATAACCAAAAAAGTTAGTCTGGAGGAGCCAATATGAGAAATGGATAAAAGTAGATGGAAGGAAAATTGGGAAATAGATAAGTAATTAATATATTCTACCTGACTTTTATTTACGAGATCCTGTGGTAGGTGCTTACACAGATTTTCTTTCATTAATCCTTACAATAATCCCTATGAAATAAATAGCATTGTTCCCAGGTAACATATAAGGAAACTGGGGCTCAAACTAGCTAACTGACTTTTGAGAGGCTACACAGCCAGACAATGGCAGAGAATGATCCAGTTCTCATTTTTTTTTTTTTTTCCTAAGCAGAATTTCTGAACCTCAGCGTTACTGAAAGTTTGGTCTAGATAAATCTTTCTTGTGGAACTCTCCTGTGTATTGTAGGATGTTTAACAGCGTCCCTGGCTTCTACCCACTGGATGCCAGTGGCATCCTTACCTCCATTTGGACAATCAAAAATATTTCCATGTGTCCACAAGGTGAAAGGTGAAGGGATCAGCCCCAGCTGAGAACCATTGCCCTGCAGGTATGGATTATCTTCTTAAGCTATGTGAGGGAACATCCCTCCAATGGGATTCTAGTTTCTTGAGATTATTTTAAACTTTCCCTTTGTGCCTTACTGTGAAATCCTTATTGTCAATGTTGAGCTGTATCTGAGCCCTGTGATTCTGGAAAGTAGCAATGGTTAAGCAATCCCTCCACCCCTTCGTGTTGAGGTAAAAGACTGTTGCAAGGAACCAGCCATCCCAATATGATTTAGGTAAGACTACAGATATTCCTCTTGCTTAACAGAGGCAGAACCTCCAAATTCTCATTCTTTGCCTTGTAAATGATTAGATGAACTGTTGAGTCCCCACTGATCAATCAGAACAAAATGCTTGTAACCGAACTCTGGTTAAGTTTCTCTTCTTCTCCCAGGCCTCTGTATTTTGATCCATCCTTAGCCTGAGCCTGTATACAACCCCTCCTTAAGATCCCATCTTGAGAATAATTCGGACCGCAACATAAAACAGTCTCCGATCTACCATCCTTCCATCTCACCCTTGCTTATTCACTTCCTCAAACCTGTATTTTTGCAGCTTTGTTTACTCCTCCTTATGAAGAGAAGAACCTTTCCCACCAACCGTTGAGAAGCTGGCAGACTTCACGGTTACATGTTCTTCCTACTGCAATAGTCCCCTTCTTCCTACTGTAAAAGTCCATCCCCCAGTTCCTTTGCAATAATGTTTTCAAATAAAGTTTCCCTTTATCTAGATCCAGATGTGTTTTTATTTGACATCATAATAACATAAGCAAAACAAAAAAATAAATGTCCTTGTCTTGATGTCTCTGCCATTTAGCACAGAATCAAAATGCTGCCTGTAATCGTTCTCAATGGTGAAAAACTGAAACCATTTCCACTAAGATCAGGAACAAGACAAAGTTGCCCACTCTCACCGCTATTATTCAACATGGTTTTGGAAGTTTTAGCCACAGCAATCGGAGAAGAAAAAGAAATAAAAGGAATCCAAATCAGAAAAGAAGTAAAGCTGTCACTGTTTGCAGATGACATGATACTATACATAGAGAATCCTAAAGATGATTCCAGAAAACTACTAGAGCTAAACAATGAATCTGGTAAAGCAGCAGGATACAAAATTAATGCACAGAAATCTCTTGCATTCTTATACACTAATGATGAAAAATCTGAAAGAGAAATTAAGGAAACACTCCCATTTACCATTGCAACAAAAAGAATAAAATACCTAGGAATAAACCTACCTAAGGAGACAAAAGACCTGTATGCAGAAAACTATAATACACTGATGAAAGAAATTAAAGATGATACAAACAGATAGAGAGATATACCATGTTCTTGGATTGGAAGAATCAACATTGTGAAAATGACTCTACTACCCAAAGCAATCTACAGATTCAATGCAATCCCTATCAAACTACCAGTGGCATTTTTTCACAGAAATAGAACAAAAAATTTCACATTTGTATGGAAACACAAAAGACCCTGAATAGCCAAAGCAATCTTGAGAAAGAAAAGTGGAGCTGGAGGAATTGGCCTCCCTGACTTCAGATATATTACAAAGCTACAATAATAAAGACAGTATGGTACTGGCACAAAAACAGAAAGATAGATCAATGGAACAGGATAGAAAGCCCAGAGATAAACCAACACATATAGTCACCTTATCTTTGAAAAAGGAGACAAGAATATACAATGGAGAAAAGACAGATTCTTCAATAAGTGGTGCAGGGAAAACTGGACAGCTACATGTAAAAGAATAAAATTAGAACACTCCCTAACACCACACACAAAAATAAACTCAAAATGGATTAAAGACCTAAATGTAAGACCAGACACTATAAAACTCTTAGAGGAAAACATAGGCAGAACACTCTATGACATAAATCACAGCAAGATCGTTTTTGACCCCCCTCCTAGAGTGATGGAAATAAAAACAAAAATAAACAAATGGGACCTAATGAAACTTAAATGCTTTTGCCTAGCAAAGGAAACCATAAACAAAATGAAAAGACAACCCTCAGAATGGGAGAACATATTTGCAAATGAAGCAACTGACAAAGGATTAATCTCCAACATATACAAGCAGCTCATGCAGCTCAATATCAAAAGAACAAACAACCAAATCCAAAAATGGGCAGAAGACCTATATAGACATTTCTCCAAAGAAGACATACAGATGGCCAACAAAAGCATGAAAGGATGCTCAATATCACTAATCATTAGAGAAATGCAAATCAAGACTACAATGAGGTATCACCTCACACCGGTCAAAATGGCCATCATCAAACAATCTACAAACAATAAATGCTGGAGAGGGTGTGGAGGAAAGTGAACCCTCTTGCACTGTTGGTAGGAATGTAAATTGATACAGCCACTATGGAGAACAGTATGGAGGTTCCTTAAAAAAACTAAAAATAGAACTACCACACGACCCAGCAATCCCACTACTTGACATATACCTAGAGAAAACCATAATTCAAAAAGAGTCATGCACCACAATGTTCATTGCAACACTATTTACAATAGCCAGGACATGGAAGCAACCTAAGTGTCCATCGACAGATGAATGGATAAAGAAGATGTGACACATATATACAATGGAATATTACTCAGCCATAAAAAGAAACAAAATTGAGTTATTTGCAGTGAGGTGGGTGGACCTAGAGACTGTCATACAGAGTGAAGTAAGTCAGAAAGAGAAAAATAAATACCATATGGTAACACATACATATGAAATCTAAAAAAAAAAAAAAAAAAAAAAGTTTCTGAAGAACCTAGGGGCAGGACAGGGATAAAGACGCAGATGTAGGGAATGGACTTGAGCACACGGAGAGTGGGAGGGTAAGCTGTGACAAAGCGAGAGAGTGGCATGGACATACATACATGACCAAATGTAAAATAGATAGCTAGTGGGAAGCAGCCGCATGGCACAGGGAGATCAGCTCAGTGCTTTGTGTCCACCTAGAGGGGTGGGATAGGGAAGGAGGGAGGGAGATGCAAGAGGGAGGAGAAATGGGAATATATGTATAGCTGATTCACTTTGTTATACAGCAGAAACTAACACACCATTGTAAAGCAATTATACTCCAATAAAGATGTTAACAAATAATGCTGCCTTTAAACTAAAATATGATTTTAGCTAGAAACAAAACTATGTGGAATATACATTGTAAATATATAACTGAATAAAAAAAGTGAAGGCATTTCATTCAATGACTTCAAAGGTTGCTAATATTCTCAGCCCTCTAAGTGGGTTTCTTTGGGCCCTCAGGCCAGAAGCTAGAAAAAAATGCTGTTCAATTACTGACATCTATGTGTTTGTCAGCATGGGACACAGCTGACATGCCAGCTGAGTATCAAAATGGTCAAGACATCACTTACTGGAGTGAGTGACTCCAAATGAGAAACCAGTGTGATGAGGTTCATTGCCTGAGGCACAGAATCTTTGCTTACAATTGTCTCCCAAGGGATTGGATTTACCAGAAGCCAACTCTTCTCCAGGATCAGTCTCAGTGACTGAGAAATGGCTCACCGTTAACAAGGTCAGTTCAAGGAAGCACAGGTGGAGCAGATATAAAGCCGAAACTTGATTTTCCATGGGGATGTTACATTTTTAGCCATATCAGGATTATCCCCGAGGATGTTTTTTTCCATCCTGAAACCATCTTAATTTATTCCATAAGTTAACCAGGAGCAGAGCCCATGTCGGGGTGGGGGTGAGTTCAGGAGAAATGGGGGAGCAAAAATAGTTCCACCAGTAGGCGATTTCTGCCTACCTCAAATTTCTGGCCATTTTTCATTTGCCTCTTCTGCTAATTATTGCCTTCAAAATTTTTAGTGTCTCAAACCAAATTTTGGACATAGCTTCAATTCTTTTTTATTTTTTAATTTCCTAGGACTAATATTTTAGATTAGAATTCTCTTGATATTTTAACATAAAACACGCTTAGTGACATGAATTCGTGTTTTTTTCCGTATAGCTAGAGATACCCAAATGGATGAAGAGGTGCCTTGCTTGATAGGGAAGAGGAACTGCCTCAGTTCCCCAATGCAAGCTGTCAAACAATCTCCTAAATCTCTCACCCCCATCCCAACCATACACCCAGTCACTCTTCCACTGATGAGTGGTCACACTGACATTGTCATAGGGATTTTGACACCAACTTGGTTATAGTCTCAAGGGTATTCAAAGACCCAAAAGGAAGTAAATTGAAAAAGCTGACAGGTAAGATAATAAGAAATGATAGGACCGATGACTAGTTGAAAAATATTAAAATTCAATTTAAAATACTACATATGTCTTTCTGTTATAGCAAGTTTGTCATCTTTACACATGATCTATACATAGGTTTAAAACTGGCTGTTGATAGTTCACAGAGATATATTTTGTATGGTTTGTATACTGTTCAATAAGTTGAGTTAGATAACTACACTGAATTGAGAAGACATTCAAAAAATGGATTTCTGACTTCTCTTCCTATGCTGCACTATCTAGTCTACATTTCAGCAAGGAAACAATTGTTTCACCTTAGTAGATATTCTCTATTTTTGAGGGGAGATAGGCTTTCATATTCATCACAGTCTACCACAGATCATACCCTGCCTGTTCAATCCATTGATATTACCCACCAAGCCTCTGCTGACATCTAAGTTTGAAAACCCTAGTCTATAAGTGCCATGACCCATTGATCCTACTCCACATTCACAAATCTGCAGTTTACTTCTGTATATTTTATCTACATTAGCTAAGATACACACATATTGGGAATGGTTAGATTATTTTTTCCAGGGATAAATATTCAAAAAGGGCCCATGTATCACCCTGGGAAATAACCTGGTGAAAGAGAAAGCAAGCACCATGAAAAACAGTGGGTGAATCAAAGTTATCCTGCATTATCAGATTAACAATGATAATTATGAGAAGATTAATCTTGTATGAAGTAATCTCAAAAGCTTATATTAATCAAGATATGTATAATTTTTCAATGAAATAAATGTCCTTCAATTTCCTTTCCCCTCTAAACAGGGATGAAAATATATTAATATATTCTTATAAAAAATGAAAATTCTTGGGCTTCCCTGGTGGCACAGTGGTTGAGAGTCTGCCTGCTGATGCAGGAGACGTGGGTTCGTGCCCCGGTCTGGGAGGATCCCACGTGCCGCGGAGCGGCTGGCCCCGTGAGGCAGGGCCGCTGATCCTGTGTGTCCGGAGGCTTGCTCCGCAATGGGAGAGGCCGCAGCGGCGAAAGGCCCGCGTACCGCAAAAAAAAAAAAAAAAAGAAAGAAAAAAAGAAAATTCTTATTTTAAACTTTGTATGTTCAGGTTTTCTTAAAAAGACTGACTAGAAATGTTCTATAAATCTTTTGAAATTATAATAAGTAAGACAGTAATGGCACAAATCACAAGTTCTGTAAAATTGTCTTAGGCATTATATTTTCTAGAGATTAGCATTTTAGGGTACATTTTGAGTTTATGATCAAATAGTAATGCATAAGAGCATTTTGACTTAAATTGAAAAAGATGTTGCACTGTATATATATAGATATCCTAATGTATATATATGTCTATCTATCTATCTATCTATATCTGTCTATCTGTGCACCTGTCTAGCTAATCTGAGTCATTGTTAAAACAGTATCTGTCCAAATTTATGGGCCTGGTTTTAAACATATAGACTTAAAGTTTCTATCTATCTGACATACAGTCAACCTTATAAAAAATAAGGTTGAAATAGCACTTAGAAAAGAAATTAAAATAAACAAAAGCTGTAACCAACGCAAAACCCTTTTTATTGCTCCTTCTTTATTATATTTCCCATCAACTGCCTTGTTTCCCCTTTCTCTTACTAAGGAATTTTATTTTTAAACTTAAAGTTTTAATATTTTCAGTAATTCAGCTTTGTAAACGATTAGACTAAGCAATAGATTGCCAAATAGGTAGTTTCTATAGAAAGGAATTTCTATTCTCTTCAAGTTGTAACAATCAATAAAGTATTATAAAAATTATCAAGATGGGGCTTCCCTGGTGGCACAGTGGTTGAGAGTCCGCCTGCCGATGCAGGGGACACGGGTTCGTGCCCCGGTCCGGGAGGATCCCACATGCCGTGGAGCGGCTGGGCCTGGGAGCCATGGCCGCTGGGTCTGCGCATCTGGAGCCTGTGCTCCGCAACGGGAGAGGCCACAACAGTGAGAGGCCCGCGTACCGCAAAAAAAAAAAAAAAAAAAAAATTATCAAGGTGAAAGATTTTACATGTCTGTTACCTCAAAAAATTCTGTGTTTGGAATTATGATAATCTTTATTAATTATGGATACAAAAATTCAGGAGTTTGTTAAGAGAGAATGCATCTTCCAATGCAGTTCTATTTTAAGAAATGTTTTCAACCGTTTCTCATTTGTGCATACAGTTCTCTCTTGGGACGAGAGTCCTTGCATTGGATGCCAAGAAAGTCATCTTGTAGAAAATCAGTCACTGTAAGACACTTGCACAGAATAGAAAAATATTTCCTTACTGCTTTACTACAAGATGCTGTCTGTGGAAATTATCAGTAATTCCAAGCATTCACGCAATCACTGTTCAAAGTGACATTATCAGAGACACGGCGTTGACAGGAAGAATCACAGAGCAGTAAAGAAGATAAAGTAATTTGCAGAAGTACAGTAGGCCATCACAATGATGCCCAAATAGCTTTAAGTGATGGAAATTATATGTATGCTCATGTCTTTAGAACTAGAAAACAGAGTTTAAAAAACTGGATCATGGGGCTTCCCTGGTGGCGCCGTGGTTGAGAGTCCGCCTGCCGGTGCAGGGGACATGTCGTGCCCCGGTGCGGGAGGATCCCACATGCCGCAGAGTGGCTGGGCCCGTGAGTCATGGCCGCTGAGCCTGCGCGTCCAGAGCCTGTGCTCCGCAGCAGGAGAGGCCACAACAGTGAGAGGCCCGCGTACCTCAAAAAAAAAACAAACAAAAAAACTGGATCATGTCAGTAGTTAATGTGACCTGTGTTTTAAAACAGCTAAGTCGTACAAAAAAATAAAAATTAATTATTAATATTTTAAGTCACAAACGTTTTAACCTTTGTGTTGCCATCAGTATGTAATATCTCTTCCAAGGGTTTTACTTATTTATTTGGAGTCTTTGCCTGAGTATTTTTCAATATAATCACTGATAATTTGTGTAATTAAGAAGAAACAACAAACAGAAGAATGAATGATTCACCAGATGACTGTGCTCAATTTCAGCATGTATTTTGTTAGAAAGTATACATTTTTGTTTGTCTAGGATTGATATTAACTTATCAGACTTAGGCACCTAGTCAACGATCTATAACTGTGCTAGCACTTTTTTTTTTTTTTTTTTTTTTTTTTGCGGTATGCGGGCCTCTCGCTGTTGTGGCCTCTCCCGTTGCAGAGCACAGGCTCCGGACTCGCAGGCTCAGCGGCCATGGCTCACGGGCCCAGCCGCTCCGCGGCATGTGGGATCTTCCCGGACCGGGGCACGAACCCGTGTCCCCTGCATCGGCAGGCGGACTCTCAACCACTGTGCCACCAGGGAAGCCCGCTAGCACATTTTGATGTGTTGAATTGTGTGGAGTTTTAGAACCACACATTGGCCCGCTAAGAGAAATAGTATAAGAAAGCACAGTCAGTAGAGAGGCAGACCTCAGCCTGAGTGGGTGCTAAGGACAAATGGTAAAATATAAAATCAATTCTGAGTCATTTTTGGCAAAGTAGATTCTTTCCGGGGAAATGCAGTAAATTTAGACAATCATTTTATTTAATTAATTAATTTTTTTAAACATCTTTATTGGAGTATAATTGCTTTACAATGTTGTGCTAGTTTCTGCTGTATAACAAAGTGAATTGGCTGTATGCATACGTATATCTCTATATCCCCTCCCTCTCGCATCTCCCTCCTGCGTCTCCCTCCCACCCTCCTTATCCCACCCCTCTAGGTGGTCGCAAAACACCGAGCTGATCTCCTTGTGCTATACAGCTGCTTCCCACTAGCTATCTATTTTACATTTGGTAGTGAATATACATCAACGTTATTCTCTCACTTTGTCCCAGCTTACCCTTCCCCCTCCCCGTGTCCTCAAGTCCATTCTCTATGTCTGTCAATCATTTTATAAAACATATTCTTTTCTAACAAAAGATAAGATTAAGTAAATTTTTTATTTAGCTAATCAGACATTTTTGGTGTTATGTAAGAATGTTGGAAGGCATTGGTCTCTCACTGAGTTATTGGCAAAGAAAAAAGAAAAAAAGACTACCTCTTAATCACACTGATGAGACTTCACTTAGTGTGAAGAACGAAGGAGATCATATATATTGTTACCAAGGATACTATAGATTGCTACTCTATGTGTGTGTGTATATATAGCTCCAAGATTTCATACTATGGTCATGTAAAACATTTGAAAGACATTTATTTAGGTCTAGAAATACAATCTTGGCTGTGAAACAAGCAAAACTACTTATTTATTCATATATTAAAGAGTTATGTATTGAGTGTGTTCTATGAGTCGGACAGTGTTCTAGATGCAGGGTATAAAGTGATGAAAGATAAACAATAAACTCATAAAACATATGCAATAATAAGAAAGGGCAGGTAATAAACAAGAAAACACAATAAATAAACACGATTATTTCTCATAGTGAGAAGTAGTATCAACAAGCCTAAAACAGAGATTTTGGTACCAGGAAATAAGGTCTTGCTATAAAATCTAAAATACACTCCAGTGGCTTAGTGGTTGGGCAGCAAGCAGCAAAGGCACTGATATTGGAAGCAGTATGGATGGAGACACATGTTATGCAGCTGTAAACAGTTTGGTAAAATTGTTGTCCACAGTAACTTAGGAAGTAGACTAATAGTAGGCCCACTGAGCCTATATCTCTAGAGAAAATGGTTGGAAAGGGTAAGAGTAATTGTGTGTATTGAGATAGTAATATAATAAAAGGTTTCTCTGGGAAAGAATTGGCTGAATTGCCAAAAGAAATAAAAAGGAATTAATGAGTACAGATTTGAGAATACCAAATGGTTATCAAAGCTTATGTTTAGGCCACTAACAGTAACAGGTAAGAGGAAAAGAAATTTTGAACGATAAAGGACAATTCATCTGCAGCCCTGAAGCAGAGATCAGATTAAGGCAGTGGTCGTCTCTCTCAAAAGTGTTATGCCAGAAAGCCCCCAAATCATCACCATTACCTGAGGTATAAAGTATGAAGGTGAACAATTAGAGAAATCAATCAACCTTAAGAAATATGTCTAGGAAAAACTTTGGATGTGATTACATGACTGTAATAAAATAGATAATATCCCTACTACGTTTCTGAAAGAATTGCATTTGCCAAAACTTCCATAAACGTGATCATATACTGGGCGCGGGGTCCAGCGTGGGCAGTGTGCGGGAAGCAGCGGGAGTCAAGGTCAATGCATCGCTGCACCCCAGAAGGTGGGGGGACCAAGGCTTGCAGCCCGAAGGTGGTGTTTGTGCAGACCCAGCTTCCGAGAGCGGGGTGCCCGCCCAAACGATATCTCATTTAGTGATTTCAGGTCATGTCTGAGGGATTAATGTATTACACGTTCATGATATAATTTGTTAACTAGCCAGTAGGGGTCATTAGCTAAAGAAATTCTTCATTGGTGAGATTTTGGTGATCTAAGAGTACTTAAAGGAGAATCAATATTTCTAATCTCTTTCAAAGCATTGTAGCAAAGATCTTCACATTAGAATTCAATACAGATACAGATCTGAAGTACCTATATTTTTAAAATTTGATCCTTAACTGGGATCAGAGACACAATCTTTAACATGAAGTCAGAAAAACATTTATTTAAGCAGAAAAGATTTTTTGAAGGTCTCTGCTAGCCAGATTGCAAGTCTTATTACTAGCATCATCTTTAATTGTATTAAAAATTTGTTATAATATCTTGGGTCTTGATAACATGGCCAACTGAATGTCAGTCACACAGTTACATAGCTGTCTCGGCTGAATCTGTAGCAGCCCGGCTTTCTCCTTGCGATTAAAGTAGTTTTATAAGAGTGTAATGTCTAGATTAGGCAGGCTCAACTTGAGCAAAACCTTTTATTACTATTTAAGAGAACCAAGGGAATGAGTTTAAACTTGAAAAAGAGGTTTAAAATGGACATTCATTGATTTATTTCTCCTAAACAAGTTTCAGAGTAATATAAACTAGTTATCTGTCATATCTGAAATGAGCAGTTGACACAACTGAAGAATGTATTTGCTAGCAATGTTTCTTAGAGAAACTGACATTAATCCATACATGTATATATATGTGTATTTATAAATACACACATATAGATTAGAAATACAATATATTTTAATGTATATTATAATATATTATATATCTATATAAGTAAAATATGAAATATTTTATAAATATAGATAGAATATTTTATCTTTTATATAATTGTTTTCATTTTATATAAATATTATATAATATTTATAAATACATAAATATATAATAGTATATATGTAATAAATATATATACACTGAACTTATTAAGCTATTTGCTCTGACTAGTGGTCTTCATTCTTTTTGATCCAGACTATCTCTAATCTACCTACTGTCTTCTTTCTCTCCATTCTGCACTTAAGTATCTACTTTTCTAACTTATTCACAAAGCACGAAACATTTCATATACTCGTAGATTTCTTGAGAGCATATAAACACACATATTCAATGTGCACATACAAATATATATGTATATATATCAGAGCTGGGCAAACTAGAACTACATGTGTGATAGCCACCTCTTTTTGTAAATAAAGTTTTATTAGAACACAGTCATGCTCATTTCCTTACATATCGTTTATGGCTGCTTTTGTTTTACAAGAGCAAAGTTGAGTAGTTGTGTAAGAAACTGTATGACTCAACAAGCGTAAAAAATATTCCTATCTGGCTTTTTAAGAAAAGTTTGCTGACCTCTAATACATACACATTGTATTAGTTACCTTTTACTGTGTAACTAACCATCCTGAAACTTCATGGATTAAAACAGTCATTTACTAGCTCTGAATCTTGAGTGTTGGCATTTCAGGCTCAGTCTATTTGGTTACTTCTTCTGCACGTATTCCCTGGGCTCACTCATTTGAGCAGTCAGTTCATTGCATTGTTAACATATTACCTGGCAATTTCAGGAAATGAAAGGTTCCCTATAAAAATGCTTTCCAGGACTTCAAGTACAAATCTATGAAAACTTACAAATGTTTATGGTAGAAAATTTTCACTACTCTCTGGAATTTTACCCTGTCTTCCTATATAGAATATGTTGATAATAACTAAACTTATATTGATTAATAGCTTTGTCATTCTCTACTGTTATTTATACAGGCTTCTAATAGAACAGTGACCTCAGGGGTTGCTGATGCGTGTAGTTATATGGAACAGTCTCTCCTTAACCAAGTGATCAAACAGATCTTTCTAAATTCTATGCTTGTTTAGCAATCTCCTCAGATTTTATTTCCTCTTTCTAATTTTCTGCTTCTAGGTATTGGCTGAAAAATTACATTTAAAATAATGTTAGGATTGGGTTTAAAGCAAAAATGTACAGTTTCTTTATGAAAGCCTTCCCCGAATAGTACTCAGTTTCAGTGCAATTTAATTTGATTAAGTCACCAAGAATTCTCAGACAAGAGTTGGTCCGGGTTCATGGCCAGCTGTGAAACTGATGTCTCTCTAAGAGGTAGCTTGGAAGACATTTGGAAAACCAAAACTTTCTAACTGCTGTGGTCTGCATGTCTGTGTTCCCTCAAAATTCATATGCTGAAATCCTAATGCCCAATGTGATGGTATTAGGAGACAGGAGCTTTGTGAGGTGATTAGATGGTTGGAGTGGACTCTTTATTTGTGGGACCCCACAGAGCTCCCTTCGTTCCACCCACCATGTGAGGACAGAGCAAAATGCTGGCAGAATGCATCTCAGAAGGGGGCCCACACCAGAGCCTGACTGTGATGGCATGCTCATCTTGGACCTCCAGCCTGCAGAACGGTGAAAAGTAAATTTCTGTTGTTTATAAGCTCCCCAGTTTGTGGTATTTTGTTAGAGCAGCCCAAAGAGACTAAGATAGTAAGTACTAGTGATGAACTGGTAATTGTACTCCTCTCTCTCTCTCTCTCTCTCTTTCTAGATACACACACTATATATATATATATATATATATTTCGTATAATAAAAAACCTGTGTATCAAATAACCACTGATCTTTACATACTAGTTTTGGTGAAGTATTTTAGCAAAAGAAATGCAAGACCAAAATTTCACTTTGGTCTTCACGTGTTTGTTTGATCTCTATGGCCTTCAAAGTTTTATTTTTAATTAGCTGTCAATATATTAAGATTAGTAGATTTCACATAAAATCTGATATCTGGCTTATCTAAAATTAGAAGGTCTGACAATAAATGTACCTCTTTCCCACCTGACAATCCTCCAAAACAACTGGAAAGTTGCTGACACATTTTAACCAAGTAACATTCTCTACTTCACTGCTTTTCATGCACTCCATGTCCACTCATTCTTGCTGCCTATCCTCTTCATTTGGCATTTGAATTTGGGAGTTCGGTTTATATTAACCTTTCCTTGGATCTCACTGGACTATATTTCCTCTTATTAATGCTCTAGAAATTTACCTGCTGTGGGGCTCCTCTGACTCTTCCTGTGCATGGCAAAGACCAGTTCTTAAGACGTCAGCCTTTCTGCTCGTGTTGATTTGACTTTCTTCCTTTCTTTCTTTTTTTATTGAAGCATGGTTGATTCACAATGTTGTGTTAGTTTCTGGTGTATGGCAAAGTGATTCGGTTATACATGCAGATATATGTATATATAGTAGCTTGTATCTGCAAATCCTGAACTCCTAATTTATCTCTCTGTTTCTGTGGCTTATTATGGGCTGTTCCGTTGCACTTGTCCATTGCATTGCATCATGCTACTGAAAAGATATTTTTCTATGTCCACTTAGAAAAGCAATGACTCTTTTTGTTATTTTTGTATTTGTTACTTTGGTCCGTATTTTAATTTGGGCGGAGTTTAGTTTCCCTTGTATACTGGGTACGATGATTTATGATGTTAAACTTTTCTCCAGCAGGAAGCTCAGTCTTGCCTTTGACAACATTAAGAGAAGCCTGATGTTTCCCTTTCCTTGAAAAGATTGCCCATACCTTCATGCAAAGGCCAGTTTCCTCCCTGATCACATCAATTTTCTCATCTTAATGACCTCCTGGCCAGGAATTATATTCACCAGTATGACTTTAACAGTTTCCAGTAGAGAGCCTGTTCAGATTCCCCTCTGCTCACTCACTTTCTCCACCCACCACTGATCCCAAACTTTTAAATTCTCATCGTATCACAGGAATACATGGAAATATCAGATAATATTAAAGATTATAATAAATGTAAGTCTCCTGAGTATGACTAAAATTCCCTCCTCTTTCCACACCACTATTACCATCTTATTATGGGAAAATTGTGTTTTAGGGATGCACATGTATCTCTAAGAACCCTTATCTCTCAAGCGTCAGGAGTTGTTTTGTAAACAATGTGGAATTGTGATTGGAACACTGCAGATTGAAAGCAAATGTGATTGAGTTTTTGAATGACAATTAGTAGGACAGAGATACTTAATATTTAGGTTAATTAGCTTGAGAAAAATCAAATGTACTAGAAAGACATGACCCAGAAATGATTTATAGATAATCTCAGAGGTTCCCAAACTTTCTTGGGTCACAGCATGCTTACTGCCTTAGTAATATTTTCATGATGCCACCAAGACAAATGAAATATCTAACATCCGTTTATTATGTAGTTATGTTTTTTTAAACAATAATTGTGTATGTCCTTACAACCTGTTGGTCATTGGGCAACTTCTCAAACCTTAGACTCAGATCGTACACTACCACTCTCATTTCCTGCTCCACACTGATTTTCACATGGTACCTGCCATTCGTCACAGCCACTCCCATAAAGCTAGTTCCTGAAAGATGTGACATGGTTAAAAGGAAAGAGTTGAAACTGATCTACCACCATCCAGTAGTTTGCACAGAGTCTGACAGATGTCTCTGTGAGTTCACTGTGGTGCCCCAGGTCACTCTGATACACAGTTTGGTAACTATGAGTCTAGGTGTTAAAATAGTACATATGTGTACATCTTTGTACCTTGGGTGATTCAGTGAGTAATTTTGCATTTCAGATATTTAACTTATAGAAAATCCATGCCTTCCTGGCATTTTAAAAGTAGGTCATTAGCAATCATTAGGTAAAATTTCTTCACCTGACCCATGAGGTAACCCAGGCTCAGAAAGGTTAAGGGCCTTGCCTTTCTTCATAATTTTTCAGTTTTTCTTTTAAGTTTTACTATGACACTGCTCAAAGATACTATATGTAGGATAATTTATAGTTTGGAAAATGGCATGTGGCTCTTTTTAAAAGGCAACACTAATAGACCACAGTCTAATCTCATTTAAAATAGAGAAATTAGTTGATTAAAGTTAATTTCCATTACTCATGTGTGTTTTATTGCATGTTTTGTCCTGTTAGAGGTGCATAATTCCTTCCGGCAAAGGATAGCACAGTTTCCTAAATAGATCTCACTTGTGTCTAATATTTCCATGCTAGATGTTCTTATGTCAAAAGGCAGACTTCAAGGACAAGGGCCTGACGTGTCCCTCGAGCGAACAGTTACTCCTCCCACTAACTCACCCACACATTGTTCCCGAAGCCCATTTGCTTATGCATCTCCTCCTACTGCCAGGAAGGCTATTTTCTCTTTATCTAAATCCATTCTTTTTCTGAGGTGCACTTTAAACCCCATTGGTTTTTTTTCTCCTGAGGGTGTCATTCTCAGTAGAATCTCCATACTTATTTAAGCCCTAATACCCACATCAGCCACGAGGCTCCTAGAGTTTGCTAACTTATGTGGCAAAATAAAGGCATAATTAAACCATTTATTGCAACTGTTTACTTTAAATTCACAAGAAATTGACTTCAATCCATCACCGCACTACCATTTTGTCTATAAATCTGCATCATGAAGGATCAAATCTACAGAAATATTTAGGTTGAGTCTGTGAAAAAAATCTTCAAATTTATTGCACAAGGTCTCCTTCTGGGGTCAGCAAACTATAGCTCATGGACCAAATGTGCCTGGTGCCTGTTTTTGTATGGCATATGATTTAAGAATGGTTTTTACATTTTTATATTTATACTACATTTTATATTTATATTTTAAATGTATTTAGAGACATTTTTAAATAAGTACATAAATACCACATAATATCCTCGATTTTGCTTTTTGATACTCTAAGCTTAAAACATTCACTATCTGGCCCTTTACAGGAAATGCTTGCAAAACTCTGGTATACTTATTCTGTGCCCATTTTAATGCTATCTTTGTCACTGGCAGTTAAGAAAACTACTTAAGCTAAATTAATTGCTTACATAATTCAGCTACGTTTAAATTTATATAACTGAATTCTGTTAACTTCAATAAACACTCATGGAGCTTCTATTTCAAAATAGGTATTACGCTAGGTCCAGGGAATGTAAAAGCTAATAAAACAAGAAGCTCACAATTTAGTAGAATCTCTTCATTTTACTCATAGAATATGACCTTTACATTTCATTTATGTATTATCATTGATGTACTATATTTTATGTATTACAATTGTCGTAAGTTAGAACATTGGGGATTGCCTTTTGTGATCAACAAAAGATTTTGCTGAAGGTAAGAAAGTAATTTTTCTGTCTCCCAAAATATATACCCTTGCCTAGATATTTGACTTCTTTTATCAGTTTTAGTGAATTTACACTAGAAACTAACATCCAAAAAGATTTTGTTGCAGTAAAGCAGAACAATAAAGGCCAGCTGCTGTCATATTTTTAACTCTGAATAGAATAAACCTATTTAAGTGATACTTTCTCGATTTTAATTTGCACATCACTATGTAACGTAACAGTAAACCTACTATACGAACAGTACCTACTATGTTTTTCACTTTACATTTAACAGAAACATGAACTCCATCATTCACAGTTCACTACTCCATACTTCAAAGTTAACTGATACCCTTACAACACAGTAGGGGAGTTTTAAAAGACTCCTATTGAGTTTTTTGTTCCTTTTTTAAATAAATAAATTTATTTATTTATTTATTTTTGGCTGCGTTGGGTCTTCGTTGCTGCATGTGGGCTTTCTCTAGCTGCAGCGAGCGGGGGCTACTCTTTGTTGCGGTGTGCGGGCTTCTCTTTGCAGTGGCTTCTCTTGTTGCGGAGCACGGGCTCTAGGCCTGCAGGCTTCGGTAGTTGTGGCATGCAGCCTCAGTAGTTGTGGCACGCAGGCTCAGTAGTTGTGGCTCGTGGGCTCAATAGTTGTGGCACACGGGCTTAGTTGCTCCGTGGCATGTGGGATCTTCCTGGACCAGGGATCGAACCTGTGTCCCCTGAATTGGTAGGAGGATTCTTAACCACTGCGCCACCAGGGAAGTCCTATTAAGTTTTAAAAGGAATCACAGTGCGACACATGACAATTGTTATCCCTAAATTAGCCATCCAATTTCATAAAATATTTTTTAAATTGTATATTTCATGGACACAAAAAAGATTTTCTCCACTGTTAGAAAATTAAAAAGGAAAAGATGATTTATTTAAAGTGGTTCACAAATGTGTCTGCATAGAGACAAGATGCAATAATTACACTCTCATAAATGAAAACAAATTCATTTAGTAGAACAATGAAAATATTAAGTGACATTTTATGCATTTCTAATTTTAATTTTTTTTAGAATTCTATATTTTTAATATATAATTAATGTCCCAGCATTTATGGGTCAAAAGAATCATTGTTTCAGCCTTTTCACCCAGAAATGCTGTTTAGCTTATATGCCAGTGGCTACCATTCACTAATTGAATCAACAAATATTTATTATGTACGTACCATCTCCTAGACATTGTGGACACCAAATTATCATTATTTCTCCAAACTCAGTTTCCCTCAAAAGTAAAATAAGTAAATTTTTTATAACTTTATTTTATAAAGTTTAAATTGGGTTAAACATGGAGAATTTCTTTTTAAATTTTACCTATAATCGGTGGGTAATAGTACAAAGGATAGTGTAGTCCTTCACTATGGTATATTCTTTACATTAGTTGAATCAACGTACAATTATTCATATTTATAATATTGTTTCGTGATGCAGACAATTATGTGTATGTGACTCAGTTTAGTTGATTCAGCAGGAGCACCCATACTTCATGTGTTTTAAGCAACTCTATTCTTCTGTGTAGTTAGTCACTTTAAACATTATTACAGGGCTTCCCTGGGGGCGCAGTGGTTGAGAGTCCGCCTGCCGATGCAGGGGACACGGGTTCGTGCCCCGGTCCGGGAAGATCCCACATGCCGCGGAGCGGCTGGGCCCGTGAGTCATGGCCGCTGAGCCTGCGCGCGGGAGAGGCCACAACAGTGAGAGGCCCGCGTACCGCAAAAAAAAAAAAAAAATATTACAAATCTACCCCACCTCAAGGTGGGTCTTTACTTGTCTTGGTTTGATTCATTGAATTCCAGCTAGACTTTTGCCTAGCTGTACAATTTTTTTCTGGTTTTTATCTTCTAGCCTTTTATCTTAATGGGTAGTGAAAAAGCCCCAAGGCAATGCAGAACCAGGTAACTTCAGCAATAGGAAAGACAGCATCAACAACTGTATTTTAGGATCACAGTCTCAGCTTTGCTTTTTTTTTTTAACTGTCCACTCTCTACCGGCCTAAAAGTCAATTAAATAATCAACTCTTTTTTATTAGCAATGATAAAATACAGTTACATAGAACTCTATGGGTTATAAAACACTTCCACATCTATTATGGTAGTTGATTCCCTCTTAAAAACTCAGTGAAAGGTAAAACAAGTAGTTTTATCATGACTACCATTTTTCTGGAGGACAAAAATGAGGTCCACGGGCCCCCGTCACATTTTCTAATATTACACAGCTAGCAAATGCTAGGACTTTGGACGTTAGTCTTCTTATAGTAAATGCTACACTATTTTTTCATTTGATCAAACCTCCACTTTTCACACTATTTATTGAAATCAAGTAATGAAAACAAAAAACAAACAAACAAAAAAAGCAGTCTTGTACCAGATAGTGTGAGAGATGCAAAGTACAATTCTGAGAACTAAAGGTGATACAGGTATTTCTGACATGAACTGATTCATTTAAAATAAGTGTGGACATGGAAAACAAACTTATGGTTACTAAAGGGGAAGGGTGCGGGGAGGGATAAATTAGGAGTTTGGGATTCACATATACACACTAGCATACATAAAATAGAGAACCAACAAGGCCCTCCTGCATAGCACAGGGAACTATACTCAGTAATTTGTAATAACCCTAAGGGAAAAGAATCTGAAAAATTATATATATATAATTATATATATATATAATATACATATATATCTGAATCATTTTACTGTACACCTGAAACTAACACAACATTGTACATCAACTATACTTCAATTTTTAAAAAAAAGTGTTAGAAACAAACACACCTGAGTGTAATAGTAGAAGAAACATTACTTCCTCCTGGGATAATCAGGGGAAGGACAGGATGCCAGTCGAGCTATAAACTGGCTCTTTAAGACTGGTGAGATGTTTCATGTTAAAAGGAGCAGCAAGACCATTCTGGAAGTGAGCAATAAAATGAACAAATTAATGAGGTGATAATGTGTGAATCCCATGAAAATGGACACAAATTGTTTAGAAAGTGAGTTATTTGGAGTGAGTTTGGAGAGTGTTCAAGCATGTGGACAAGACTAGAGCCAAACAGAGAGCGTCCCCCGCCCACTAGTGTGATGAAGTAGCACAAATTTTTTGAGTTTTATGAGGTTCCATTCCTTTATTTTAAAAATGTGGGTCCCAGGCTGCGGAAGTGATTACAATGTATAGGAGCCCTTAGCAGAGTGCCTGGCAAGACGTATGTCCTCAACATACGCACTCAATGGCCACAGCAGTAATGTCCCAAGATGCTGGCGTCAGGATGACTGTGTAACAGCCTTGCCCAGAAAGCATCAGAGGAGCACTGTGATTATTTTCAGCTTACACTTCTAACAGAATGTTTCCCTCAGTACTAAAGGGCAAACAAGCTATAACACCAGACAATACAGCGCAGAGGCAGGTGCGCTATCCTCAAAGAGGAGAGAAACTGAACTGAGCTGAGGTCAAACAGCAATAAAATGAAGCCTTTCCCAGAGCAAAGGATAAGGACAAACAGATTGTTTTTTCTTTGTTAACTTTGCTTCTCTGTTATATTGTTCATAAAAACAATTTCAAAGTAAATTGGTAGGGCTTCCAATGAAAAATAGCAGAGTTAAGCAATCTTTATTCTACCCTCGTCCTTTAAGCATCACTGAATCTCTCTCTCTCTATATATATATAGATATATAGAGATATAGAAATAGATATATATAGATATATGTGTGTATATATATTTTTTGCCCCTTCCCCATGTGTACATATAAATATTTCTATTATTATTTATATTATTTATATATATTATATTCTATAATAATATATTCTATTATTATTTATATTTATATTATTTATATTTATATATACACATGGGGAAGGGGAGCAAATTAGTTTCAGTGTGGCAAGGAAGGACCCTAACTACATACCTAAAACTAAAAAAAAAAAAAAATCCCTATCATATACTAAAATCTGGACAAAAGTGAGGAAGTGATTAAAGCTGATATTTATCTCCTCAGACTTTGGACAATTACAGACTTCTCTGAAAAAGAGTAACGTGGTCCTGAAAAGGCGTGTCCCTACTACCAAGGTACAGAAGGGTGCATGGTGTGAGGGAGGATGGGAAAGTGACCCTGTGCAGACCCCAATTTACAGGGCAGAACAGGAGAGGGGCTCCTCAAAGTGGATCCTGCAGATGTGGCATCTTACTGTCTTCAATCCTGCTTCTTAGCACCGGGAGATGGTTGGACATAGACAACCAGAAGGGACGGGAAGCAGTGATTATCTGATTTCCATCACAGGACTTCACTGCTAAGCAGAGAGCTAATCCTCAGCTGGAAAACATAACAGGTTTTGTGCGAGGGTATTTGAAACAATAAACAGGCACTGAAGTTTTAGACTGTTCCAAGACAAGCCCTGACACCCCCGACCTTAATCCCCACTCTGTTTCTCTTCAGATAGCTGCTCCAGGGAGAGTTCACCACCACACCACACCACATCACCCCCTCCCCCATTGAAAGAGAAACCAAAAGAAACCAGTAAAATACCCAGGGACTGCAAATTTTAAATATGCATAGAGCTGTATCCAGAATATCACTTAACAAATGCCAGCAAAGGTTACCTCTGGGTGAGTCAGATTCTTTTTTTTTTTTTTTAACATCTTTATCAGAATATAATTGCTTTACAATGTTGTGCTAGTTTCTGCTGTGTAACAAAGTGAATCAGCTATAGGCATACGTATAACCCCATATCCCCTCCCTCTTGCGTCTCCCTCCCACCTTCCCTATCCCACCCCTCTAGGTGATCACAAAGCACCAAGCTGATCTCCCTGTGCTATGCAGCTGCTTCCCACTGGCTATCTATTTTACATTTGGTAGTGTATATATGTCAATGCTATGTGAGTCAGATTCTTCTTTGCACTTTTATGACTTGCTTATATTTTAAAGAACAAGATGTAAACATTTGGATAAGCAAATGAAAGATAATACAAAAAAGTATCAATAATTGTGAAGAGGAGAAAACTAAGGGGAGATAACTAAGAGCACAAAGTGAGGATTAACAGAAATGAGACAATGACGACAGACAAATGACCCACTGACTCATTGACTGAGCAGTCCCTGCGATGCGCCAGGTACTGAGCTACTTGTTGGAGACAGAGGTGGAGAGCAGGAGTTACAGGAAACAAAAACCTCACAGTCTAGTTTAGGAGACAACTCAGGAAAGAGATGATTTCAATAGAGTGAGTTTTTGTTTTTGTTTTTAATGGTAAGTGGAAGTGCAGAGTGCGATAGGTGGGCTTTGTTTCTGCAGATTTAAGTGTTGCCTACTTTCCCAGGCACTACTCTGGTGGTAAGAAATATAAAGGGAAATGGGGTACTTATCCCACACTACCTGTGTGCCGGCTCTTGCTTCTACTCTTGTTTTCCTCTGAAGCAGGAAGCAATGAGGCACAGATGACAGAAGACACAAGCACCAGCATAAGGAAGGGTGAAGGAAGTCGAAGGTGTAAACTAACTGGTGGCCATTATTATTATTATTAATATGGAAGGAAAATCTTTTTCCAGAGTGTGATGGAGAGGACGGTGAGAAAGGGACTTCATTGATGAGAATCTGAAATAGAGATTGTGAAAACCAGCAGAGAGGGCTAGTAAGACGCGTATGACTACTGTCCAATTAATATTGGACAATTTCAGTTGCAAATACACATGGCGGTTTTACCATTAATTTTTCTAGTGATGATCAGTAATGTGGAAATCAAAGGGGAAAAGATGATTAGATTGGATTATTTTGGCCACGTGGAGAAGAATGACAAGAAAGCAAGGGTGTTTTTTTTTTTTTTTTTCTGTTTTATTTTTTTATTTTTTATTTTTTTGCAGTACGCGGGCCTCTCGCTTTTGTGGCCTCTCCCGTTGCGGAGCACAGATTGAAGAACCCTTTAGGTGTTGCTCTAGAAGAATGGTTCTCAAAGTGTGCTCCCCAACTTACAGCTTAATCAGACTTACAGTTAATCAACTTACAGTTAATCAGACCGCTGTGTAATTCTGATGCATGTTTGAGTTTGAGGACCACTGCTCTACAACTGATTTATACTAATTGATCGAGTGGTATTTTTTTGACACCCATAAAACCATTAAAATATTTCTACCGCTCTTTGATATCCGTCTCTTCCTTCAACCGTTCCTTGAAGTTACATATAGCCGTCATAACACTGCTATTTTAACATCGAGCATATTCAGTTAGGTGTTTCAGTTGGGCAGATTCAGTTTCTCTTAACCATTATGGGTCAAAAGTGTTTACCACAAAATAAAATAAATGGAGACATCACAAGAGAGAGCAGCAAAATAAATAAAATATATTAGAGAAGGCACTCAACTTGGAACACAAAGTGCTTATTGGCTGAGAACATTTGTCCCGTGACTGTAATTAGAACAGGCTACACACCCTGCAGTGCTTGCTCTCCTGAGTTGAAAGCACAGCTTGGAAGACAGTGTATGGGGGGAGGGGTGTATATGTGTAAATGTGTGTGCAATACATTTATTTATATGGTGTAAGGTAAGATATTTTAGCTGTTTATAAAACATTTTATAAAATGTAAATAAAGTATTATAATGAGCCAGGGCTAGGAAGGCTGATTTAATATTTTTTGGAGAAACACTTTTTTTTTTGAAGGGGGTGAGTGAGATGGGTAGGGAACTGTGAGATTTCCTAACTTATACCTTAATAGTGCTGGCCAGATATTCAGGTTACAGCTATTTTTGATTTTTCAATTTGAAATTTGGCATTTTGTGAATTATAATTTTATTAGAATGTTTCCTTTTAACTATTTTTTTTTCTAAATAGTACTACAAATTCATTTATTCTGATTAATTTATTGTAATTTGGAAAAACTGAGTTGAAATTATCACTTTTATTCTTTCTGAAAGAGTTTTCTAAACTTACTAATATTTAAAGGAAAATGTTTAGCCTGCTCCAACAAATGACACACTTTCAATTATCACAACAGAATGAATGCAGACACCCACACACACCCACATGCACAAACACACATGCACACACACATGAAAATTGTATTACATACAGAAGAAATCAGGGTACCCTATCTAGAACATGCATCCCCTGAGAAGCCAAGTACAAATGAGTGTTACGAATGTATTAAAACAAGTCTTTACTCTGTCAGCCTCTTTAGTTAAATAAGATTTATCATTATTAGAATAAAACCACTTAGAAATATTAAATATTTAATCAGACTATTTTCTTATTCCAGCTATTCTCCATTGTTAATCCATTATTATAACTAAAGATGTAATATTCATAGAAGTCTCTTCCTCCTAATAAAAGTTTAGCAAAATCTTTCTGTCCTTTTTCAATTTGCTGTTTTCCCCAGCTTCCTATATGCCTTTTACTAGTGCCAATATTTTCTTTTTTTTTTTTTTTTTTTTTGCGGTACGCGGGCCTCTCACTGTTGTGGCCTCTCCTGTTGTGGAGCACAGGCTCCGGATGCGCAGGCTCAGCGGCCATGGCTCACGGGCCCAGCCGCTCCGTGGCATGTGGGATCTTCCCGGACCGGGTCACAAACCCATGTCCCCTGCATCGGCAGGCGGACTCTCAACCACTGCGCCACGAGGGAAGCCCCCAATATTTTCTTAAAACCTTTTCCCCCGGGTACAGGGTATCCACATGTTTACTAGCCTATCTTTCTCTGCTGAGTGCTAGGAAACTAACCTTTACTCTTCTGTCTGGAAGGAATCTGAATGTATAATATTCAAGTCATAAGGTGTAGTGTATTCATTCAACCACACTTATACTGAATATGCATATATGCAAATAGTGTATGTTATATATACATGTAACTATATACTCAATTTATACAAACACAGACATACAGAAAAAGAGAATAAAAGAAGAGGAGAGAAGGAAAGGGTGGGGCAGGGGAGGGAGAGTGGGAGCAGGGAGGTACTTGAGTAGATGAAGCAAATATTTCAAAACTGCACACAAAACAAATCAAGTAAGATGTTTTTTTTAATTTCCTGAGCAAACCATTGCCTCAAAGTCAGTCTATTATAATGAAATAGTAAATCACAGGGTGGATACAGATTGAATATCCAGGACGTTATTCATCTCAGGTGGTTTTAGCCCCACTGCAAACTTCTCTACAAGAGATAAGCCAAGAAACAGCATTTTCTCTATCACCACATTCTGTGCTATGTGCTGTCCGCAGAAAAAACGTTGCACCCAACTGAATATCAGTGTGGAGCAAAAACAGAACTCTCTCTGAACAAGTCAACTTGCAACTCTGTAAGCAGGAAGAATAAAAATAAACTCTTTTCTTAGAAGTGCTAATCCATTTTTCTGAGGCTCTGCTTTCTAGCAGAGTGCATGTAAGTGTGCTTGAGACTGTGAGCCCTCTGGGGTAATATCAGCCCCATGCAACTTGAGGCAATCATTATTAGAACTGAAGCAGCTCTTTGGGTTCAGCATATGGACCATAAACTGGCAGAGAGCCTGAGCTCTTCAAGGAAGGACGCCAGCGCCCCTCCATCGTTTCCTTAACTGTTGGGAGAGATTTCAGCTCTTCAGCAGTTTCTCTTCCTGACCAGCTTTTCCCAAGATAAATCTGAGCTAACACCATATGTTTCAAGAACAAAAAACAGCTTTTGAATTATTACAGCATAGTGTACTCTTGCCCAGGAAATTCAAGCTGCTAAGGCACTGTAATCATAGTACCAGGCAGAATTTGAGAGAGCAGTGAACCTGATGTCACAACTTCTTTTCCAACAACACTTGTCTTCAAAGAGTAGAACTCCTTGAGGATTTCTCAGAGGTAAGAGAAAATGTTGCCTAGAGCCCTTAGTTGTTTTGCATTCATAAACCTGGCTGAACGACCACTTCTCAGATGATTTGAGTCCACAAGTATTGTTGGAGTTTGGAGAGGTCATTGTTTTCTTTCAAGTGTCTTTTATTTTAGAACAACTGAGGGGCTAGAATTGTCAGGAATTGTGCTAAATGTTGGAAATATAAAGACATTTAAGATGCAGTACTTGGCATCACAGAGTTCTGAGATAAATGGATGCATCATTAAAAATCTGCAAAACTGTATGCAGATATATTTAGAAGGATCCATACAGGGTTGGACAGAATCACAAAGGAAGAGCATCTAGAATGCTTTCATAAAAGCATACCTGAAAGAAAACTTAGCTGACTCTTAAAAGAGATGTAGTTATATAGAAAGTGAATAGTAGGAGAAAGGATGGACAGTGTTGATTGAGGACACAGCATCAATAGAGACACAGAGGCAAAGAAAGGAGGATTTAAGAGAATGGCAACAGGTGGTTAGATTTTTCCTTGTTTATTTTTGCATAATATGTTTAAGAGGAATTTAAACATTAACTCAGAAGATATAGACAGGGGACAGCTAATAAAGAATCTTTCATTGACTCCATTCATTCAAGCACTCAGCATAGTAGATGAAAAATTAGTCACACATTCTCTGACATTCTTCTCACCAACAGGTAGAATCCCTTCCTCGTGAATTATGGCTGGCCTTAACACTTTCTTGGTCAATAAAATATGATGAAAGTGACTTTCTAGAACTTCCGAGATTGTGTCCTAAAAATTGTTTTACGGCCTAGTCTTCTCAGAATCCTCACTCTTAAAATTTAGCCACCATGCTGTGAGGAAGCCCAAGCAGCCCCACACAAAGACTCACATACAGAGAAACAGAAGTTCCTCGCCTACTGCTAAGAACCCAGACTAGACAGCCAGCACCATCTTGCCAGTCGTGGGAATGAACCATTTTGGAAGTAAATCTTCCAGCCCCAATTGAACTGCCCCAGCTAGTGCTGTATGGAGCAGAGATGAGCCTTCACCTCTGAGCCCTGCCCAAAGCATACTTTTTAATGAAATAAATTATTATTGTGGCTATAGGCCATTGAGCTTAAGGGCTATTTGCTATGCAGCAATATAATTAACTGGAACAATCATTAAGTCTTTACTGAGTGCATACCCTATTCTTAAAATGTAGTGTTACAGAGTATAGATGTTAACCCTGACAAAGATTCTCTTCCTGACCAAACTCTAGCCAGGCTCCTCTGAGCCCTCTTACTGACTAGGTCTCAGCCTTGGTCTATAAAAACTACAGACTCTCAACACATATGCTATTGTCCACTCTCCTCCTCCCACATTAAACATAGAACAAAAGACCTCATCCCTTGAATGACCCTAGCCTCCTGTAAAGTGCCTGCCTGAGAAAACTCAAGGCTCCCAAAATAATTTACTGTTTATCTTAGCCAACATCTGAAGATAGGTCCAGAAGACCCTTTCTTAGAGCATTTACTGAAAAGGGCTTTCAAATGTGACTCTTTGCTCTGTCCCTTTGAGATGTCTGTGTATCTGCTGCAACTCAGGAGTATCTTTCTCAAGGATGTGAAAGCCATCCCTTTAAAATGTGATTATCAGGGAGGATGTTGCCTCAGTCTCCCAGTCTCTGTGGGAGGATACAATCCTAACTTCCATATTTGCCAGCTAACAGACCCAGCTGGCCTAACTGGCATTTACACTGACCAATTCTTTGTAGGTTTTCACTTCCCTGATTCTACTAAGCCCCTGTTTCTCCCTCTTCCTACTTCCTCATTCTCCCTTTACAAAGCCCAGTTGTTTCCGTACCAATCAAAATTGAGCGTGGCTCATGTAATACTGTTTATCGCAATAGTATATTACCAATTAAAATCTGCCCTTACCACTTTAACTAGTGTCCAGTTTTGTTTATCTTTGACAATCTAAGGCAAATAGATTTCAGTCTTAAAGCTATCTCCTATCCAATAGTAATGGCCATCTGTGTAGAGTTGGATTCTAGGCTTCACGTGAAAATACAGAAATCACTTAGTGATGACCATAAGAGGCAGAGAAAATAATTGTGGTAGCATATGTGCTTATGATTTTCCAAATCTCTTACAGTAAACACTAAGCCTCTAAAAGTTTTTTTTTTTTTTTTTTTTTTTTTTTCTGTACGCGGGCCTCTCACTGTTGTGGCCTGTCCCGTTGCGGAGCACAGGCTCCGGACGCGCAGGTTCAGCAGCCATGGCTCACGGGCCCAGCCGCTCCGCGGCATGTGGGATCCTCCCGGACCGGGGCACGAACCCGTGTCCCCTGCATCGGCAGGCGGACTCTCAACCACTGCGCCACCAGGGAAGCCCTAGACTCCACATCTTGATGGAAGAAGCTGCAGTGAATTGCCATTTTCTCAATCGGCACCAGCAAAGAGTTCTTGGAATTCTGGTTATGCACCAGAGCCACAGCCCTTTATGGACAAAAATGGCCTCAAGTAATTATTTTAGCGTGAGCTTTTTATAATGTCAGAGCAAAAAGAGTACGAAGCCTTGCTGTAACCATTTAAGTCCACAGAATGTTAAGAAGAGAGAAACTTCCCCTGCTTCACCAAGGCAGCAGAGGAAGTGTTCTTAGCAGAAAGTTACGGCCTCATTTAACCTAATATCCTCACCTTTAAAATGCATGTTCAAAAGACTTCTTGTTTCCAGTAATGGGAGGGTAAGGTTATTGGCATGTACCCTCCTGTTGAAAACAATGAAAAAAGCTGTATAAAATATTACAGAAGAGCTTCTTAAAAGCATCACACAGACAGCAGGACAGTAAGGAATTAACAGGCTAAAATGTAGGAATAATGAAAACCCAGAGATTTATGCTGGCACAGAAACTGATTTTGCCCTGAAGCTGTTTGACTTCTTGGCAGTGGGCTTCTGGGAATGGGACTAAAATCAAAGCCTAGAATTCAACTAAACTGAGAAGTCTGATAGGACTCCTTCTTGGTAAGCCAAGACCCTAAAGAATTTACTCTCAGGCCAAGGGTGAAGGTGAAGGAGAAATGGCAGAGTCTGGGAAGAATTACAGTCATGTACTGAATTATCTGGATCAAGTCCTGAGCCTGATGCAGTGATAGACTTTGTCTTTGAAAAACTGTCAAATTAGCCCTAAAACAGTTTTTCAAATACAGTGTTTATCACATCAAAAATGATAACTAGGTGCATATACATGCTAGACTCTACGAAGATAAGCAGAAAAGGCAGAAAAGGAAGCCAGAAACACAGCAAAAGGCCAAGATATCAGATGTTAAGATAATTAGACATCAACTATAAAACAACGATGCTGACCATATTTAAATAAAAGAACAACCCACTTAAAGGTATCTGCGGATGACTGGGAACTGTAAACAGTGACACAGCAGGTTTGAAAAGAAACAAATAAAACTTCTGGAGAAAATACATAGTAGAAATTAAAATCTCTGTGAGGGGCCTTAACAACACAAAAGGAGAGCTGAAGACAGACTCGGTCTATATGGAGACAGGTTGAAAAGAATTATCTAGGGTTCAATCCAGAAAGGCCAAAGGAGGACTATACATGAGAGAGACTTATAACCATGGATGACACCATAACAAGGTCTGGATATGTCATCAGAGCCCTAGAGGGAGAGAAAAGGGTGGTGGGACAGCAGATATATCTGAAGAGATAGTGGTTGAAATTTTTTTTATTCTGAAAGACAGTAATCTGCAGATTCAAGAACCCCACACATCCCATGCAGGATAATTAAAGCGAAACCTGCAACTAAATACATTATATTGAAACTGCAGGAAAAAACAAAACAAAAGAAAAAAAGGCTTAGAGAAAAATCTTAAGAGAAGCTAGTGGCAAACAAAGAAAGTTTATCTTCAAAGGAACAAGAATTAGACTGACAGTTGACTTCTTAATAGCCACAAAGTATGATAGAGGAATCATCTCTTTAATGTGTAAAATATTTTGTGACTGTTGGTGATTAAAGATGTTTTTAGTCAGACAAGGCTGAGAGGGTCAGCATGGCAGACTTGTACGGAAGAAAATTTAAAGGCAGAAGGTAAATGATCCCACATATGTCCGAGGTACAAAGAATAAAGGCTCTTCCCTGGTGGCACGGTGGTTAAGAATCTGCCTGCCAATGTGGGGGACACGGGTTTGAGCCCCGGTCCGGGAAGATCCCACATGTCGCAGAGCAACTAAGCCTGTGAGCCACAACTACTGAGCCCTCGTGCCACAACTACTGAAGCCCATGCACTTAGAGCCCGTGCTCCGCAACAAGAGAAGCCACTGCAATGAGAAGCATGCATACTGCAATGAAGAGTAGCCCCCACTCGCCACAGCTAGATAAAGCCCGTGTGCAGCAACGAAGACCCAACGCAGCCAGAAATAAAATAAAAATTAAAAAAAAAAAAAAGAAAGAATAAAGAGCAAAGAAAGTAGAACTATGTGGAAAACATACATGTTTGGGACTGAGTGATCTCTTAAGTCAGGGGTTGGCAAACTTTTCCTATACAGGGTGTAACTATTGTAGGCTTTGCGTGCTCTATGCTCCCTTTCATGAGTATCCTGCTGTTGTAGTGCAAAAATAACCACAGACAATACATAAAAGAATGAGAATGTGACTGGTTGCCAATAAAACTGTGTTTATAGAAGCGGGCAGTGGGCCAGATGTGGCCTGCCCGGCCATGGTTTGCTGATCCCTCACTTAAGTGAACTTACAGCTCTATTCCTTAGTTCTTTGGGTTTACCCCCAGGCTGAGGAGGAAGCAGCTAAGGACTAAATATTGATAAGTTCGCGTCCTTTCCTTTACTGTTGTAGTTTAACACACATAAGGCCAGTACTCATAGTTTAGCACAGACTCTGAGCCTTCCTTCTATAGTCACAGGGAAAGCCCTGGAGATTATTACACAGCTTCTTTTCGTTTCCCCTTAACTCTTCTAATTGTAGGAAATATTCAGCAACAATGAGGCAACTAGAACGAGCTATCTGAAAGGCAAATCTGATCATGCCATTTCCCTGTTTATGTTTTTTAAGGACTTCTCTGTCTGGTTATCAAGCCCCAATTCCTTACAATGACACGAGCGTCCTTGTGGTCTGGTGTTTTCCTTTCCTCTCCAGCCACTTCTCTCCCGCTCCATTCAAGCCCATCTCACCACTTAAATTGAGGACCATGGTCTCCTGAGTATGGTGTACTGGCTGCTGCTGTGTGATCACATGGGCTGTTTTTTATTTTGTTTTGTTTTGTTGTTTTTGTTTTTTTTTCGGTACGCGGGCCTCTCACTGTTGTGGCCTCTCCCGCTGCGGAGCACAGGCTCCGGATGCGCAGGCTCAGCGGCCATGGCTCACGGGCCCAGCCGCTCCGCGGCATGTGGGATCTTCCCGGACCGGGACATGAACCCGTGTCCCCTGCATCGGCAGGCGACTCTCAACCACTGTGCCACCAGGGAAACCCTCCCCCACTACATTTAAGAAGCTTAATTTGATGCTTATAGAGTAATATTTTGAGAGACTTTTAGAAAGAAGCTAGATGAAAAACTTCACTCTAAGGTAAATATTTTCCAGGGTGGATAGGACATTAACCCACGGTTGGTACTGGTTAATTAGTTACCAGATTGGTTAGCAAGGAGGAAAATCCTGAAATAATAGAGATGAAATAGGTGATATGTTACAGTAAGTAACTGGGACAGCAAAACCTTGATCATTTGAGTTGTTCTTTACAGTCAGTGTGTTTGGACAGGTCACCACACTGTAGGACCCTAGGTTGACAAAAAGTCAGGTAAAAAAGAATGGTTATGTGACTTTATCAAGGCCTCAAAATTCGAAAAAAGTCCTTTAGAAAGATTAATTGAGGAGCTTGGACAAAATTGTTAATATATTCTTTTTAATTCAAAATTATACAAATTTATTTTGAATAGGGAATATAGGGGGCAAAAGAAGGATTTGATGATTTGACCAATTTCCTAGTTTATCAGTGGGGTAAAATGCATGTATCTGACCCAAGCAGGAGCGTAAAAATCTTGAGTATCTCTCCTTGAAGTTCATGGCGAATCTGGTGTGTTCTCATCAATGACTGTGTAATCCTTTTACTTTTCATTATTAAATCAGAATTATAATTATTCTCATTGTCACTATTTAGCTAATATATGGCGAATGTAATAGATTGAAGATTTTACTCCTGTTGTTTTGATTAGGCACAGTTATATATTAGACTACAACAGCAAATTACTTCACAAAGTATTTGGCTCATTCCATCGTAACTAAGTGTTTAAGAATTGCTCATATGAAAGAATCAGGGACACAGGGAGATCAGCTAGGTGGTTTGTGACCACCTAGAGGGGTGGGATAGGGAGGGCGGGAGGGAGGGAGACGCAAGAGGGAAGAGATATGGGAACATATGTATATGTGTAACTGATTCACTTTGTTATAAAGCAGAAACTAACACACCATTGTAAAGCAATTATACCCCAATAAAGATGTTAAAAAAAAAAAAAAAGAATCAGGGAGCTGGTAGTGTCTATGGGGAGGATCTCCATGACAATGGTAGTGGTACCAAGATTTTTCATAGACTTAGTTACAAAAGTCTGAGATAAAATTGAGCCAACACACAAAAAAAGAAAATACTAGGTGTTGGCAAAGAAATGAAGGAATGAGGACTCCCACTGTTACTGGGAGTATATATTCTTACAACCTCTTCAGAGAGCAATTTAGCAATGTACCATAAAGGTTAACAGTGTTATAATCTATATCAAACAATAAATATCCTGCATATAAAATTCTAACATAGAAACACAAGAAGGCACGTACCAGAACAATAATGCTCAGTGCTTCATTTTTTATAATAATAGAATTATAAACAAAACTAACATTCATCTATGGGAACACGGAAGAATACATTGCATATATTCATAAATGGAATATTAGTGTAGGGGAGATAAAAGTTTTCCTTGACCCTCAGGCTTCCTAGCTGGGTCTGAAAATTAAACTGATGAAGACAGACTAACAGGAGAAAAACGTACGTATTTATTTAATATAGGTTTTGCGTGACATAGGAGCCTTCATAAGGATACAGAGCCTCAAAGAAATGGTGAGTACTGCATATTAGGTTTGAGGAGGAGTCGACAGTCATGGAGAAATATGAAATAGGTCCAAGAGTATGATGTAGGTGGAGTAAACTGGGGGAAACTTGGCAAAACCTGTTTGTTTGGACTCTGCTCAATATCTTGCCTTTGGAGAAAAAGATGCTCCTTTTCTCCAGGTATAGGAAGGTTTCAGGGGAAGGAGGGGAGGTCAGAGTGATCTTCCTGCCTCTGCTATTTTCTGAAACTCCTTCAGCTTAAAATATTCAATACGCCAAGGTGCTATATTTTGGAGTAGCGTGTACTGATCCCATTTGAAATGGAGTTACCGCTACCCACATAGGTAAAACTCCAAACGAAATACTAAGATCAAGGTGCACTGTTATACTATTCAAATAAAGGTAACAAAAATTGCAAACCACATATATAAGTTTTTGACTACATAACTATGTAATGAGATACAGAGTATAACATGTATAGAAATTGTTATTGTTTTAACATATACAGGGCTGGTAAATATAGATTTAGTACATTCTCTGATCGCCTCTCTCTACAGACACAGGTGAGGGTCTGGGAGACCTTCAGCCATTACCGACAAACAAAAACACTCTTTTTAAGAGCAATGAATCTTGACTAGTGAAATTGAAGGAGGAAGGGAATGAAACGATACAGGGGAAGAGTACAAAAGGAACCTCAACTCTATCTGCAATGTTCAATTTCTTAAAAAAATCAGAAATAACTATTTCCTAATTTAACACTTAATGAAGCCTAATGTTGATTATAATACTTTTTATAGCACTTTATTCTTACTTGAATGTCTGAAATATTCCACAGTAAAATTTAAAATTCCAACAACAACAGAAACAACAAAAAGGACCGAATCTTTATAGGGAAGATAAAGAGTTAGGAAAGGGAAAACCTTTCTCTGCAGCTCCGAGTTCAGTTCACAACACATCCTGTGCTCTGTGTGGGGTGAGTAGAAACCTGGGTCTTTTGATTCTGAACACGAAGCATGATTCACAACAGCACTGCCCTTAACTGCTTCCTGCACTCTGTTTGGAAGCCTAATTATTAAAGCACTCTTGACCCTGGAAGGTGAGATTACATTTAAGAAACAGTGGACTAAATTTTACTTGTTAAAGTTTTAAATTGATTCACTGTCCCCAAATAGTAAGAATTTAACTGCTGCCTAAGGTGGCTAGAAATAGAAGTTTAACTAAAAAGCAGGTGTCTCTCTGCATATGGAGGGGAAAGAGTTGCCTAACACAGGAAAAATCCTTCATCATTGCATTCTCATTCTTTTCCCTGCAGTAAGATGGGCAGAACTCGTAAGCTTCAAGCGTCTTTACAACTGCTAAGACTACTAGAGGTTCAAGAGAGATTTAGAATTCCTAATTAAATTTCAGATTGCAGACTATAGATGACAAACATGAGAATCATTTTCTTAAGGAGACTATTTCGGCAAAACCTCTATGGATAACCATTTCTTTAGTCACTTAAAACAATCTCAGGATTCTGGACTGGATTCTAAACTGAAATGGCCACTCTTCAAAATTCTCAGTCTGCTTTTGTTACTTGACCCTTCTACACAATGACTTATCCAAGGGCCATCTGGAAAATATGGCTTTTCTTGCAAGGATTTCCAAGTACAGCTGACTTTTGAACAACGTGGGGCACCAAAGCCCTGAAGTCAAAACTGTGTATAACTTACAGTTGGCCCTCCATACCCACAGTTCTTCTGTATCGAAGGTTTCTCTGTATTCACAGTTTCACATCCTTGGATTGAACCAACCTTGGGTTATGTAGTACTGTAGTATTTACTATGGAAAAAAAATCCAAATATAAGTGGACTTGCACAGTTCAAACCCATGTTGTTCAAGGGTCAATTGTATGTGCAACATTTCTTGAAGAGCAGCTTTGTTTTCTCTTGCAAACAACTTCTAAGGAAGAGGACCTATGGGTTAGATCGTGCTATTATACACAAAGCACCAACATGACTGGCAGGCAGTGTTATCATAGGAAGCTCTTAGTACAAACGTGTGCACTCTTCTCTTTGTGTTCTTTATCTCAATATGATCTTCCACAGTCATCACTCCGTTTGCTGCCTTACCGTCTAGAGTCGATAACCCATAGGTGTCTATCTGCTTCCCACATCTTTCCTCTATGGGACTGAGACGTCTCCAACTCTTTACCTGGCATCTCATCTTGGATACTCCAAAGGAATCTCAAACTCATGTTCAGAACATGATCTTCCATCCCAAATGAGAGATTTATTTAGTACACCCAATTTTATTGAATAGTAGCATCATTCGTTTGGCTGCTCAAGTCATATATACAAATAGGTATCACACATAATCTTCTCTTTCATTATCCTATTGATTTTACTTAGAAAATAGTACTTAAATAAATGCTCCCCATATGCAAATCTTCTTGGTTCTCTCTCCCAAATAGTTCATACAGATCATCTGTTCTCTGTCTCCACCACCCACCCTAGTCCAGGGTACCACCATCTCTCTCACCTGGACAACCTCCAATACCTAGTAAATTGTATGCCCTATCCACATTTGTTTCCCTCCTATCTGGAGCATTTTACTTGTTTCAGTTATTTATAGAATTACTTGATCAAAATCCATCTTCCTCTAAAAGGTAAACCAGGGAGTCAGAAAACTAGCTTGTTTTCCTCAGGTCTGTATCCCCAGAACTCTGTAATTGCATTATATTGTCATCCTGCCCTAGTGCCCTAAATCCTGGAAAACAATTTCACACGTGTGTGTGTGAATTTTTTTCAGCAGCAGCAGCAGTATCTTTGCAATAACCTCAGAGTTCTCATAGCCAACTATTTTAAGTTGGATAGTATTTATTAAGACAAAAATATCTGCTTTGTGTGTTTCTTAAAAAAATCATTTCCCTCCCTTAAACGTTAAAAGTGCCTCACCCCAGACTTTACAGAGTTGTTGCCAAAGCAGTAAATAGACTGACTTGATTTTGATCACTTTCACTTGACTTTGCCTATTTTATCCTAAAGTAGCACCAGAGAATAGGAAAGGTTACAATTCAGTAGTAAAGGAGAAGGAAATCACAGACTGAATATTTCCTATGTGGTAAGTCTTACACATATTACCTTTCATTCAGCTTAAACACCTTCTGAGTTGAGCATATATTTTACTCACTTCTACTTTATCGATAAGGAAACTTACAAGAGATTCAGTCATTTTCCAAAGCATCTCAGCAGGTAAATGGCTGGCCCAACACTCCAGCTGAAGTCTCTTGTTCCAAAATTCTTTTTTTTCTTCATAGGCTGTCTTCTCTCAAAGCAGGGAGACCCAGGTTAACTCATTACCGGGATAATTCAATGACAGAATTGTAAATTGGATGAGATGGATTTCACATATAAAGTTCAGAAGGAACTTTCCTCCAACATCCTATTTTATTGTTATGTAGGTAGGAGAGAGATTATTTTTTTCTGCCACAGGCAGGCCCGAACACACTGATTCTCCACTTTGGCTATGCATGAAGTTGACTAGGAGAAATTTTAAAAATCAGAATTTATCAGGGTGGAATTCAGGTTTCAGTATTTTTACCCCTCTCCAGAGGATTTGGATGTGCACATAATGTTGGGAAGCACAGCTCAAGTATTTTTTTTAGAAATGTATCATCATTTTTTAAATTCAGTGTGCAAATGAGCATTACGTTTTACATAGACAATAATTATTCTTTAATGTGGGAAGTGAATCAGGAACATTATGTTTGGTATCTGAAAGAAAACATATACTTTGACTTCCTATTTAATATATAACATGTCCACTCATTATTAGTAAGTCCCTACATCTCTCTTGCAACTAAGGTAAGCGGGACATCATAGGCACTTTAAAAGCTCTTCATAGAGAGTATGCCTTTTTGCTGTCCTTCGGTTATTTACACATTCTCTTTGAGATGTGTGAGAGTGTGTGTGCGTGTGTCTGTGTATATACATTTAAGCAAAAGTGTTAATTCAATAATAGCACCAGAATACAATTTTCTGAAAAGAGGAGCTTCATGATAGGCTCACAGAGAAGCCAGAATAGCAGCAGAGTAACAATGTTGAACGTACTGCAGCTGCTGTTTCAAGGGCACAGGTGCATTTAAAGCTACTACACTCACATCTACTCATCACCAAAATCACTCAAGGCAATAAAGAATGGCTTCTATGAATAAAATATAAGCCGGGATTGTTTCTTTTAAGAAAAAAGACATATCTATGCTAAATCGTAAAATCTGTTTCTAGGGCTGTTCCCTATAGTGGAATAACTTGTGTGCTTGGCTCAGTCTGATGGCCACCCTCTTCAGCAGGGCTCTCGTTCAGATAACCATGAGGTGATATACGTGCTTTTTTAAAAAGCAGCTGGGAAAGAACGCATAAATGTGCATTTATTACATTTCCAATCTGTGAAACGTGAAATCTCATTTCTGTCCTTCCTGCAACTGATTGCTGAATCCTCCAGGGTCTCTCTTCTTTATATTCCCTCGATCGTCCCTGTCTGTTCCAGACCCACACTCATCATCTCAGCTTTGGGCTCAACTTCTCTCCTGTACACAACTGGACAGTTCCTCCTTGCTGTTCCTATTCTTTCTAGCCTTCGTCCTCTGGCTTTTCTTCGGCATCACTGCCAATGACACTGAACAATCTGAACATGTAATCTTCTGTTCATTTAAGAAAAACCTAATGGAAAAAAGTTGTTTTGAGTCCCCAGATTCTGGGCCAGGAAACTTCCTCCATCTCAGCTTCTAAATGCTGTAAACCAAGTTGATCAAGCTTTATGAATCTCGCTTCCCTCCTGTTGCTTACCTGCTGCTCCCCACTTAGCTTTATGTGAGGCCATCACTAGACCCTCACTGCGCAGGAGATGGAGGACGGTGAAGAAAAGGAAAGGGCGAGGAGTAAAAAACAAAGAGGATGAGCAAAAACTGTTAGGATGAAGAATTAAGGAAAAGTTGACAGAAGAAAGGTCATTAAAAAAAAAGAGAGAGAGGGACAACGCTGGTGGCTCAGTGGATGAGAATCCACCTGCCAATGCAGGCGACACGGGTTCGATCTCTGGTCCGGGAAGATCTCACATGTTGCGGAGCAACTAAGCCCATGCGCCACAACCACTGAACCTGCGCTCTAGAGCCCGCGAGCCACAACTACTGAGCCCATGTGCCACAACTACTGAAGCCCGTGAGCCTAGAGCCCGTGCTCCACAACAAGAGAAGCCACTGCAATGAGAAGCCTGCGCACCACAACGAAGACCCAACGCAGCCAAAAATAAATAAAATTAAATCTTTAAAAAAGAAAAGAGAAAAAAGAAAGAATTCTCTATTGCTGACTCCTTGATGAACAAAGACAGTTATGAATTCTAGGAAAAGTGTTTAACTGGCAACCAGACAATTGCATAAACATTGACTCATTAATTTCTATTTATGAAGAGAAAATATTCATTTAATTGCAAAGTTAGGAAAGTAAACTTTCACCCTTTATAAATATTAATTTTCAAAATACTTAGAAAATTATTCGCATCGATTTGGCAGATTTGCTTTGGACTATCTGGGAAATTTCATGCTGAAACCAAATACACATTTTTATTAGGTGGAGGCTAATACACTGATAGATGAATTGGAGAAAATTCTCAGTTATTTAAGGCTCTTTTTTATTTAAAATTCAGGGAGGCAAAGAGAAGCAAGCAGTAAGTGTCAGCAACTGTGAATTTAAAACACATTTTATTAACAAATTAGTCTTTCTACACTTATCTTTATGCTTATTATTCCTAGAATAAATGAACCCACATATTGTAAGTAATGTCGATATCTTCTTTTTTTTTTTTTTGCGGTACGCGGGCCTCTCACTGCTGTGGCCTCTCCCGCTGCGGAGCACAGGCTCCTGACACACAGGCTCAGCAGCCATGGCTCATGGGCCCAGCCGCTCCGCGGCATGTGGGATCTTCCTGGATCGGGGCACGAACCCCCGTCCCCTGCACTGGCAGGCGGACTCTCAACCACTGCGCCACCAGGGAAGCCCCAGAATATCTTTTTTATAATCATACACTGTTACCTGTTTGGTAGCCAATACTATAGTAATCACTTTGTTAGCATACTAATGAATGTCTGATTGACTAGAGTTAACACTGTTTTACACTCATTATTAGAATTCAGGGACAAAACATCAGCATGCTTTTTTACTGTAATCTATTATATCTGAATTAGCTTATGTGATTTGACATGGTACTGAATAATCAACTGCCCTCTGGAAAAAGTGTGCAGTTTCATAATTCTCTGCCATATATTTGTCCTGAGCATATTCACAACATATTCACAAACACAAAGGTATATGCAATGCCACACTGGCATGACATATGATCTCTTACCACCACAGAATGTATTTCTCATTATACTTTTATAAGCCTGTGAGGTTTCATTGTGTTTGTTTATTTTAGAGCATCCACATATTAACTTAATAGATTACAATGATACAAATCTATCTACCAGGGGTTTAAGTTCAATCCTATTTTATTTAAACTTGAACACTATATAAACACACATATAGGTTTGTTAACTAAGAATCACCACACTGAACACTTACAGGTAAGTATGGTTATTTTATGGTGAATTATATAAATGTAAATATGTATATATAGGTTATTCAGCATAAAATAACCATCTATAGTATTTATATATTCCTCTCTCTATATATATGTATATATATTCCTCTATATTTATATGCATATAAATATATATTCCTCAAAATAATCATTAGATTGCTCTGATTATTATGCCCCTTTGCCAAATGAGAAAAAAACAATTTCTTTTCAAAGAAGTAGTTTGCCTAAATTCACCAGCCTGTAAGTTAAGAGACCAGAATTGGACTCTGGCTCTGTGTCACATCAAAGCCTTATCACCCATCACTTATCAGCTTATCACTACGCTAAACTGAGTAAAGACTGAGTTCATACATGTCCAACAAAAGCAAAGAAATACTGATCCTTTAGTTAGTCTTTGTGATCTTATCAAAGATATTAAGAGTAAAACATTGATTTCTGTAAGGAAATGACTGAAGAGTCTGGAGGATACCCACTGTGATTTTCACAGATCCCGAAGGTTCCTGGACCTGGCTGGAAAACTTGTTTTAGGCATCCATTAATTACCTTGATAGTTTCTTATTTTATTTGGATTTTGAAACCCAATGTTTAACAAAACAACAATACTACTACTCTTTAATTTGCCAACATTTTTGAGAAAGGAAACAAGGATCATACTGGGTTGTTATTTTGTTCTTTTAATCATCCTCATATTCGTAGTGTCTAACACAGTGTTGAGCAGCAGGTACCCAATAATTATCTGTTGAGGCAATTACAGATATTAGGAACAGGTGGCCATTTAGAATCAATCGGTTAGTGCCATATGTTATTGTAATGTCTTGTCATTATCATTTGCTTTAAGTTGAGGGTAACTTCTAAGTTTCAAAATTTGAGAGACATTATAATTTTAAAGCAATCGTGCCATGTAATGGATTCCAAGATCCTATTAGATCTCTAAAGCATGCTCTAATTCTATATTTACACTGTGCAAATAACCACATTAATTCCTTTCACATTTTTATTTGTATTTCTCTCATATTTTGAATATCCTTGAATTACCCATAGTAATGAAATAATGTAGAGATGTAAATGTGTACATGTGCAGGTGTAAAGTACGCACACATGCAGCCATGGCTGTGACAAAAATTAAAACTGGTATTCAATCCTAACAGCATGTAATCTGTAAGATGACTGACAAAGAATGAGACATTTATATATATATATATATATATATATATATACACATTAATAAAGATTTATCTGTGATGTCTTTGCTAGATTAAACTAATACAGTTTTTACCTTAAATGTTTATGTATTTAATGTTTATCTTAAGCAATACTGTGCAATTTGTCAAGTCACGCAATTTAAAATGATGGTAGGTCCAAAAACTTTGCTGTTTATTAATGTGTCATTGAAGTATTACCCTGATTCAGAAACTGAGCGGAATGCAGGACGGCAGGCAATATCTGTGCACATGCTAAGGTTAACATAGTTTAAAATTAAAAGATTATCCACTAAATAAACTCAGGTATACTAACCCAATTATCTCCTTCTTTTTTTTTTTTTTGGTAAATATGTTTTAATGAAAACTAAGAGTAACAAAAATGTGTACTTAATTAGAATGTGTCCTGGAGATTGTACCAAAACAAAGAATAGACTGAGTACACAGTTCCACTCTGCTGTTGTTCAAAATCCCACATAATGAGAAAAACCCAGAAAGCAAAGTAGGATGAGGGAGAGAAAGAGGGAGAAGTAGACCCGGAGGGTGTACCACTAGGAAAAGAGACCACACACACACACACACACACACACACAAGCCCAAACATCTTCAAATGAGCACTAAAACATTGGAGGATGACATTAGCATACCAGACTTTTGTAGGAATTCCTGGAATTTAGAAAGGAGATTAGAAAGACCTATGAAGGTAATAAAACAAACATAAGAAACCAGAGCCCCAAACTTGTGTATCGATCCTGTGCTAACGTTGTAGCGCTCAGGAGACCTCCTTGATCGTAATCCAGAGGCCACCTGACCATTCATCACCATAATTATTAGAGTAGATGGGCCACTGCTTCCTCATCTCTTCCCAGTTTATACCAAGCAGTTGCCACTAACAAGAGTTTGCTTTAAGCTTTTAATTTCCAATTGAAATAAAATAGAAAACTCAATTGATGGGTTGATTTGAGAAGCGGATAGAGCTATAAAAGAAACTAGTGAGGGGCTTCCCTGGTGGCGCAGGGGTTGAGAATCCGCCTGACGATGCAGGGGACACGGGTTCGTGCCCCGGTCCGGGAGGGTCCCACATGCCGCGGAGCGGCTGGGCCCGTGGGCCATGACCACTGAGACTGCGCGTCCGGAGCCTGTGCTCCGCAACGGGAGAGGCCGCAACAGTGAGAGGCCCGCGTACAGCAAAAAAAACCCCAAAAAAACAAAAAAACTAGTGAGCTCAAAAATGGATTTTTCCCCTAGGAATGCAGAAAATAAATATGTAACACAGTTATGATTTAATAATCCAGGAATATTGCCAAAAATTTTATTAATACTAAATTAAACCCTGAGCATATCATCATAGGGTGACTGGTGGAGAAGGAACACATACATAGGGTACAAGGACGGTGAAGGTATGTTATGGTCATTTTCTAAATAGAAACTAATTTAAATTACCCTTCCAAAATTATAGTATAAACATGTGTATTAAACAGTGGTGAGTAACTGTTACACATGATACACAATGCTTAAAACTAGAAAAAATGGGAAAAGACAATTTGACCCAGTAAAATAAAATTAAAGAAACACAAACAGATATCAGGCTAAAGACCATAGTATTAAAACCTTGTATGCACCATTCATTCACCTCCTCAGACCCACCTGCTCTTCTCTCAGCCCCCTCTGTGATGACCGGCTCTGAGGTTGCAGACCAACTTCTACGGGTGTGACCACACAGCAGTCAGCGCCCTTGCCTGGTGCCTCATTCCTGCCTCCTATTCTCAGCATTTTGTCTTTTGCGTGTAAGTGCAGGAAGCTAAGGACTTTTGCTCAGTGCCCATCTATGTGTAGCTAGAATACAGGGCAAGGGGGAATGAATATCCCATCAGCCAGAATTTTGAGTAGTGGGCCACAGGAGCGAGTGGATAAATTCTCACCCCATTCTCCCTAGGGCATACTGTTCTGAGTCAGACAGTTTCTGGAAGAGTGGTTCTGAAGGTCAAGCATCAGTTCAATAAGCATTCTCTACTGACTCCCTTCTTTCCTCCTCTTGACCTCACTGTTCTCCCTGGGATCACACTCTTTAATGTAGCAGAAGCACGTAAGCCTTTGCTTCTGGGTCTCCTTTCTGGGGACCCCAAAGTAAGGAATGTTAACCAAGTTAGTAGGTACAACAAATACAAATAAGTTTTATTTCCTTATTATAAAACAAAGTCCCTAACATCAGGCAATAAATAAATAAATAATAAAAGAAAGAAAACAGATTAACAACAATCTCAAACCTAGCTAATGCTATATGAGCATGAGAGAGTTAAAAATATAACATAAAGTATGATAGTAAAATAACAGAAAAAGTATATAGGGCAAATTTTAACAACGAGAACCGCACATTGCACCAGCAATGTAAAACCAATTATAATAGCAGAAAACAAAATGATAAATGGGACAAGCTAAAAATATGTCTTACTGGTAAAAGTAAAGTCATGAAACCTTTGATGCCTAAAATATATTATCAGGCTACATATATAAAACTAACCTGAGAGAAATACAAGGAGAACTTATCCCTAAATGTTAGAGCCTTTAAGATACTTCATTCCAAATGTATTTGATGATGATACTATTGAATAGATTCAAAATAAAGAGGAATAGTAAAATTCAAACAATTAACAATTTTATTTAACAGTTATATGTACAGAGAGAGAGACAGAGACAGGAAGAGAGAGAGCTGCACTCTTATACTACATTTTTTTCAAATACTCATGAAAGGATATTTTAAAATTTCATGTAGTAGATCACAAATAAAATCAGAACAAATTATATAACAGAAATCCACATTCTCTGAACAAAATATTTAAAAAGTAAAGTTAAAAAGGAATAGTCAAAAATAGCCATAAGAATAACAAATATCCTTTCCTTGGAAATTATAATATATTTAAAAATAACTCTTGTACTAGAAAGAATATGAAAACTGAAATTATAAAATATTATTATGCAAAAAATAATTATCAACATGTGATCTTCTTTTGGGTTCTCCAACATGCTGTGCTCATTCGCGTCTCAGACCCTTGCTGTTTACTACCTTAACTGCATAACATTTTTCTCAATTCTCATCCAGGATAATCATACTACCTACCTCAAATGGTATTTGGGAGGATTAAATGGATTAATTTGTAGAAAGCATTTACAAAAGTGCCTAGTATCCTTGTAAAACTAAAAATCAATTTATAAGTGCTATCTAACTATTGTCATTATTATCATCGTCATCACTATTATGTTGTCTATTTATAGATGCTATGTGTTTTATTTAATTAGCATGCATTTTAAAATTTCTTAAGTTTGAAATCAATGTAAGTCGTCTATGTTTACAAATTGCAGATGGCTTAGCTTTGGCATAGAGGGTAATCAATGTGTTATTTGTGTGGAAATTGTTGCCTAAGTTGCATTATTAGATACCACCATAATGCTTTCCCCCAGCCCTGTAAAGTGGTATCACTTGTCCATTGCACAAAGCAACTGGAAGTTATCAGATTCAAAAGCCATTTGACTAATTTTGGCATGACTGAAAAAAAGTAAATGAGTCATTTTCATCTGCATTTTTCTATGAATTTTTAATAACAAATAGACAAAGTATAAAAGTTTACCCAGAAGCTCCTGCAGAGGTCAGATGCTTCTTAAATAAGTACCTAAATAGGAGGGAAATCTCTGTGTTTGCTCGTCTATTATTTTTATGTGATTGAATAATGTTTGCTAGCATTTAACAATATTGTTAATTGTGGTAATTCATAGCCTTGCATCTGCGGTACCCGGGCCTCTCACTGTTGTGGCCTCTCCTGCCGCGGAGCACAGGCTCCGGACGCGCAGGCCCAGCGGCCATGGCTCACGGGCCCAGCCGCTCCGCGGCACGCGGGATCCCCCCGGACCGGAGCACGAACCCGTGTCCCCTGCATCGGCAGGCGGGCTCCCAACCACTGCGCCACCAGAGAAGCCCCATAGCCTTGTATCTGTAAATGGCTAGGGAGGAGACAAATAGAATTTTAAGAGTCTTAAAAGAGTCTCCAAGGTAACCAGAAAGATTCTGATTAATTGTTTGAAAGAGAGTAAGGCATCACAAGGAATTTCTAATTCATCCTGGGCTGCAGCAGGAAGCATGGACCCTCAGAGATATGATAAAATGTACGGTTGTGGAAATACTATATCTGTTCTCCCACATGGCATGAGCACCATCTCCATATGTTACCCAGAACATTTTCTAGGCTTAAAGAGCGTGAGGGGCATCTCTCTGAACTCAGCTTATTATTAGCAATAAGATGAACATTCCTTAAATAGGACAATTAATAATCCAGGATGAAATCAGAAGGGAGAAAAAGATTTTAGGAGAGCATGTGATCAGGTCAAAGCTATTAGAATAATAGAAAGTGTTATGAATGAGTTCCCAGAGCATATGCCACCAAATGCTGAATGGCAGAGAATGGGAGAGTTGACAGAATTTTCATGTAATAATGTCTATCTATCATCTATGTATATCTATCTATATTTATCTATCTATCTATCTTAGTATTTACTGTGTGTTAACTGAATGCATGGTACTGTGCTAGACACATAGCTTGTTTTATACAATGTTTCTTGCTCTCGTGTAGCTTATAACACTGGAGGAGAGAGCTGCTAAACAAATAATTAGATGATTAATAAATTACATTAAGGGTAAGGATTAAAAAAAATAAGTGATCCTCATGCTTTTAATTGGAAATAATTAATTTTGTAAACTCTGGTAAAATTTGATGTCTACTTTGGGAAAATAAATGGTATTCCTCATGTCTCTTTCTGTGGCAAATAAAAGAAACCCAGCTGAAAGTGGCTTAAACAAAAAGTGTCAGTAACTGAAAAGTTCACTGGTACAACTGACTGCTAGCATGGTGTGTGCCCTGTATTTCCAAGTTATCAGGAAGCTCTTTCCATCTCCTGGCTCTTTTTTTTTTTTTTTTTCCTATCTTGGCTTCTTTTTTCCTACTGGAGCCTGGAGCAGCCCCAAGCTTTTCTTTCAAATCTTGTTGAAATATAATTTATTTTCTGGTATTTTTGGTTAAAATTCTGAGTTTGGTCCTTATTGTCTCTGAATGGGTCAGATATCATGAAACAGATATCATGGATGGAGGACCAGAGTGCTTTGATTGTTCAGACCAGAATCTCACGTGTTCTGTTGAAGTCCACACTAGACAGAGCTCTCCTAAACCACTTTCCAGGGAAGTGAGGGAGCATGGATCCCTTAGGAAATGAAGGCACTCTTATTAGAAAAGAGAGAATGGATATTATGTAGGCAAACAACAAATATCTACTATTTATCAAATAGTTTGTGTGAACCTAGAGGACAAGACAAGAGAATTCTTTAAAAGTTGTATGACTTAACAGACCACAGCAGACTCATTTTCTTATTTGGGAGCAGTGGGGCCTTTTTCTTTCCCTCCCTCCCTGTCCGCTTTCTCTCCTTTCTCTCTCTCTCTCTCTCTCTCTTTCTCTCCCTCCCCTTTCCTCCCTCCTTCCCTCCTTCCCTCCCTCCCTCCCTCCCTTCCTTCCTTCCCTCCTTCCCTCCCTCTTTTTTTACCACCTTTAAATGGAGCAATCTGTGGCATGATTGACAGTAGAGGACTTCCAGTCTTGATATGAATGAATCCCTTGTAGAGAATGATTGAGGCTCAGCTGGGGTTTGCTAGGAAATCTACATTTTAAAACTGGATGTGACACATTGGAGAATGTTCTGGTGAGAGCACACAAAGGCAAAAGAATCTATATTCTAGGAGGAGATAGGTCAGAATTTGGGGACTAGAAAAACTAATATTACAACCAACCCTGGGAGTAGCTGGGGAGGGGGAGGTAATTTATTGAAATATTTGAAAGGTTGTCTTACAGAAAAGATTGTTGACTTTTTCTGTGCACCTTCAGACTAAAAAACAGTACAAAGATCTGGAAACTTAAGAGATGCTTTTCTTATCTCAATGAAAGGAAGAAGCTGCTAACAGAGCAGTAGAAGCTGAAGGTCTTTAAGGATGGTGTCTCTTAGCAGTGTAAGCTGCAAACCCAGCCTTGACTGCAACATGAAAGCTGTAGAAGAAAGGCTGACAACTGTACTTCCCAAACTGGAAGACAAAACACTATGACGTTGTCAGCTACCCCTTTGGGGGATGTTCCCACAGAGTCTGAGTTATTTCTTGTGTTCGGTCATGAACAAGTCTGCCCATGGAAAGCCCTGATGGAACAAAATAAGAAATCTCCCCAGCCGTCTAGAGCAGGTGCAAGTAAGAGAACACTGCCCTTGTGTGATCACAGCAAGAAGTTTAAGACCCAACACATTCTTAACTCCTGTAGAGTTTTTGCACTGCTTATTAGCTGCTTTGTGGAGAAACAAAAGAGAAAGCAAGCTTTCCCTGAGTCCAAGCGAAAATTCTTATCCAAACTGAAACTTAGGCCAGAGTGGGAGGCCTGGCCTTTTCTCAGAGACGTTGGAACAATATCATCCCTTGGGAGGTGTTGCTCTGAATGACCTCAAGAAATTCTATGATTCTTATTTATGCCCATTATCCACTGATCTATACAGGTCTGTTATCTATTGAGCTATGCTCTTTGAAGTCCTAAAGTGAATAATTTACCACATCCTTGCATTCTTGCTGTTTTGTTCTTTGCAAACACTTGCACGTTTACTAAAAACCAAAATAAAGTGAACAAAGTAAAACTCTGTCCCTTGTGTCTTCTTCCATAGAAAGATGATTTCACCCAGTAAAAACAGCAACTCTATACCTTTGTAGGAAGTCACTGACTCCTGGTTCCCTTATCTCATAAATGGGTCTGGTCCATCTGCCTATTTTTGTAGTTGAAATGTTGAATGTGAAAAAGCAAGGAACTCATAAAACCTTGGTTAAATGTAAAGCTTTGTTTTTATAATTGCTTCATTCCACCATTCAACTCTAAAACATTTTTTTCTCAATTATAACAAATGCAAGAAGAAGGGATATTTTGCAGTCAAAACTTTACTCCCATCTCAAACAGCAGAACGAGTTGATTGGCACATGGAGGGGGTGAATGGGGGGTACAGGGTGTACTGCTGGGATAAGGCATATTTCAATCATATTTCAATTATCTCAACGTCTAATGGAGTCAAGAAATGGCAGCTTCAGTTGTAAACATCTCTCCAGATATGAGCTTTGCTAGAAAAGTCTTAAAGAAGAGGCAATTTTCTTGTTGTTGTTGTTTTGGGGGTGTTTCTCTTCTTTTAAAGGTACATGGAGAAGATGAAGCTTGCGAATGAAGTGCTTTCTATTATCAATCTGCTTTCATTTGTGGACACATGATTTTAGATGCCATAGTGGTAAGAAATAAAACCGTATCCCCTATTCTTGGTTATAAATGGGTTTAGGCAATTTTGTTGAGGCAACGGGATGAAGGGCACTTCAGTGAGCAGGGCTGCTGGAAAGGTAGGCATGACTATGAGGTGATGTCCCCATCTGGCTCTCTCTGTTCCTCGTCGTCCTCCCATTCACCCTCTTCTCTCTTGGTGTCCTTCTCCTCCATTTGGGGCTATTTGGAGAGAGAAGATATGCAGTGCCGAACTTACATTGGCATGGTTCTTGGTTATTGAGGACTTGAGAACCATGGGGCTCCTGAATGACCCATGTTTTTCAGATGCTGGACATAATAGTATCTTGATAGCAACTCAGATCTATTCTGCTGATGTTGGTCTCCACACCACAGTACCCTTGACTCATATATTCTTTCTGTAAATTGTAGCCATTGTAGCCCAACCTTCTAACCCAGGCTGCTGTTTGTAGCTCTATATCTATATCCACAGTAAACATATAGGGAAATTCGAGAGAGTCATATACAGAATCATATTTACTTCCAAAGGAGATGATCAGGGAGCAAGAAACAAAGGAGATTTGACTTTTGGTAATCTTTTGTTTAGTAAACTGGGCAGCGGATATGGCTATTTATTTTATTATTTATAAATTTTATATGTCTTAAGTGCTGCATGGTGCATTACCTTTTAAAACAGTGAGTCTAATATGATACTTTTTTTTTTTTTTTTTTGCGGTACGCGGGCCTCTCACTGTTGTGGCCTCTCCTGCTGCGGAACACAGGCTCTGGACGTGCAGGCTCAGCGGCCATGGCTCACGGGCCCAGCCGCTCCGCGGCATGTGGGATCTTTCCGGACCGGGGCACGAACCCGTGTCCCCTGCATCGGCAGGCGGACTCTCAACCACTGCGCCACCAGGGAAGCCCCCAATATGATACATTTTTAATATTATGTCAACAAAACCCTATGTTTTATATGACAGGAAAGCCCAAATAATAGCAAATATTTATGAGTAAAATGTATAAAATATTAACATATAAAATTATGAGCAAAATTTCCCTTACAGTGGCTTGGGTGCATGAAGATGCAGTCAGCCCTCCATTCTAGAAGTGGGTGGCAGACAAATTATGCCAGTTCTACCAGTGACTGTGAAGAGTCACCTTCACATCACTCTTGGACAACTGGCAGAAAATAAACATTTTGAGGTACTTTGGTCATCAAATACCCATTTCATTTTTGAGATTTAGTATAAAAATTATGAACTTGAGAGATTAATAGTATTTCAAATTTGAAAAGCTCCTCAAAAATTACCTGCTCAAGTGGTTCTTAGCTTGTTGTTTATCTTCTGCCAAACATTTTGTCCAAGAAAGTGAGTTCTACCACCCTTGAAAAAGAAAGCCACTTTTCCAATCGTGACATTGATATATTATTGGGAATCCTGTTATATTGATCACTTACAGTCAGGTTCAAAACAACAAAAAATATCCAGTGGTAGTTTTGGAGTGAGTTTTATTTGTATTACTTCCTGTGTTGAATTGTATGGCTCTGCCACTTATAAAAAACAGATTAAAACCAGGACAGGTTGTATGGAATTTCAAGAGAATAATGGAAAATGCAGTTTACAGAGGCTTAGAATAGTCTAGACATTAGTAGTTTGTGTCATCTTTTTGTTTTAGTAAAAGCTAGACTCACGGAAAGAAAACAAGCTGGATGAGAAATGGCAGAGGAGGCACCAATAACACGGTTTTATTTCAAGCACCACAAAAATAAATAGTACCACTGTTATTAAAGGAGAGTGGGCGGGCTTCCCTGGTGGCGTAGTGAGCGCGAGTCCGCCTGCCGATGCAGGGGACACGGGTTCGTGCCCCGGTCCGGGAAGATCCCACATGCCGTGGAGCGGCTGGGCCCGTGAGCCGTGGCCGCTGAGCCTGCGCGTCCGGAGCCTGTGCTCCGCAACGGGAGAGGCCACAACAGTGAGAGGCCCGCGTACCGCAAAAAAAAAAAAAAAAAAAAAAAAAAAGGAGAGTGGGCAATTCAAAAAGAATGCTGAAATACAATAAGAATATGCTAGCAAAGAAATACATTAAAAGGTGGAAACCAAACACATGATATTTTAAGAAGAAATTGTATATAGAAAATATAATACATATTTCTAATAAAGACCAGGCATAAGAATATCATAGACTGAAAGCAAATTAAGAAAGTGAATTTTAACTTTAGTTTTTCAGTTAAAACTTCAGTTTAACTTAGGTTGCTACAAGAAACTACAAAAATGAACTCAATAGTGCATTTTTTTTAAGAATATTATTGAAGTGACAGTCCACTGTGTTACTTGCAATGAAGCACCATGTATGGAAATGAGGCTAGACCTGAGTTCAACAGACTTATGCTTTTAAAAATTGCAGTTAGGAAGCAAGAGTCAAATATAATGCTCATCAGTGTCAACTATATAACGGCTTGAAATTCTCAGTGAGTGGAAAGTGAATCACTTCCCTGTCTTTCACATTACTTGAGGACTTTGAGGGTCCACAGAGCATTTAGTATTGAAACCAAAGATAGTAATAACTGATCATACTACCTAAAATAAGTTTGCAGAAAATTGCATTTTTTACATAAAGCAATGTACCAGACAATTAAGTTAATGCACATTTTAGTATTATGGTCATCAACTGAGTGATCTCCATAAAACGAACACGTGATGGTTGCTCCATCCCATTTGCAGCAATGACAAGAAACCATGGTTTCTGTACTTGGATCTGAAGGCAAGAATTAGGCAAGACATCACCAGTGATAGTATATTAACTTCCTTCTTCTCAGTCAGAATAATTAATTAAGTCATTCAACAACTATTGGTATGCTCATAGGTTAATCAGTTATAAGCGACTTAGCTAGTTGCAAACAGTAAACTAAATTAAACGAAAAATTGTTTCTGTTCTCAAGGTGCATGTAGTCTAGTAGGAGAGTTAGCACACTCCACTATATTCTACAGAAACATACTGGAACCGTGATATAACATGCTAAATATTTCAGAGAAAAAGTCTAAAAGAATGGAGATTTCATTTAACCAAACCTTATATTGAATGTACAATAGGCCATGAGATATACTCTAATTTCCATATTTGTATTCATTTTGAAAATGTCTATTAGAAATTCTTTTTTTAATTTAAAAAAAATGATGATTTTAACCATTTTAAAATGTGCAATTCGGTCATCTTCAGTAAAATCACAATGTCATCCAATGATCACTGCTAATTCTAAAATACGTTTATCACCCTCCAAAGAAAACCCATCATCTTTAAGCAGTCACCACCAATTCTCCCCAGCCCCCAGCCCCTTGCAACCACTAATATACTTGATGTCTTTATGAACTTTCCTGTTTATTCTGGACATTTCATATTAATGGAATCTTGCGTAGCCTTTTGTGTCTGGTTTCTTACACTTAGCATCATGTCTTCAGGTTTCATGCATATATCACTACTGTGTTCCTTTTTATAGCTGAATAATATTCCATCACACGAATATACCACATATTCTTTACCCATTTGTCAGTTAATGGACTTTTGGGTTGTTTCCAACTATTGTCTGCTGTAAATAATGCTGCTATGAACATTCACGTACAAGTTTTTGTGCAAATATATATTTTTAATTCTCTTAGTTATACCTAGGAGTGGAATGGCTGGGTCATATGTTTATGTTTTGGACTCTGCGCTTAAGTTTTGGATGAACTGTCAAACTCTTCTCCACAGTGCTGTGTCATTTTATACTACCACCAACAATGTACAAGGATCTCAATTTCTCCACTTCCTTAGTAAACTTCCCCATATAGTTTTTGTTTTTTTATAGCCATTCTAGTGGGTGTGAAGTATACCTCATTAAGAGTTTTGCTTTTCATTTGCCTAATGACTAATGGTGTTGAGCGTCCTTTTATGTGTTTATTGGCCATTTGTATATCTTCTTTGGAGAAATATCTATTCAGATCAATTGCCGACTTTTCAATTGTGTCGTTTATCTTTTGGTGCTGAGTTGTGATTGTTCTTTACATATTCTGGATAGTAGACCCTTATCAGATATACTATTTGCAAATATTATCTCTCATTCTATGGGTTGTCTCCTTAATTTCTTGATAATGTCCTTTGAAATATAAATTTTAAAATTTAAGTTTAGTTTATTTATTTTTTCTTTTGTTGCTTGTGCTCTGGTGTATTAATTAAGAAACCACTGCCTAATCCAAGTACAGTAAAATTTACAGCTATGCTTCCTTCTCGGAGTTTTATAGCTTTAGGTCTTACATTTACGACTTTAATCTACTTTGAGTAAATTTTAATATGTGGTATGAGTTAGGGGTCTAAACTCATTCTTTTTCTTGTGGATATCCAGTTGTCTCAGCACTATTTATTAAAAAAAAATATTCTTTCTGTATTGGGTGGTCTTGGTACCCTGTTGAAAAATCAATTAGCCATAGATATGTGGATTTATTTCTGGACTCTTGGTTCTGTTTCATTGATCTATATATTTGTTTTTATTCCAACAGCACACTATTTTGATTACTGTAGTCTTGAAGTTAATTTTGAAATCAGGAACTGTGAATTCTCCAACTTTGTTCTTTTTAAAGATTGTTTTGGCTATTTGGAGTTCTTTTGCAAATACACATAAATTTTAGAATAAATTTATCCATTTCTGCAAAAAAAAGGAAGGTGGAATTTTGACAGGGATTGCATCGAATCTGCAGATCAATTTGGACAGTATTGCCATTTTAACAATATTACATCTTCCAATCCATAAATATGGGATGTCTTTCAGTTTATTTAAATCATTAATTATTTTGACAATGCTTTGTGGTATACAAATTTTCACTTCCTTGGTTAAATTTATTCATAAGTGTTTTATTCTTTGTAACGCTATTATGTATGGAAATGTCTTCTTAGTTTCATTTTTAAATTGTTTATTCCAAGTGTATAGAAATACAACTGAGTTTTTGTATATTAATATTATATCCTGCAATTTTACTGAACTCATATTAGCTCCAATAGGTATTTTTGTGGATTGTTTAAGATTTTCTATATATAAGATCATGTCATCTGTGAATAAAGATAGTTTTGTGTCTTACTTTTCAAGATGGATACCTTTTATTTGTTTTCCTTGCCTAATTGCTCTGGCTAGCATTTCCAGGGAATTTTGAATAAAAGTGGTAGGAGCAGACACCTTTGGCTGAATCCTGCTGTTAGTGTAAAAGCTTTCAATCTTTTACCATTAGTTTGAAGTTAGCTGTGGGTTTTTCATAAATGCCCTTTATCAAAATGAGCAAGTTCCATTACATTCTTATTTTGCTGCCTAATTTTTCATAAAAACAATGTTGCTATTTTCCAAATTTTATCTGGTGAACAAGAAGTCAGATTTTGGTAATCGGTATTTTGAGAATAGAGGAACTCACTGGGGGCTGGTAGGGAAGCTTTGTGGTAAGTGAAGATCAGTAAGAAATATTTTAGCTTCTCTTAAATTACTGGTATCTATAATATGTATTACTTTCAGATTTTCTAATTTTAGGAACTGTCATTAATAAGTGTTCATTTTTTATTCTATCTTATTTGAAAGATACAAGTGAGTGTTTCTTTTCACGTCTAATATTCTTTCATTATTAATTTACTGCTCAAATGTCAAGGTTGCTGCCCTTTTTTACATTTTAAAATGTGTGTATTAATCACATTGATTACTGTTATTCTACATTTAGAATCATATAAAACAAGAAAGGAGGAATAATATGGAAGTTTTACTGATTTAAAAGAATGAAAGAGAAGTGTTTAAAAGTCGGTTGGAAATAATTCTTACTATTGAAAATATGATCATAGACAAATATTTTCTGAAATTGAGCAACATTAAGATTAAACTGAATACACAGTATTTTTTCAGTCACAATGTCATTGTGATTGATACAATGAAATTTTAATTAACATTCGTACTGCTGGCAAAGAGCAGCAATGACATTATGAATGGACTTAAAAAGGTACAGTGTAAATATATTAGTAGAAATCAGATAATCGTTTGGAGGAATCACGAGAATGATAAAACATTTGATTTACTCAACATTGGCATGAAAGTCACCTATCTATTCAGCATATTTATAATTTATAAAGTCTTCAGTGTGTTCTATGAATCAAGGATTACTTTAATTTTTCATTGGAATGATATACACACGTTACTAATAGTAAAATTGTAAATTCTCAAATGCTAGTAAATAACAAGTGATTAAAAAATAATGTAGAGGGACATCTCTTCAGCTTTGGTTTCTAAACAGCAACCAGATTAAATGAGGATATGGTTCATGTTTAATATGTACCAGATGGTGTTTTGCTGATGGAGCTTATAAAACAAAAACAAAATTAAAATACAAAACATAGCCACATATTTGAATTGGTAAGAGTATTTTAAAATGGCAATTCTGATTTAAAAGAATACAGGAGATAAGAACAGAGAGTATAAATGAAAATAATAAACATTCCTATATAGTAAATTTATGCAAAGATTGAAAAGAACTGGAGAAATTATATTAATAAATTTTTCTATAAATATAGTGTCATTGTATGTTTACATTAAATATATTTGGATATGTTCTTCTCTCCTTGATATTTTTGGACAACCAAATGTTTTGATCTTCAGCATTTACAAGGTATTTGATAGATGTCTCCTATATACTACACGGTATGCTTCCAGACATTGATTACTGAAGTTATAAACTAAGATGGATCTTGTGGTTGAAAATTATAAACTGTATCATCCACTATGATTTAGGATGATTTCACAGAAACAACCTAATTCTATGTAATATACATAAGCACCCTCTAGAGAGAGATTCCTAATTTATTTCCCCACCCTAGCCTAGAATCATACTATGTGGCTTATTAAAAATGCCCATGGGTTGTGAAGAGTAGGAATCCAATAGTTAAGCTTTAAAGTTTCTGAGAATTCAAATGGTATGATTTGGAGTAATTATCTTTATTTCATTAGATAAGAATTTATATGTTTTATAACCAAAGCTGGATTCTGTCATTGCTTTAAAACAATATCATTTGTGAAATGATGGTTTTACAGATGGAGACAATTTTAAGTTGCTTACACCTTGATTGATTGCTAGAAGCTTACGTTCTTTTTTTTTCTTTTTAAATCTTACCTAAAATGTCTATTGTCATTGCTTCTACATGAAAACAGCTGGCCAATTCAAAATTACTGATAGTTTGAATTTATTTAGCATTAAGCAAAATGCACACACACACACGCAGTCTTTCAACACACACCAAACGTCTCTCTTGTGCATACACAACTTGAGATAATCACTCATCCAATTAGTAAAAGAAATGAAATGAAAGAAAACAAAACAAAAAAACCCATGAACTAACAGAATTGATAAACCAAAATTATCATCTGCATCCATTTTTTATGTGGCCAAAATATATCTTTGAACACCATAGAAATAGTGAAGAGGAAGAGTTTTGATATTTTAAATATACAGATAGTCTAAAAACTTCAAATGAAAGTCAATATTTCAAATGTTTTCTCTATAATTTTTAAATTAAAAAGGTAATTTGCTAACAAAGGATAGTATTTAAATTTGGATTTTGTTTAGTTTCTTTTCTTCATTCTAATTGAGTTGCTAGTGAATACTGATGTGACCAAAAGGCATGCAGCAAGGAGAGAGAAGGAAAAATCAAAAACCTGATTAATGTACCAAGTGATTAGTCAATCCCTGAATAATCAAGAATTCACTATATTATATTTTGTAGTCAGATATGATGGGTATTAGAAACTTAAAATTATGAAACTTGTGCTTTCCGTGGAGGAAGAAATTTTAAATGAACTACATAATTTGTTAATATTTATATGTCTATATATTGTGATAAGAACTCTTACAAATAACAGCTTAGCAAAACCGTGAGGTCTCTCAAATTTTGTGATCTTGAAAAATGAGTTTATTTAAATCCAATCAACTGATTTTTCAATTAAATCTGACTTTTCCAAGATTCATGTGATTGTACATCATTTTCTAATATTCAAGTTTGGCTAAACCAATCATGCAACATCACATTATATTTTAAGGAGAAAAAAAGTCAACACAATATTTTTTTCTCTGTTAGCCCATGAAGTATCCATTAGAGACTCAAAAAGTAGTGGGCCCTCAGAACTCCTTAAACAAAATATTTTAATTAGTTTGGCTAGCAAGGTTTAAATATATTACAGCACACTGAGACAGGGAAACTTGCTATGTCCCCTCAGTGAAATAATTTTGCATACATCATTATTGAAATAAACTATTAAAATTATGAAATTATTTAACATGAAAAATATCACAAAACCCAAGGGTTTCACATGAAACATTAGACAGAATCTAGTGAACTAGACAGAGTCGCTGATTATTAGGTTCAAATTCAGAATGATCCACAAGTACATACCATGAAGTGAGAAGAGGAATAATGCTATTGGTAGGAAAACATCAATATGGGGATGTAGTAAAATAGACTCTGGCATGATTTGAAATTGGAGTATCATGATAGTGGGATGACAGCTCATTCTGTTTGTACCCTCTGCTCTTGCTTTCCTAATCTGCAACATGAGGGTAAAAATTAAGAAATGTTTCAACCCCAACACTCCATGCGTCAACAGTCAAGAGTAACTTGTGTTCATATTACTACAGCAGCAACAACCCTAGGTGTGTTTGAGAATTTATTCTAGGACAGCTAAAATATTAACATTTTATTTGTATTACATAAAGTTGGTGACTAAGCCGGAATTCAAATCTGCCTTTTCTTTATTTTGAATGCTCCTTCAGCGAAATCATACGTTCTTGATTGAGAGAGAAGTAACAGCAAGAAAGACACAGCTTAATTATGAAAAAAGGAGGTGGGAGCCTCATAATGACAACTCTACTGATGGAAAACCGAGAAACAATGGAATGGCCTATTGACAGAGGGCCAGTAGACTCGTGGCATCCTCATTGTGTAACAAAGGGCAACACCTATTTATATAATATGTTTTCTTAAAACACACCATAGTCAAAGTCATAAAAAATCCTCATGGGAAAATGATGAAGGATAAGGTCAGCAAGAGTTTCCCAGGTGTGTGGACACAGTAGGTTTATAACTCTCGTTAAAATTCTTGAGGCAGCAAGGGTGTGACCTAGAAAGATATACTGTGTGGAAGAAACAGAGTGAAGTACACTGTGATAGAAAAAGAGGGAAAGTGAAGAAACAGCAAGAAAAACAAACAAAAACCATAGCAAAAAACATCACTGTTCCTATAAAAAAATGTATAAAGAATATGGCCTAATAATGCATAAAGGCAGAGATCCCTAAGTTCATATCCTGACTTGGGTCATAAAAATCGATGAGCTGGAGATCTTCTCTGTTTTATCCTATCACATAAGCAACATCTCATGGTGAGGAAGAATGATGAAAAACCCTTCACTCCTGGGTGAATGCCAGGCCAAACTCAAAGTAAGAAACCAACGATTATTTGTCACATATGATACAAGTGCCAGATACTGGGAATCATATCCGTGGGAGCAGAAGTGGTATTCCCTGAAATTTACTTAATGGAAAGGATTGCATCAGTTAGTAATTTTATTCCGTTTGCCAGATGATCACAGAATACTAAAAACAAAGAATGACTATCTGCTGTAGATATGACTGGGGTGTTGGTAAGGTCTTCTCCTTTCCCCTTGGTTTATACCGGAAATTGTGACTAAATTTACTCAAGGAAAAATGAATTAGTCAATTGTAAGTTAGTCCATTTTTAAATCAGGTTGAAATTGGAACATTTAAAAGTATTTATTTTTCTGAAAGAAGATGCATGTGTGTGTGTGTGTGTGTGTGTGTGTGTGTGTGTGTGTGTGTGTGTGTGTGTGGCTTGAACGAACCTGATGAAAAATAGGATCCTAGCATCATTTATTGATATATTGATATTTGCATGATTTTTTTTTAACGTCAATCCTAATCTCCCAATTCGTCCAACACTTCCCTTCCCCCCCACCCCATGTCCACATGTCCCTTCTCTATGTCTACGTCTCTATTCCCGCCCTGCAAGATAGTTGCATGATCTCTGAATTGTTATTTGGATGGCTTTGTCAGAGAAAAGTTTGTAACTAGAAAATGGTGTTGTTAGTAAGGCATTGCTTGAAAATTGCCCTATACACACTTGCCGATGGGGATGTACATTTGTACCTCAGTAGAGTCCAGCACCATTAATTATTGTGTCCAACAATATGTAGCCTCTAGGATCCCAAAGTACCAAACAACCTAGGCATTATTCCCAAAAAATGATGCCTTAGAAATGAGGCATGCTCATGATGGTAAACACAAAATAATTTTATTTTTTAATGCACCTGACCGACAAGAATAACAACTCCCACTAAGTCATGGGAAAAAAGTGTGCACACATAATTTGCCAAGTCAAAAACACTGCTGGGAAGGTCTTGCCCTCTGGTATAAGAAATTGTGTTGGGCTTCCCTGGTGGCGCAGTGGTTAAGAATCTGCCAGCCAATGCAGGGGACACGGGTTTGAGCCTTGGTCTGGGAAGATCCCACATGCTGCGGAGCAACTAAGCCCGTGCGCCACAACTACTGAGCCTGTGCTCTAGAGCCCGTGAGCCACAACTACTGAGCCCAGGTGCCACAACTACTGAAACCCGAACGCCTAGAGCCCGTGCTCTGCAGCAAAGAGAAGCCACCGCAATGAGAAGCCCGCGCACAGCAAGGAAGAGCATCCCCCGCTCACTACAACTAGAGAAAGCTGCGCACAGCAATGAAGACCCAACACAGCCAAAAATAAATAAACAGAATAAATAAATTTATTTTTTAAAAAAAGAAATCATGTTATGCTCACCCTTTCCCTGAGGCCAAAATGCCTACAACTGTCTCAGCAACACCGCTGTTTCTTTTATGAAAGAAAAGACTAAGAAGTATACCAACAAAATATTTGGATTCATTATTACCTAAAAGTTTACACTATTCATTACCATTCTTTAAAAATTAATTTCTCTGAACTGAAATCTCATGATTTAATCTGTTTAAAACCAATCAATTTGTATCTTCTATAAGATAAATCTGAGATTCTTGGCATGACATATAATTATCTTTAATATCTGGCACATTACTACTCTGTCATTTCCCACTTCTCTCCTACCTCAAAACATACACTTTAGCAAAACCAAGAAATTTTAGTTGCCTAAACATAGCATGTTGTCTAATGTTTTGTGCTGTTATACATACTGCTCCATATGCCCAGAATGTTGCTCCCTCGTCTCCTGGCATGTACCAAGGCAACATCTTCTGGCCTTCTCTGACTCCTACAGGTAGACCCCATGAATTCTTATTTCCTCTTACGCTTCCTTTGAATCTCCACTATGCCTCAAATGTAGCATGCTTGTTATATTTTTTTTCACCTTTGTGTCTAACTAAGCACTTTGATGATCTAATTCCTAGCATCTGGTGCAGTAATACAGCATAGAGGTTAAAAAGGAGGGCTCCAAGGGAAGAGAGGTGGATTCAAGTTCCCAATAAAATGTATTATAGCTGGGCGACTTCAAGCAAGTTACTCTTCTAAGGTTCAGCTTCCCGGTTTGCAAAACAGAAGAGATCACAGTCCCTCCTTTATAGGATTGTGACAATTAAATGTGATAACACATGTGACAATTAAGAAGAGTCACTAATACACAGTGAAACTGGTCTATAAATATTTGCTGTTCTTAATATTTTAAATGCTATTAAATCCCTGGCTCGTAGAAAAAGCTTAATAAATATCTGTTGAATAAAATTAATGAACAGATGATTGCAGACAGGTTGCACTAACTCTGACATCTGTGGTTTCTCTTATTTTTGTAATACAGACCTTCTAGCTATATTAATTGTCCACATGCCCCTGCATCAGGCTGATAACAGGTATCCAGACACTAACTGATCAGCACAAGCAGTGCATCACTATTCTTTAAATTTTCAGTGTCAACTGGAACCTAAACAAACAAACAAACAAGAAACCCAAGCAAAGTGTAGTAAACAGATTCACCTGAGAAATGTTAAAAATAGAATAATGGATAACAGTGAAATTCAAGGTCCAGAGAACATTTAGTTGGTGTCTCCCACATCACTCTCCAATCATATCATATACCTTCATCGTATGGTTGGCTTCAGAAATGATATAGACCATACCAATGCTTCTCGGACTTTAAAGTGGAAAAAGCCCTTGATGACAACTTAAAATGTAGACTCAGAAGTTATGGGGGATGGGAAATGCTCAAACGGGAAATGCTGAAATGCAGTAGTTCAGTGTGCAAATTTTAAAGAGCAAAAGAATCAACTGCGGTGCTTGTTAAAAATATAGACTTTGGAAATGCATACACAGAAATTATAATTTGGAGTGACATCAGATATCTTCAGAGTTAACAAATACCCAAGGTACTTCTCACATAGGTGGTCTAAGGACTACACTTTGAAAATCACTAAACAAGAAACACAAACCTCTTGAGAGCAATCTTATTTGCCTTTAGTTTTTCATGCTTAGCAGATTACCTGGAACTTAGTGGCTATTAAATGTATATTAGTTTTATAAATCAAAGAAGAAAAATGAATAAATAAGCCAGAAATTCATCTGAAATTTTAGAAAGAATGTGGATGGAAACAAACAAAAAATTGTCACATGCATGTGTATGTAATATATGTGAGTCTGCAAAGATTTTCCACAATAAATTTAGATGATGATGATGATGATGTCTTTCCTTAATAATGCTCTACTTCTTCATTACAGATAAATAATAATATTCAAAAGTACAAACAAAATAATAAGGCATAACTATTAAGAAAATTTGTAATAACCTATTTATGATAAAAACTCTCAATAACTTGGGTATAGAAGAAACGCACCTCAACACAGTAAAGGTTATATATGACAAACCTAGAGCTAACATCATACTTAATGGTGAAAAACAGAAAGCTACCCCTCTAAGATCAGGAATAAGACAAGGATGTCCACTCTCATCACTCGTAATCAACATAGTAGTGGAAGTCGTAGCCAAGAAATTAGGTAAGAAAAAAGTCATCCAAATTGGAAAAGAAATAAAACTGTCACTATTTGCAGATGACACAATTTTATGTATAGAAAACCAAGACTTTACCAAAATAATCTAAAAATAATAAATGAATACAGAAAGTTGCACAGTACAAAATCAATATACAAAATCTGTTGTTTATATACACCAACAGTGAACTAGCAAAAAGAGAAATTAAGAAAACAGTCCTATTTAGAATTGCAACAAAAAGAACCTAGGAATACAATTTAACAAAGGAGGCAAAAGACCTATACACTGAAAACTATGACATTGTTGAAAGAAATTGAAGAAAACACAAAGAAATGGAAAGACATTCTGTACTCGTGGTTTGGAAGAATTAACATTGTTAAAATGACTACATTACCTAAAGCAATCTATAGATTCAATGCAATCCCTATAAAAATCCCCAGTGACATTTTTTTAATAGAAATAGAACAAAAATGTCCTAAAATTTGTATGGAACTACAGAAGACCCCAGATAACCAAAGTAATCCTGAGAAAGAACACAGCTAGAAGTATCACATGCCCTGATTTCAAATTATACTACAAAGCTACAGTAATCAAAATAGCACAGTACTGGCAGAAAAACAGACACATAGATCAATGGAGCAGAACTGAGAGCCCAGAAATTAACCCACACATATATTGACAATTAATTTATGGCAAAGGAGCAAAGAACATACATTGGAGAAAAGTAGATGGTATTAGGAAAACTGGACAGCCACATGCAAAAGAATAAAACTAGACCACTATCTTACACCATACACACAAGTTAGCTCAAAATGGACTAAAAACTTGAATGTAAGACCTGAAACTATAAAACTTCTAGAAGAATGCATAGGCAGTATGCCCTTCGACATGGGTCTTAGCAATATCTTTCTGGATATGTCTCCTCAGGCAGGGAAACAAAAGCAAAAATAAGCAAATTGGACTATATCAAACTAAGAAGCTTTTGAACAACATAGGAAACAATCAACAGAATGAAATGACAACCTACTAAATAGTAGAGCATATTTGCAAGTCATATATCTGATAAAGGGTTAATAAAGTATATAAAGAACTCATACAACTCAACAACAATAAAACAAACAACTTAACTTTAAAATAAGACATTTTTCCGAAGAAGACAAACAGATGGCCAACAGACACTTGAAAGATATTTAACAACACTAATAATCAGGGAAATGCAAATCAAAACCCACAATATCACTTCACATCTGTTAAAATGGCTATTATCAAAAAGGCAAAAAATAACAAATGTGGAAGAGGATGTGGAAAAAAGAGAACTTTCAAACACTTTTGGTGGGAATGTAGGTTGGTGAAGCCCCTGTGGAAAGTGGTATAGAGATTCCTCAAAATATTAAGAATAGAATTTCCATATGATCCAGCTATTTCACTTCTAGGTATCTATCTGAAGAACACAAAAATACTAATTCGAAAAGATACATGCACCCCTATGTTTACTGCAGCATTATTTACAATAGACAGGATATGGAAACAACCTACGTGCCTGTTGATGAGATATATATATATATATATATATACACACACAGATATATGTATATATATGAATAAAGATATGATATATATATACCATATATATATCATATATATGGTATAGTAACACTCAGTTATTTGTTTCTAAGGGAAATATCTTCTTATTCTGAATCACACTAATTACAAATACTATTTTTCAGAGTTTTTTTAGTCTTTATCTATGCAATGCTTCAAGGTACAGACTTGCAGAATCATATAAACTCTTTCTAATATCTACATAGAAATGTATAATATTAAAATTTTAGGTTTTTACTTCACCCCTCTGCAAAATGTCAGTTGCAATGATATACCCTGGGAATGATTTCTCTGCTTTGCATGGTCTCTGCTCTGCTATATGGATACTCTTGGTATTTTAATAGGAAGAAAGGCAATTTCCAGAGTTAATATGATTTGAAAATGCCTCTTCCCATTCCTAAGAAAAATAGATTCCAAGATATTTCCTTCTATTGTTTGCAAATATTGCCCATTTGTTTTATTTTTTAACCACATTATTCTCACTCTCATGCAGAGTACATCAAAGTCAGAGAGTAATTTGTTCTCCTATTTGACTCTTCTTTATAATAAAATTATATATGGTAGACTCAAACTTTGCATTTTACCATTACGGTAAGCACTTGCAGAAGAATAATTCAGCAATGACACATATTACTGTGGTTATGTATTATGTTTGTAATAGGTGGTCTGTTTTTCAAATTGAATATTACAACTAACGTATGTAGTCCATACAAGAGCAAAACACATTATGGCTATATTTCAGATGAGAAACCTGACACGAAGAAAGCAAAGAGATTCTCCCTCTCCCCCAAGTCAGATAGCAAGATTAGAAATGCTAAACTGCCAAAAGCCGCATGGTTCACATTATAAGAAGCCATTCTTAAGGTATTTTTGAGAGCTTTTGTAAAGATTTGTAAATAATCACTGGAGAAAAGGATAAACAGAACAAATTCTTATCTTTTTTATTTGTTTCTTTTATCAGCACTCTAATCATCTGTAAAACTATGTATTTTTAATACACAATCTGCATGCAGAAGAATGATTTCAGTTTAGAGAAAGCAATAATTTAATGATCTAGGAAGTCTCCTATGTTTATTTCCTTACAGGTCAACAGGAGTGAGAAAAATATTAATTAATTAGATTGCAAATGCATCCTGATTGGACACAATTAAACCAACCAAACTCTAGGCATCTTCTATGAGAAGCCAGCTGAACATCTTGTAAGAATCAGGTGTCAACAAAGATAGAGCAATCAGTTCCATGATGTCACATAGATGCTGTCCAGAGTTCGTTATTTCACCAGCTTATTTGAGGCTATTTTTCCCTCCCTCCAAATATACACTGAGTTGACAGGAGAAATCATTCTCCTTAAGTGATTTTTCTAAGTCAAAGATCTTGAGACATACTCTTATGGATAAAAAGAGGTTATGAGACAGTTTTGGACTTTTGAGTATATAAGTAGTGTGTTGCACGGTATTTAGACTGCTTCCAAATAAGAAATTTTTAAGTGAGAAAAATGGCAGTTTCTTTACCCCCAAGCAGCCTCCAGCCAGGGACTATATGTCAAAAGATTTTTAATGACAATGGAATCCCAAGAATTATGAGACTATATTCTGAAATAATATCCTAATTAAATATTAGAGAATAATACTTTGCATTATATATTGACTCTCATTTTGGAAAATTATATTCTTAACTAAACCCTGCCCTAGGAGCTAAAATGTAGCCTAAGGTCAATGTGATATCACAATGAATTCAGATATCTACTTCAGGGGCCAGATTGACCGTCATGCCTGAAACAACTAAAAGCAGAAAACAAAACCAAACCAAAGTAAAAACAAGAAACCAGACAAAATATATGAAACAATGGTTTTCAGGACACTGAATATCAGGCAATGAAGAATAGTGATTCAGAAAAATGTAAAGTCAATTAAGTCTTAAGACTGTCTGAGCTTACCTTCTAGAGAGACTCCAAGGCATGGTACAAAGAAGAAAAATTAGGCAGAACCCTGAGGTCTCCCTGAATTGATAAAATAGTTGTTGAAAGTCATGGACAGCCAAGACTGCATGAGTTTGTGTGACAAAGTACTGCAAAATGTGGGCTGTATAAACAGAGCACTCCAATGATCTGCTTTATGCTTTCAGCTGCAGAAACTACCTGAGTTAGGAAAAAAAAACACGCATAATATACAGGGCATTGGGTGGAGTACTCAGAGGGTTTTGCCTCAGTAGTGGGGCAAACTTAGACCTAGAATAAACACTGTTCTGGTCCCCTAAACACAGCTTAAAAGCAAGATGAAAAGGGATTAAACTGTTTCCAAATAAGTTTAACTGAATCTCAAAACAAAGCCTAATCATATTTACATGAATGAAAAAATATCCAGCACCCCAAATCGATAAAATTCACAATCTATGGCATCTAATAAAAAAAATCAGACATTCAAAGAAACAGGAATATAATGACTCATAAAGAGGACAAAAATCAGTTAAAACATTCCCAGAAATAACACCATGATAAAATGGTTTACAAGGGTATTAAAACAATTTTGAGATGAAAAATGCCAGGTAGGATTAGAAACAGATTAACTACAGAAAAATATATTAGTGAATATAAAGACAAACAGAGGCTATCTAAAATGAAATACAAAGAGAAAAAGATTAGAAAAAAAAATGAACAGAGCATCAATGAACTGTGAGACAACTTCAAGTAGCCAGATATACATGTAATTTGAGTCTCTGATGGAGAGAAGTGAGGATACAGAAAAAGCTTTTAAAGAAATAATGGCCAAAACATTTCCAAATTTGACGAAAACTGTAAACCCACAGGTCTAAGAGGTTCAAAGTACTTCAAACAAAGTATGAAGAAAAATATACCAAGGCATGCTGTAATTAAATTGCTTAAAACCATTGATAAATATAAAATCTTAAAAGCACCCAGAGTAAAACAATACATAGAGTGGAACAAAGATAAGAATGACAGCCAACCTCTCAGCAGAAACTACGAAAGTCAGAAAGCAGTTGAGTAATACATTTAAAATACTGAGAGAAGAAAAAAAGAAAAACAACTGCCAAGCTAGAGTTCTAGATAAAGTGAAGAGGTTTTTTTTTATTTTAAATTTAAGGTGAAATGAAAAGAATTTTTAACACATAGCAAAGCTGAATTTCATAACCAGCAGATTTGTACTCAAAAAACTATTAGAGGAAGCCCTTCAGGCAGAAGAAAATGATACCAGAGGAAAACCTGGATCTGCACAAAAAAATGAAAAACACCCAAAAAATAAATAAAACAAGTATGTGAACAAATAAAAAGCCTTTGTTTCTTACTATTTAATTCTCTGTAAAAGGCAGTTAACTGTTCAAACTAAAGTAGCAATAACTTATTGAAGAGTTTAATATATTGTTGAAATAAAATATATAACAACAATAGCACAAAGGTTGGGATGGTATACATGGAAGCATACATTTGGAATACTTTTATCCTATATGTGAATAGGTATATAACTTGAATTAAATTAACTTAAAGATGTATGATTGCTATAAATCCTAAAGCAATCACAATAATAATAATAATAATAATGATAATGATAATAATAAACCAAAGAGTTATAGCTTATAAGCCAAAAAAGGAGATAAATAGAAATCACTAAAAAATCATTTCATCCAAAAGAAGGCAGAAAATAGGAATACAGGAAAAAAAGAAAAGGAATAAATAGAAAGCAAATGGCAAGCATATTAATATCCACATCATATGTAAATGAACTAAGAATCCCAAGTGAAGATGAGATTGTCAAATCAGATTAAAACTGAAACTCAACTATATACTGTCTACAAGAAACCCACTTGAAATATAAATATGCAAGTAGGTTACAAGCAAGATAATAAAAAAAGACATAACATCCTAATTCTAAACCAAAGAAGGCTGGGGGGACTATATTCCTATTAGACAAAGTGGATTTCAGAGCAAAGAATATTAGAAAAAATACAGAGACACCATTTATCAGGAGAATATAACAGTCCTGAATGTTTATATGCCTAATAACGAAGCAAAATACATGAAGCAAAAATGATATAGGTATAGTTAGAAATAGACTAATTTCAATTATATTGGGAAGTTTCAAGACTTTTCTCTCAATAACTAACAGAATAGAGAGAAAAGTAGTGAGAATATACAAGATGTGAATAACACTATCAATCAATGTGACTTAAATGTCATTTACAGAACACTGTACAAAAGCAGAATGCATACTCTCTTCAAGTATACACAAAACATTTACCAAGATAGACCATATTCTAAGCCACAAAACAAATCTCAATAAATCTAATATGTTTTAAATCATACAATATATGTTCTTGGACCACTACGGGATTAAATTAAAAATGAGTAACAGTATTTGCAGAAAAGTCCCCAAATATTTGAAACTAAATAAAATATGTCTAAATAAACTGTTAATCAAACAAGAAATCAAAAGGGAAATTTGAAAATACTTTGAACTGACTGAAAATGAAAACATAACATATACATGAATTCAGGCCCATATTTGCCTCCAGAGTCACTGCCTTAAATATGCACCTTGTATGGCCATTTCTACATTTTCTTCTCTATTCACTCCCTTTCTCCCCATCAATTTTTTAGATGTTGCCTCTCCTGTCTGGCTACTATTCCTTATAATAGTAGAAGGCATATGGAATATTGAGGGGCTGGGAAAAATTAAAGGATTCAGGCATGCTGTGTTTACTGCCATAAACTCACTAAACATATATTAATGGATTTTTCATTGACTAAATGATGGATTTGGGGAGCTTCTGTTGAAAAAGTCTCTCAATGTAATTTAAAGAAATGATATTCATCTCATTTTAAATTCTTATCATTGCATTGGAGCCCTTTAGGCTTGTTTTAATTATGCAGAATGATTTATATTGGTGACCATGCTCTACAAATAGCAGTATATTATCAATTTGACCTTTTAATTTCTTACTCAAATTAGATACTAAAGAATGATAACATTTTGTGACTGACACCTGGGCATTGTCACATCTGTTTTTATGTTCAGCAATGACAAATGCAACATTTATGTTTAAACTTATACCCGCATTTTCTAAAAATTTTCTCTATGATTTACATGATTAACTTATTTAATGAGGCGCAAAGAAACTCTCATGAATTGTGCTTATGCATAAACAATGTACAGCTGGATAAATAGCTATCACACATCAGTCTGCTTGACTTCCTGTTATTATCTACCAGCAGGAATAAATTAAAACTTGATTCTGTTGTTACATACATGTGTACACGTTTTCACAGTGTGCCACCACATCGATTACAAGCTTGGTGCTTAGGTTTCTGAATTACCTTTACTTGGTTGGGCATAGAAATTTTAAAATAAGATTTATGAGAGTCATGAAGTTATTTACTTGTAGAAATCAACCACAAATGAAAAAATAAGCAAGAAAAACACTAAGATACTCAACGATGTTTTACTTTAACAAAATCAAGTAGAGGGTAAACTGAAGATGGATAAACTGGAAAGTTTTGGAAGACCTACCACTCGCTATCCAAGTAAATATCACAGTACATTCTAAACATCTATTTTATTTTCTTTAAAATAAAATTCCTGAAGGGCCAAAGCTAACCTTCCTAAGTTTTATAATCTCAGTGCTTAGCACAGGTCCATACATGTAGTAGGGACAAAGAAAATATCTGTTGAATTGACGAACAGACTAATAAGATGTAATATATAAATAATATAATACTGTTACAATAACGCAAGGTAACAAGTCTATAGTTTTGGCAAGGTCTATAACTGCTACTAAAATTTGTTCTAAGTTTATTTACCAATTCCTACATAATAAGAAAATGTTGGTGAAAATCTACATGAATATATAATGTTTAATTTTTTTCAATAATTTGTGGCTGTTTTCAGAATTATGTATGCTTTGAACTTTTTTGGTGAGTTATTTATGTTACATAAATGATGTAAATGCTCTACAACTCTTCATATTCTTATGTTAAATATTTAACTTCCAAATTAAAGATTTCACACAATTCACTTCATAATGGCATTTAAAAATTTATTTAAATAAGTAAAAATGTCAAAATCTAACATTAGTTATTTAAATGTTGATAGCATTGAAAATGAAGAAAGGCAGATCTTGAATATAAATAGACATAATTTTTTTTTATTTTTTGCGGTACGCGGGCCTCTCACTGTTGTGGCTTCTCCCATTGTGGAGCACAGGCTCCAGACGCGCAGGCTCAGTGGCCATGGCTCACAGGCCCAGCCGCTCCGCAGCATGCGGGATCCTCCCAGACCGGGGCATGAACCTGTGTCCCCTGCATCGGCAGGCAGACCCTCAACCACTGCGCCACCAGGGAAGCCCCTGCCTATGTTTTACTCTAAGAGTTTGATAGTGTCTGGTCTTACATTTAGGTCTTTAATCCATTTTGAGTTTATTTTTGTGCGTGGTGTTAGGGAGTGTTCTAATTTCATTCTTTTACATGTAGCTGTCCAGTTTTCCCAGCACCTCTTATTGAAGAGGCTGTCTTTTCTCCATTGTATATTCTTGCCTCCTTTATCAAAGAAAAGGTGACCATATGTGCATGGGTTTATCTCTGGGCTTTCTATCCTGCTCCATTGATCTATATTTCTTTTTTTGTGCCAGTACCATACTGTCTTGATTACTGTAGCTTTGTAGTATAGTCTGAAGTCAGGGAGCCTGATTCCTCCAGCTCTGTTTTTCTTTCTCAAGATTGCTTTGGCTATTCGGCGTCTTTTGTGTTTCCACACAAATTGTAAAATTTTTTGTTCTGGTTCTGTGAAAAATGCCACTGGTAATTTCATAGGGATTGCATTGAATCTGTATATTGCTTTGGGTGGTACAGTCATTTTCACAGTGTTGATCCTTCCAATCCAAGAACATGGTATATCTCTCCATCTGTCTGTATCGCCTTTGATTTTTTTCATCAGTGAAAGTTTTTCATCTTCTAGTTTCTGCATGCAGGTCTTTTGCCTCCTTAGGTAGGTTTATCCTAGGTATTTTATTCTTTTTGTTGCAATGGGAAAAAGAAATGAAGGAAACAGTAGCGAAGATCAATGAAACTAAAAGCTGGCTCCTTGAGAAGATAAACAAAATTGATAAACCTTTAGCCAGACTCATAAGGAAAAAAGGGAGAAGACTCAAATCAACAGAATTTGAAATAAAAAAGAAGTAACAACTGACACTGCAGAAATACAAAGGATCATGAGAGACTACTACAAGCAACTATATGCCAGTAAAATGGACAACCTGGAAGAAATGTACAAATTCTTAGAAAAGTACAACCTTCCAAGAATGAACCAGGAAGAAATAGAAAATGTGAACAGACCAATCACAAGCACTGAAATTTGAACTGTGATTTAAAATCTTCCAACAAACAAAAGCCCAGGACCAGATGGCTTCACAGGCGAATTCTATCAAACATTTAGAGAAGAGCTAATACCTACCCTTCTCAAACTCTTCCAAAATATAGCAGAGGGAGGAACACTTCCAAACTCATTCTACAAGGCCACCATCACCCTGATACCAAAAACAGACAAAAATGTCACAAAAAAAGAAAACTACAGGCCAATATCACTGATGAACATAGATGCAAAAATCCTCAACAAAATACTAGCGAACAGAATCTAACAGCACATTAAAAGGATCATACACCACGATTAAGTGGGGTTTATCCCAGGAATGCAAGGATTCTTCAATATACGCAAATCAATCAATGTGATACACCATATTAACAAACTGAAGGATAAAAAACATATGATAATCTGAATAGATGCAGAAAAAGCTTTTGACAAATTCAATACCCATTTATGATAAAAACTCTCCAGAAAGTGGGCATAGAGGGAACCTACCTCAACATAATAAAAGCCATATATGACAAACCCACAGCCAAGATCATTCTCAATGGTGAAAAACTGAAAGCATTTTTTCTAAGATCAGGAACAAGACAAGGATGTCCACTCTCACCACTTTTATTCAACATAGTTTTGGAAGTCCTAGTGACGGCTATCAGAGAAGAAAAAGAAATAAAATGAATATGAAAAAAAATGAATATGAATTGGAAAAGAAGAAGTAAAACTGTCACTGTTTGTGGATGACATGATACTATATATAGAAAATCCTAATGATGCCACCAGAAAACTACTAGAGCTAATCAATGAATTTGGTAAAGTTGCAGGATACAAAATTAATGCACAGAAATCTCTTGCATTCCTATACACTAATGATGAAAAATCTGAAAGAGAAATTAAGGAACCCCTCCCATTTACCATTGCAACAGAGGTACTGTTTTATAGTGCTAGTGTGCGTTTAAGAACTGTTACAGTAGTATATTTTATAACCATAGGAACAACAAACAGAAATGAAGAGCTACTCATAGAGCAAGTGATAAACACAGATCAAACCTGTTTTATGAGCAACAGAGTGGGTTATAACCACATGAGGCTATTTACTGTAATGACCAAAGGAACCGATATAAAAGACACAAATTTATTCTTAACTACAGGTACTAAAAAGTCTTCTGAAAGAATTAATTATATTTCTTTTTCTTTTCTACATTACAGAATACAGTTCTTTTGGAAGGCTTTCCCCCGACCCCCGGAGTTGTTAATCCTCAAAAAAGGAAAAATGTTGATAGCAAAAATTCTCAACTTAGGATTTGTGTCTGCTAATTTGTGTGTCGGTGCCTATTTCTTTCTCTTTATGCCCCAAGCAGTCCTAGATGTACAAGCACTAAATTAAAGCTTGTTGAATCTGATTTTTAAATTGTGTGCCCTTATTTTTCTGCAAATAATTTTAGGCAATTTATTTTTCAGAAAGTACATGAACAACAGATATGGAAAAATAGGAAAAATCTAATTATAAAGGGGGGCTCAACATTAGGTTCTTGAATAGAGGAGATGGAGAAGTTAGAAGAGAAACGTGTGAAGACTTATAAAATACACTACATTCGATGTAATTGAGCTGGAAATTTGATTCTGAGCTGAGGGATGATCACGGGGAAAAGGGAGACTAATTAATTCCCCCAAAATTTGTTGTTTAAAATAATAGGAAAAATACATGCATATATACATATGTGTGTAGCATTTCCTCAGGGAATTGGATTGAATTAGTAGAAAGAGTAATAAATACCTTATACCCTTGTGTTCACTCTGTTGCCAGAGAACAATACTTTCAACTAATCTTGGGAGCACTTGTGAGTAAGGGGGTGGAGGATTAAAAAAAAAGTCCTATAACTCCTCCCCAATTCATTTTTTAAATTATTGAAGTATAATATATATATCATAAAATCCACCCATTTTAAAGGTACAATTTGATAAGCTCTGCTAAATATATATACGTGTGTAACTTCTATCACAATCAAGATAAAGAACATTTGTGTCACCCTCGAGATTTTTCTCATTCCCCATTTCAGTCAATACTCCCACCTGTAGCAAGTTTTTACCAATTTCAACTTCTTTTTTAAACTTTATTAGATTTTTGTATCAAAAATACATGCTTCTGGGCTTCCCTGGTGGCGCAGTGGTTGAGAGTCCGCCTGCCGATGCAGGGAACACGGATTCGTGCCCCAGTCCGGGAAGATCCCACATGCCGCGGAGCGGCTGGGCCCGTGAGCCATGGCCGCTGAGCCTGTGCGTCCAGAGTCTGTGCTCCGCAACGGGAGAGGCCACAACAGTGAGAGGCCCGTGTACCGCAAAAAAAAAAAAAAAAAAAAAAAAAAAAAAAAATATATATATATATATATATATATATATATATATATATGCTTCTGAAATTAGAAAATATAACTTGACTGAATTTTTAAGTTAATAATATTCCCTCTAACAGTGTAATCTTAGGCTCATCACTACTCCAGATTAGAAGTCTGATATGTATAATTTTCCAAACCTATCTCTGTATTTATTTAAACACTTATCACATATATACAATCTGTATTTCTTTAAATGTGATTTTACCATTTACGTTACTATGCAATTTGCTTTCGTTTACTTTTCCATTTCTCTGAATTGCACACCATGGACAGCTCTCCAGATTAATGCTCATGCATTCTCATTTTTAAAAATAGATGTACCTACCTTAATTTATTAGCTTATTTTAATTGAAACATGCCTGATTTCAGGGTGTTTTTTTGAATTTTATTATTATTTTTATACAGCAGGTTCTTATTAGTTATCTATTTTATACATATTAGTGTATATATGTCAATCCCAATCTCCCAATTCATCACACCACCACTTCCACCGCCACCAATTTCAGATTTTTGTCCTCAAACAATACTGCAGCAAGTGTATTTTACGTAAAATGATTTATTTAGGCTTGTATAGCCATAAAAGAGTTTTCTAATTGGAATCTCTGGGTAAAATACTCTGAACATTTTATAATGATAACTGATACCACCAGGTTATAGCAACTTAAATTTTTACCCAAAGTTAAAGAGACTTTGGACTCTAGGTACTGAAAATCTTATAGTTTCCCTTACTGCCACATGTGTAATTTAAATGAAAACAAAACTAACAGTAAAGTTATATAAGAAAATCCAAAACAACTCTGAATTCTCATGATGATAACTTCATATATCTTTTAAAATTTTAAGTAACAGAAACTTCAAATAAAATTTTGGAAAGCCTGCTTTTTTTAAAGATATATCACAATACTGTTCCCACGAGCAATAAATAACTGTTTTGTGTATAATTTTCTTATTAGCACCAGATTATATCAACCTTCAAAAATGTTGAATATCTGAAGGACAAAAAAAAGTATCTCCTATTTGTTTTAATTTACATTTTTCTGACTGGTAGGTTTGAGAATCTTTTCATGGATTTAATATCTATTTGCATTTACTCATTTGTAAATTTGCTGCTTAAAAATAAATTTCAGGAGCTTGTCTCATATAATCCTATCACAATTCTGTGCAGTTAGATATTAACATCATTTGGCAAATGAGAACACCAAAGCTCAAAACATTTACCAGGCATAGGTTAGGCCCCGGGCAACAGAGAGGAACAAGAATCGTTATCTGCGTTTGAGGATCTCACAATCTTAGACCATATCATGCTTTCTAGAACATGTTTCCTCTCCCAATTTTGGCTGTCAAATTTTCTATTTTATAGTAGCCCTTCAGGGTTCTTCCCACCAATGGAAATGGTGCTGAATCCTGGGAGAGAGGAGAGAAGAAACATTTGTTACTAGATTCTTTCTTTTCCCCTCCTGGGGAACACCTTACATATATCAAAGAGAAAGAAGCTGGAGGTTAAGCATGCTAGTGGGTGTCACAAAATGGCAAAACGGAGGATAAACTTATCTTTGTCACTTTTTCTTCACTTCTGTTTCCTGGGAGCACCAGCATGCAATCTCAAAGCAGAAATGTGCCCTTTAAGTTCTTATATTTTTAATGTCTGGCTTTCTTAATGTCTGTTTATGCAAAGTGGGACATCTGTAGTTTGGTTGCTTTGAACGCATTTTTTTGTTTAGACACTTACTATGTGCTGAGTGCAAAGGAACAAAGGGAGTATGAAAATCAAAGTTTTGTCCTGGAAAGGAGGTGGATAGCAGAGACAGCCAAGTAACTACATGCAGCATCCTCTGGAGTGGGAAAAAACTACACAGAGGGTGCTCTAGGAGCAACCTTGGCATTCAGGTGTTAGGGGCGTTTCTTAGAGGATGTGGCACTTGGTAAATTCCTGAAATTGTAATCTGAGACTTGTCCTGGCACTTTTAGTCCTGTTTCCGTATAGAAATGCATGCCAAAGTAGACTGTGCACTCTCGTGCCACTCACTGTGTACCACTAGCCACACTCGTCTCCTTCCTTTTTTGTGATTCTTTTTGAAGGTGGTTCATTTTAGACCAATTTCCCCAGCAAATGTTTTAGAGCCAACCTTAGCTTGCCCATAAACCATAACAATGAAAAGATAAGATTAAACTCTAAGATGTGTTTCCAGGCACATTTAATGGTAAATAGCAAAAAAAAAAAAAAATAAGTATTTACCTGAATGAAATAAAAACACTAATTTGAAAAGATACATGCACCCCAATGTTCACAGCAGTATTATTTACAATTGCCAAGATATGGAAGCAACCTGAGTGTCCATCAACAGATGAGTGGATTAAAAAGGTGTGATAAGAAGATATATATATATATACACACATACAATTATATACATGTATATATATAAAGGAATACTACTCAGCCATAAAAAGGGTGAAATTTGCAGCCACATGGATGGACTTGTAGGGCATCACACTAAGTGAAATATGTCAGACAAAGATAAATATGGTATGAATTGCTTATATGTGGAATCGAAAAGTACAACAAACTAATGAATATAACATAAAAGAAGCAGACTTACTGATACAGAGAACAAAGTAGTGGTTACCAGTTGGTGGGGGCAATATATGGGTGGGAGAGTGGGAGGTACAAACTATTGGGTGTGAGACAGGCTCAAGGGTATATTATACAACATAGGGAATATAGCCAATATTTTATAATAACTGTAAATGTAGAGTAATCTTTAAACACTGTATAAAAATACAAAAAATTTTAAAAACATCTGATTTTAACATGTTATTTCCTTTTCAAAGAAAAAACAAGTTTGGGTCCCACCAGAGCGGGAGGGAACATCGAGGGGGTAGCAGCTGTGTTGAGTATTAAAACTAAAGCAAGATACCAGAAAAGGGCATCTTGAGATGGAGGGAGGAGTCTATAAAACAGAAGAATTGACATGAACAAAGGCCTTAGGTTATGTAGGGACACTAGGAAAGAGCAAATTTTTCATGCAGCTGCAGAACGAAGCGTGAGGAAAATGGTGGCCAGGGCCAGATCTCTAAAGGGTGTTGTTGCAGGAACTTGGTTTTACTGAACAGGCAAAAGGAAACTTCGCTTGGAATTTAACCAGGTTCGTGAGTGATGAGCTCTGACTAAAGAAATTTCATTCCAGTTGTAAAATGAGGAATGGATTGGAGAGGAGTGCAATTCATAAGGACTCAGACGGACTCTTGGAAGCAATCTGGCAGAGAGAGGAGTGTCTCTGGAAGAGGCAGTGGCTGTACTGTTGAAGCCTGCCTCTCTCTCTTCCCCAAAGAGCACAGCTGTTTCTCTCAAGATTGCTCTCCCCACTCATTCATTCACACATGCATTCATTCATTCAACGAATATTTATTTTGGTCCTTTTATAAATACTGAGGATACAGCAGTAAGCAAAACCATTTCCCCTCTCACCGAGGTTGTGACATCCTTATAGTACAACTAACTTCCTCACACTTTATGAAATGTCTGCTTCAGTGTTTAGTTATTCCAGGACCTAAAGGAAAACACGACTTCTGAGGACATTTCAAGCCCCAAGACAAAGGGTAGGATATTTGGATAAAAAATAGATAAATAAAATAAAAACAAACACTTTACTTTCTTTAAATTATATCATGCAGGTTAACTAACTGCTTTCCTACTCATAATATTACATGTACCGTCACAGTTTCAACACTTAATGACAATTTATTTTCTGCAAAGCACTATCCTGAATGTTTTACCTGCATTAGTTCATTTAAGCCTTACAATGATGTAATAAATTCAGAACAGGGGTAGCCAGAATAATGACTCCTCAAAAGATGCCCACATCTTAATCCCCAGAAACCGGTACTATATTATATTACATAACAAAAGTGACTTTGCAGACGTAATTAAGTTAAAGGTATTGAGATGGTGAGATTTTCCTGTGTTATCCAGGTAGGCCCAGTGTAATCACACGAACACTCAAAAGTGGAGAACTTTTCCCACTTGTGGTCCGAGAGACAGCTGTGACAACAAAAGAAAGGACTGAGAAATGGTAGCTTGAGAAGTAGTTCTGTTTCTGGTTCTGAGACGTTGGGGGCTATGCGTCAGGACCAGAGAGAGGTCTCTAGGACCTGAAGCTGACAGCTAGCAAGGAAACAGAGACTTCAGTTATACAACTGCATGGAAGTAATCCCACCAAGAAGTGAGTGAACAGGAAATGGATTCTCCCCTAGAGCCTCCAGAAGGGGATGTGGTCTTGCCAGCATGTAGATTTCAGCCTGTTGAGACCTGTACTGGCTTCTGATCTTCAGAACACAACATTTATGTTGCTTAAGTCACTCCATTTGTGGGAATTGTTTTACAGCAGTAATAGGAAACTAACACAAGGATTATGATTATATTTTTTAAGTGATGAGGAAACAGAGGCTCAGTGATTTAAGCTACTGTGCTCATTTGAGGCAGTAAAGAGACTAAGCTAGGATTTGAACCTAGCGAACTCTGGTTTCAGTGTCCATACTTTTCCTCTATCACTGACTTCACTTGAGTTTGGGCATTAAGTTACTTATATTCAATAGCTGACATCTTAGAAAGTATGTTTTCTTTGAGAAATTGTGTTAGGCAATGTGTCCTAGGAAACTATAAGATTGATGTGTTTCATGGATGTAGAACAATATTGAAATCAAAGGTAATTTCCAAACTCCAGATATGGGAACAAAAAAGGGAACTTAGTGCCTGAAAAAAAACATTACGGGGAGATTGGTTCAGTCATTGTTTTACTGAAAGAAGACTGTTCTTTGTACAGAAGAGAAAATTGAAGCCTAGGTTTTAAGCGGCTTACACGTGGTCCTTGAGCAATTTGGCAGAGCTGGGACCAGAGTTCGGTAAAGCAGAGAAGTCGTCCCTTAAGAAGAGCTGAGAAGATGAGAGATGTCTAGGAGATGTGTGTGTGTGTGTGTGTGTGTGTGTGTGTGTGTGTGTGTGTGTGTTGAGGGATTGGGTTGGGGATCTGGTGACATGTGGGGAACGTATGGAATTCAGCCTGGCTCTGTGTGTCTATGCTCATGCTTCATCCAGGGTAAGTAAAAAGTGTTTTTCCCCTTGATTATAAAATGAGTGCCTGTCTTATTTAGAATTGTTGGAGAATATAACTAATTATAAAATAATAAAATATAAAAGAATTCATAATAGCGGTAATCTATTGAATTTTTTGTTTGTGTCTCTAAATCACTCGTCACCCTTTTCCCTTAGCTAAGCTTCCCCTTAGTTCTGTGCCCTGGGAAGCTGACCCTTACAGATGTAGGACCTCTGGTCCACCAGCTTCTGGCTGGTTTCAGCCAATGGGAGGAACAGGCAGGAGATAGGAAGGTAGAAGGGAAAGTGAGGTCAGCAGGACTAGGTCCCTCTAGTTGTTGAGGGTTCTCCCATGCAGCTTCCCTCTATAATTTCCCTGCTCTGTTCTTGCCTCTTCAGACTTAAACGTGGTGATAACTTCCTGCACTATCCCTTGTTGGTACCACGAATTAGCTCTCTCATCTTTTTTTTTTAACTTGCAACTAAAAGCATGATGCCCCAAACAGCAAGAAATTCCATTTAACCCAGAGATTAATAGGTTCTTGATTAAGAGTCTGAAGCAATGTACCAAAAAGTACTGTGAAGAATCAGGAAATAGAGTTGATAGTATTCAGAGAAATAAGCCATCAAAAATGCAAATAAAATTATTTTGAAAGTCTTATGTTCTTTAATATATTTATTTATTCTCACAACATAAATATTAGGACAGAATTTAAATGAAGCAGAAGTATTTTATTAGAAAGTAACCTGAAAATACCATGAATGTCTCCAATGGGCACAGTAAAGCACTATATTCTAGTATATGCCCTGGCGACTAGCCCGTTGTCCATGTAAAATGTTGTACTGTTTGCAAAAAAATGGAAGCTGTGTCTTTTGCTGACCATTAGTTCAGGAGTCTCTTGTAATCCACCATTACAGATATTGGCAAACTATGTTCTCAATATTCTATCCAATTAGATGTTGACAATGGAAGGAGAAGGCCATTATTCAACAGAGCCTTGGTGATAGACTAGAGAACAACTTCTTACCTTGGTCAAGGCAGCTGACTACCAGCCTTAGTTTTGTCATCTGTAAAATACTTATAAATTTTACATGCCCTAAGTACTGCCTTATAAAGTTCTTGCAAAGCTCAAAAGACAAAAACAAAACAAACCAGAACATGGTACTACCTCAAAGCTAGGTATTCTTGAGATAAGACACCTGTGGAAGACAAAACATTTTGGTTTGCTTTACGAACCTTCCTACTGCCTTACATGAGCACCAGAAGGCTGTAATCTCTAGGCCCAGATTTGAGCTAAAGTTGCTTCTGTGTTATGAGTCCACAAAGAATTTCTGCTCAGTTGGGGTAGGCTTTGCCTACTAGACTCTCAAGTATATTCCATAAAAACTTGTGAGGCATGGAGATACCAGACTCTATCCTATTTGTGGTTTTCAAGGTAGGTATAGTCAGCCATACAAATAATAAGAATTCTTAAAGGAAGGACTTGACAAAAACATGTAATATGTTTCCTTTCCAGAGCCAGGACTTGACCAAACTGATGAATTCTGTTGGATCATTGTATACACATAGACACAGTTTTAGCCTAATTGTATCAAATATTGGAAATTAAAAAGTTGCTTCATGTCACTCTTCCTATATAGTTTTGTTGGTTTGGATCAATGTTACAGTTCTTTTCTGTAAACTCTCATAAATGAGTTGTTCTGAACCCGTCCAAAACTTCGAATTTTGTGTCAGTGATTATTGTTTCTATTAGAGAAAAGAAATGAGCCTTGACACAAGGAACCCCATCATTTAAAATCACTCAGCCGGGTGATACCAAATTCAAGATTCTGTTACCTTCAAGATTGAAAGCAGACAAAGATTGTACATCACTCTCCCTTTTCCCTCCAGCTCTCATCCCTCATGTTAATAGAAGCCTTTCCTTCCTTCCCACCATTCCCATTTCCAGGATTTATGACTTATTTAGTCAAGGCTGTTTTCATATTGACTTCTTTTGTTTTCCATTTTACCCGTTCTTGTTTCTTGTAAAATATATATAAATGTGGGTATCGTTATAATCGTAATGTTACAATTTTTGCAAGGTGATGTTTCTCAAAATGTGTCCCATCTATGACCTTTATCCAAGAGAGTTGACATCTTTTTGTAGTATTTAAATTTCTTATAAACTATTTAATGATTACACTGACTAGGGAAAATAGAGATATCCTTTTATATTGGAGTAACCAATATAAAAAACTAGAGTTCCACCTATGACTTTTCCTAACATAGACTAGTATTCCCAGTGATTCTCTTAGGAATTATGTTGTGAACTAAGACATGTTACTACAAGTAAAATTATTATTGAGGTAGTATATATCTAGAAAACTTCAGTTTTTTCTGCCCACTTGATAACCTGAATATTTAAACCTATATATTCAAAATCACAGAGTTACAGATTTAAGGTGTTAATATTGGCTAAAATATAAAACCAGCAAAAAAAAAAAAAAGAAAAGCTCTGGTGTCTTAATTAAAGAAGTTAAAAACTGTCTTCAACCTGTACTTCATACAATTTCTATTTTCTGGCGACTGAAGTCAGAAAAGAAGAAAAAAACATAAAAAAGGGAATGTCTGAATTGATGCTTGCATGTGTTTTGTCTCTCAGTCATCTTTTAAACGGATATACTCCCCACAGCCTTGAGCAATTTATAATGCCATTATTATATCTATATACTACAGTCTATGACAGAGAAAGCAGAATGTGATTTCCAGGTAGGGAGATCAAAGACTATTTCAGAAGTGAGGGGACATCATTTAACTGAAGACTGACAGATGATTATACCTCGCCTCAAGTCATCTGTGATATTAAAAATAAATTAAATCCCTAGAAGAAAAGCAAAGCTATTCAGTTTCCACACCTGTCCGTAAGTTTGACGTTTACTACTTTTACAGTAGCAGCTTAGAGAAATACCTTTACATAGATTGATTCTTTCAAAGCTTGAAAGAAAAGTCCTTTGTGTGGGGGCATCAGAACAATCTTTCCAAACAGCCTGAATCCTAGAATTTCTAATCTTTCTGCATTCATATCTTGAGAGTATGTTTTTGATTATTTATATGAAGTGAGAGATTTACCTATTTGGTTACACCTGCCAGAATTGTAAATTTACAAGTAATTTTTTATTCCAAATATGAAAAACAGTATGTTATGGAGCTCATGAAACAGGAGAGAAAATTTATACATGAAGTTTACATTGCAAATGGACAGAGCATAAATATGTTCATTAGAGGAAAGATGAAAAAAGAACACTGGTGCTGTTTTCAAAGTTGGTCTCCCTGTCCCTCGCTAACCACAATCATTTTTAGAGAAATTCAAATCATTACATGAAGACCACTCAGGAAAAATACGTACTCTCTTTGACAAGCTTAAGATCGGCTAAAGTGGTAGGTGAATTAGTCATCTGCATATGTTAATTACTTTAGGGAGATTATGCAGTTCTCTTCTGAATACCTTTACTTTTGTTTAGAATCTCTTTAAGCAGGCGACTAAGTTTTTTTTTTTTTTAATTTACCTATTAGAAATAAGATATACATCACTTCCTTTGAGAAAAGGAAAATAGTAGCTTTCATCAAGTTCAATTCAACCAAATCATATTAGGTCAACTACTGTTCTACCTATGAAAGAAACAGAATTAATCATGGCATAGAGTCCTCACTCTGTAGTATTTCAGAGTGGAGTCAAAGCAATCATATGGTTATGTTTGCCACAGTAATGTTGTATAACAAGCATATCTGCTGAACAGCTGGTTGTCAGTTGGTCTGAGGTGGCCGTGGCCAAGGTAACTGGGACAACCCAGTTCTGCTCTGTGTGTCCTTAATCCATCAGCAGGCTAGTCTGTGAAGGTTCTCATGGCAATGGCAAAAGGCAAGAGCAAATAAGCCTCAGTGTGCAAGTGCATTTCAAGCCTCTGTTTGCATTGTATTTGCCAACACTGCATTGGCCCAAGTGGATAGTATGGTCAAGCTCAAAGTCCAGTGAGCAGATACTAAAAACAAGATTACAAAAGGAAACAGGGAGGCGTAATGCATTTCAATCTGGCACCTTTTCAATCTAACACAAAAACTATATTCAGAAATAAATGCAGTGTGGTAAGTACAGTATTAGAATTAATAAGGTAGACAAATATGTGTAATTCAACTTGTATAACCGCCATGTCCTTAGATGAGTCCTTCCAGAGCAGGTAATCTCAGAAGATCTGAGACTTAAAGACAAATGGTCATTTGTCAGACCCCCAGGGAAGGTAAGGGCATTTCACATATTGCAAATATGTGGAAACTGAATATACGGAAAGAGTATAATGGGTAAGTGGAACTATAGGGTCAGCATATGATAGTATGTCAAGTGCAGACGTGGGTGGCAAGGACAGCAGGAGTGCGGAAGAGTGGCAGTTGAGGATCTGAGACAGGAAGCTGGGAGCCAGACCCTGAAGAATGTACCTGGGGAATGTCCATTTCCATGATGGGTAATTCTCCTTAGAGTAGGTTCTAATAGGATGGGGAGAGAGGGAGGAGTGAGATACCCAGAGGACACCAGTTGCAGGACGGGGGAGGGATGGATGTAAGAAGGCAACCATGGAATTGCCCAATATAAATTCTACTGCTTCACAGTATTTTTGAGATTTAGTTCTGATCATGATCATTTTAAATTAAAAATATATATAAAGAATTTTTCCCTAGGTAATTTTCTCATGTAATTTGAGATTACTGTGCTACTCTACATAAATTACACTTAACACAGACCTTCTACCCAGAGTTCTAACGCACCTTTTCAATGCACTACAACTTGATCTGTTATGGTTTAGTGCTAGAAATACATAAACAGGTAAAGTTTGTTCTTATATTTATGAAGGCAGCCCAAAACGCCAGTAGTGGTAACTGTTTACAGGGACAGCATGAGTATTTTTAAAAGAATTTTAGTATAAAGCCTATAATATCAGCATGTGAGACAGGATTACTTGCATGCCGACCTCTGCTTTATTTTAAACACTGTACCAGTGGGAAACACTGCCTTACATTGTAATTGTGACTATGATTTCAATAAGCTATTGTACAAACTGATTTCCCTAGCTCAGTTTCTCAAATTGATTTTCTATACCTGTGTTAGAATGACCTTATCTGATCTAGTTACTTATCTGCTCAAAATCATTTGATGATGCTACTGATTGTATTAACACAAGATACTAAGCCCTTTACAACTTGGCTACAACAACCTTTCCAGACACATAATGCTATCACTATCCCCAGACTTAACCAACAATCAATTCTTAGTTCCCACAGTCTCCTTCTCTCTCCTCTGACTGTGGATATCCAATCCATTCACCCAGGACCCAGGTCATATATGATCTCCTTTATAAAATTTTCCTCAGTGGAGAGTGAAGTTACAGGGAGTGAAAAAATGAAGTGTGATAGCCTTGCATAGATCCATACTGATAATGTTCCATAAACTGAGAAATGTGATTAACTCAAAACTCAGTGACATTTTAAAATAAGGAGAAAAATAAACACAAAACACCCACCAATCCGCCCAGTCAGAATAACACTTCTCTCTCCAGAAGAATTAATTATTTAAACAGGTGATGAAATTTAGGTTCGGAGAAGGTTGGGAAGTGAAAGATATGATGAGTATAGAAGAAAGTGTCTCTGACATAGAGTGAAAAAAGTTGAAAATGTGGAGTAGAGAAAAAAAGTTCTGGTACATAACTTTTCTAGCAGCTTAACTGAAGTATAATTTGCATAATGTAAAATTCATCCAGGGAAGTATACACTTCAATGAGTTTTTGACATGTAATTTTTTTCAAAGACCCTTAATGGCAATTAGAAAATCTATCTTACAGCAATGCATTTGTAAAAGTCATCTTTAGACTTGCAGGTACTCTTAAACGTCTAGATTTTCATTACCTCTTACTACTTAATTATGCTATTTATTTGTATTATTTACCTTTCTGCTATTAAATGATAAGGTTGGTAATTTCACTGTTATTTTTATGGACATATGTTTATTAAATAAGTTTGTCTTTAGATCTGATTGGTTGTGGCAGTTAAAGTCACGATCGTCCTTTTGGAGTAATTTGCAAAGATTCTTATACTCCTTACATAATTATATCCAGAAGGGGTTTATGAGATGGAATCTCAGGGAAGGGGGTGAAAATGATATTGCTGACAATTCTGGAAAGAACATGAAGGCAATGGCCTCCTCCTTAAAAGCTTCCTAAGCCTTAATTAAGTTTTGGGGTAATTACCATAAACTCAAGGTCCAGCCCAAATTGAAAAGAAAACCTACACTCACAAATAATAGCCATGTTGATGTCAACTTATTACACATTTTGATGTGTAATAAAGATTTCTGGACTAGGTTTACTGGACTTTCAATTAAAGGAAAATAAAGAGTAAACATGACACTTAAACTGTCGTATTTTACTATTCTATCATTTTAACTTCCAAAAAGACAGGTTCACTTTTAATCAAAATTATTTCATTTGCTTCTGTAGGTTTATCGTCTCAAACTATGATACATGAATTACATGCAAGCATTTCAATTACAAAGGCTACTTAACCATGTAATTTGACAGCCGTATCACAGAGTATATCATTGGTTAATCTGACGCTGGGGAATCAAGGTATCGTATTTAAATTTTTCAACTTCTGAAGACTCAGGAGTGTGTGCATTTAACTTTTTAACTAATTTTATAAATCTATTTTCCTATTTTAATTATTGCCATGTAATGATTAAATTTGAAAACTATCAAATACAATGTACATTTTCATGAAAGGATAAAACTATATATTAGATACATATACAGTTGTATTACATACATATATATAAAACAGTCATTCTTTTACTATGTCGCCTTCATTTACTACATTTGGGGAGGTTAGGCTCAGTGTGACCCCTCCAGCCTGTCTTTCTGTTCTAACAAACATGCAAAGAACATGTTCACCATCCATGGTCTCAGTCCTGGACTCTTTCCCTTGACCTAATACACCACCAATTTCTTTCTTTCAGTTGACGTTGATCTCATGCCTACTATACACCAGGCTTTTTATTTAGCAAGTCCAAAGGAGGTAGAATGGGCCTGCCCCTCTGGTAAGTTTTACCATCTAGTGGAAGAAACAACTTGTATATAATTAAATAAGTAAGCAAGAAAATGTAGACTGTTTACAATTGCTATGAAGAAAACGAACAGGGTGGTGTGATAGGAAGTAATTTAGAGGCCCTCTTTCAAACAGCTGCACGGCAAAGCCTTCTCTGAGTAGGTGATACTGAGTGGAGACCCGAATGGGACAGAGCCAGGCATTTGAAGGTCTGGGGAAGAGCATTCTACACAGACGGGGAAAATGTGCCAGGACCCTGAGACAAGAGAGTTCAGGGGCTAACTGGAGAACTAAAAGGAGAAGAGTATAACTGGAAATAAGTTAGCATGGGGCAGGGAGGGGAAGTGAGAGAAAAAAACGAGATGAGGTTAGAGAAAGACAAAGTTATTCAGTCATTGAGCTTTGAAAGGAGTTCAAATTTTATTCTAAGGCCTATGTGAAAGCACTGATTTTTCTTTTTTCACTAAAATAGGGTTTAGGTAGGAGAGTGATAGGATCTCATTTCTAATTTAAAATTCTCTGGAGTGTGTCCTGCAGCAGGCCTTGGGGGAGGGCCGGAGTGGAAGCGTGGAAATCCACACACAGCAGTGGCCTGGGCTGCGGTCTAGGCAAGAGAGGAACAGGATGCTGACTAGGAAGCTGGTGGAAGGGAAATTGGGAGAAGTGGCTTCCTTCTCACTTTATTTTCATGGTGAACCTCAGGGCTTCCTAAATGGCTCCGCCGTCAGAGTAGGGAAATGAGGGAAAGAAGAAACTAAGATAATGCTATAGGTTTTTGACAAGAGCAATGGTGCCTGATAGTTATTTTGTTTTGTTTTTTCCTTTTTCACCCTTTCATTCTTTGGTCATTGAGAAGAATATTAGCAGAACAATACACTGGACAATACAAAAGTTATTTTAAATGGATTTGGTATTACTGATAATTAGGAGATCTCTTTGTTACAATTAACAGATATTTTTAATCTATGAACTTCTGGGTTTTTTACTAGTAATTTTCCTGTTTTCATTCTTAACATGCCTATGGGATTGACACACTCTGCTGACTAGCAACTATGACAATTTCTTTTCCTTTTTTTTCTCTCTTTTTGCTCAAACGTGCTACAAACTACAGTTACCTTAGGTAATATTCCTGCTCGTTCAATCTGGCTTTTTGAACCCAAAGGCAGCTGTCACAAATGTGCACCAGGCTTACCCCACTCCACAACCCAGGGTCTGTATTTAAAATGAAATACACATATTCTAGCAAAAGGATGAGAAAAATGAGGCTAAGCACCAGTGATTTTGATGAGAAAGCTTATCCTTTTGTGCATTAATTGGCAGGAGTTTAGAAGCGAGCAAGTACATCTTTTTATAGTTTAATACTGAGTGGCAGCAGAATGGAACCAAATCAGATTTATTGGTGTAATCTATTAAAGTATTAAATAAGTAGAGAAACCAGAACTTCCAAGTATTGGCACATGGGTTCGTGGTAGCAAATTAAAGTTATGAAATCTTGGGTCCTCTGTGTCTGCAGCTTTATATGTCACGTGGTTCCAAGTACCTATTTCAGTTACCCAAAGCTAATTTGTATAGAGGTCGTATAGCTTAATGGTTAAATCAGAGCATGGCCTGTTGAACTATACTATCTGGGCTCAAACACTAGGTTTACTCCTTACTACCTGTATGGCACCAGGTATAAATTACCTAGCCTCTCTGAGCCTCAGTTTCTTCACCTCTAATATGGGCATAATAGTAGGTTCCAATTCTTAGATTATAATGAGAATTAAATGATTTAATATGGATGAGACAATTTTAAAAGTGCATGACTGGTGTGAACTCAATATAAGTTTTACCTACTTTTTGCGTTATTTTGCTTTTTCTCCATTCTTTTAGTTATTCAGTCTACTGGGCAGTCCCCCAAGCAATAGTAAAATTCTTTGACAGCACTCAATTTTATATAACTGATGAAAGCCTTTAACCATGTGTAAAGGCTAAAATGACCTTCGGAGAATGCAATTTATATTATAATGGCTTAATGGAACCAATTATATCAGCATAAAAACTTTTAAATAGAAAATTGTATTCACCAGTAAAAATGTTCTATATTTCAATGAGGAGGTTCATATGCCAACTGTTTATTAGTCAAGATTCAAGAACTATTCACCAGTTAGTATTAAGTTTTATGATTTTTAATTCAATATCCATTAATAAGTTAATTCAGAAGCAAGAAGAGCTTTTGTAAGATGACATTTAATTATAAAATAGTCTTAAGTATAAAGCATCTAGGGCAAACTTTTCAACAAGTATAACTAATTAAATCTTTCTAGGGAGAGATTGGACCATCTAGTAACTCTGATTCATGGAAAGAAAACTTCTGCAACAGTGAAAACCACTGGCATTCTCTTTATATCCAATTTTGACATTCACTTAAAACAAACACAAAATTAATAATCAAATGTGTAACGTACCATTAGCTCTGAACAGTGTCATTAATATTGTTTCAAAGAAAATGGGTTTTGATATCAAACCTAAAATCACTGGAGGATAGTTAATATATAGAAATAATATTTTGGTAGGACAATAATGCTTAAGTAATACAAATAATCTTTCAGATTTGAAAGTTTTATTTGAAAAATTGTATTTGAAGTAAAAAAATAATTACAATTAGTCACTATTTTACTTCAACCATCCCTACTGCTACAACAATAAAATGTGTGAGATTAGTACCATAGGAAGGTGATAAAGGATTTTATCACAATTTATTGGTTCTGGGCCTATGGATTTTTATAGATAATTATAAACTTTGTGTTGAGAAAGAAAAGTTGAAGACTCTCTAAAATATATTGGTATAAGTGGTCAAAATAAGCAATAGAAAATGTTAATGGTCTACGATGGCATAAATTAAAACCTATTTCAGTTACAATGCTTAAAGAAACATTAATAATTTTCTTTAATAAATTTATTTATTTAGTCTGTGTTGGGTCCCTGTTGCTGTGCACGGGCTTTCTCTAGTTGTGGAGAGTGGGGGCTACTCTTCATTGAGGTGCGCAGGCTTCTCACTGCAGTGGCTTCTCTTGTTGCGGAGCACGGGCTCTAGGCTCATGGGCTTCAGTAGTTGTGGCACGCAGGCTTAGTAGTTGTGGCTGTCAGGCTCTAGAGTACAGGCTCAGTAGTCATGGTGCATGGGCTTAGTTGCTCCGCGGCATGTGGGATCTTCCAGGACCAGGGCTCGAACCTGTGTCCCCTGCACTGGCAGGTGGATTCCTAACCACTGCACCACTAGGGAAACCCCAGTGAAGGTTTTTATAAAACTGATTCTTAGAAGTAGGATTAATCAGTTAATGAATCTGAGCATTTAAACTTTTGAGAAATATAGACAATTTGTTCTCTGAAATGGTTGGGCCAATTTATTCTCCTATCAATAGTAAATTATATTGCCTGTCATCCTCATGCTCTCTGAAACACTAGATATCATTTATCTTTACGTTTTGTCAATCCTGGTTAAAAACTGCCATGTCATCGTTGTCAAGACTTGCATTTCTTTATTGAATTTGGGCCATTTTGGATTTCTATTTTAGGAATTTTCCTAATTATATTCTTTGTTTTCTACAGTATCCTTTTGTACTTTTCAAATTCTAGGGGCTCCTTATGAAGTGTGGCTTTTTTCCTTCTGTATTTTACATAGGTTACAAATAATTTTTTTCAAATTTGTCACTTGTCCCTGATATTTGCTTATGGAATCTTGGTAACTGTGGGATAATGCCTCTTAACCATATCCTTTAGTGCCAGTGTAATTTAACAGTGACATTTAAGATGTCTTGTGAGTCATTTGCAGATATTATTAGAAAGCATAAGATTTGTGAACATATTAATTATTAAAAGATAACTAAGATCAGGTCATAGTTACTCATATAATGTTATGCTTTCCACTTGCTTCCATGTGTTTTCCTAGATACAGAGGATAAAGCAATAAAACAGACATACAGACACACACTGTCTTCACTTCACTGCCCTCAGAGGGTTGTTCTGATTGAAGAATCAAGAAAAATGATAGAAGGTAAGGGAATAAAGTTACTTAGCAAAACAAGCAAGCAAATAAAAAACTCTAAGGGAGATTATCCTCATTATAGTTGATTAATGGAGATTTAGCACACACAAAAAACTCCTTAGGTGGTATAAAGTGATTACAAAAGACTACAGAAACTGACAAAATTTTTTTAGGAAGAAACTAATTGACATTTGTGCCAGAAGGCAGAAAATTAATATTTGATTGTGTATCATAAAAGAAATATATCATAAAAGACATATATCATAAAAGAAATCATAAAAGAAATATATCTAAACACACAGTTTATATATTTAAAATTGTATTTTATAAGTTTTAAGGGATCGTTTGCCACTAATTACCTATTTACTAATTAATTTTTATCATTTATTCTTTATAGTATTTCATGCATGCAAAAATCTGGAATGAGGGCTTCCCTGGTGGCGCAGTGGTTGAGAGTCCGCCTGCCGATGCAGGGGACACGGGTTCGTGCCCCAGTCCGGGAAGATCCCACATGCCGCGGAGCGGCTGGCCCGTGAGCCATGGCCACTGAGCCTGTGCGTCCGGAGCCTGTGCTCCGCAATGGGAGAGGCCACAGCAGTGAGAGGCCCGCGTACCGAAAAAAAAAAAAAAAAAGATCACTGATGTTTTCAAAGTAGAAAACCAACACATAGAATGGAAAATAGTACCAAGGAAGGTAATACAAGGAAAAATATCCTGAAATAAGGGAGCATTGAACCTGCAGACTAAATAGGTACAATAAATAAAATAACAAAACATTTACTGAACAGCTAGTATGTATATATATCCTAGTTAATTTTTTATTGACCTTCAAGAATAAAGAAATTTTACTCTTCTATAGGCAGAAAAAATGTCACAAGGGAGAAAAAGTAGGCTACTTTCAACCTTCTCCACTGAAACACTATAGGCTAAAAGACAATGAAATACTATCCAGAAAGTTCAAAAAGGAAAGTATAATTTAGTAATTCTCTTTTACTTCCAACTATATTGTCATTCAAACAAAAAGGCAACAGGGAATATTCAAATATTCTGCTTAAACGTGAACAAAAAAATCCTTCAGGAAATATTGCACTGTTTTTCTCAGAAAAAAATAAACTGCCCAATGCTGAAATTCAGCTAGGAGATAAATTAAAATAAATTGCTAAAAAACGAGGAAACCATGGTAGAAGAGCTAGTGATAAGCTTTGGACTTACTTAAATATAACACTTAGACAAAATGGTAGGAAAATTATAGACATAGACTGGTATATAAATGCTGAATAAAGCAACAAAATTAGGAGGAAAGGTGAGAGAAAGAAACAAGGAGAGAAAAGGCGTTAATAATTGTGTCTTTCACAGCAAAGAATCAACTGACACTGTAAAAATGCAATGTATAGTTTAAATTGATCATGTTAATAATTTTCATAATTTAAAAAAATTTTCTGAGCAATTTTTCCAAAGTTTATGTAATAAAAAGCATTTATGTAAAAGTTCAGCAATTTTTCAATTTTACTTCAAATTATTTTACTTCCATTAAAATCAGCTAAAAATTTACCGGATTTATTGTAGATTTATTTAAACTTTCTAATTTAAAGTACCCTCATTTAAAGCAACTGGCCACCGAATTTAAAAACACTAAGGTAAAAAAGGAACAAAAAGCATATCAACACTTCAATATTAACCTAAAAGATATTTTCACTAGTCACTATTCACTAGTTATCTGCTGTGGGATAAATGTTTCTTTTTTGAGTACACGGCCACTAATTGAAGTTCAAAATTTTCCTTTCAGAATAATCATACCACAGCATATTTTCTACAATTTTCAATTTCATTTTCTTTAAAGAAGAGCAAGATGTTAACATTAAAAATGTTTGCAAAACAGTCTGATTGCAAATCTTTCCAGATTTTTTTCTTAAATCTTATCCATATGTTTTACAGTTGCCTCTCTCACACTAATTTTGCAAAAAAATTTAAAAACTTAAGTCTTTCAAAAGCATTCCATTTAGTTTCATAAATACAACTCATATTTTTCCAACTTCATGTTTCATCAGCTTATAAAGTATTTTGTCAAAATATTAAATTGAAATAACAAGTATAACCTGCATAAACAGGTTTAGGAATAAACCTATCTGACTCTTAACATACAGCTCAACTGATAGGAACCTAAATGTATGGTTGTACTAGAGAGGTGCTTATTGATGATGAGTATCTATTACCCCATAGACAGCCAGTTAAATGGATGTCTACGTAGAAAGCCTCCACGGTACCCCTTATGAAACATAATGTAAAGTATGACCTCATTCTTATAAATTACTTCTTTGCTCTATTTTTTTATTATATATGTATATCCATCTAGTTAGTCATTCTTCTATATGCATATATATGCATAGAAAGAGGTTGGAAATTATATTCACTAAAAAAATATTAACAGTGTTAATATATTCAGTAATATATTTCATTACCTCATCTTTCCATAAGTACCTATCATTTTATTACCATATTTTGTTATCATATATTGTTTTACTATATATATATTACTAACATCATATTACTATTCATGGACTATGAAATTAAAAATAAGTAAACAAAAACACAAAGCAAAAGTGCAATGGAAAGAAAATCCTGATTGAATTTGCGATGCTGGGCAGTGCTTTTGGTTGTGTGATTAGCACAAATTGACCCCTTCCTCCTTCCAAAAGAACACTAAGACCTCTCCTTTCATGGAGCCCACGAGCTGCAGAGAAATACAGTCAGCAAATTCATTCCCCCAACCACAGTCAATATTAAGTGTGGACCTGTGACTTAGGCAATCCAATCAGGTCACATCACAGAACTTTTTCTTAATTAAAATACCAGACAGGAACATTCTTCCTCAGCCTTTCGATACATACAGGGAAACATATAGTCCTAGTTGCTAGTAAGGAACCATCCTTCAGCCATGGAAAGATCAATACAGGAAAAAACTGGCACTGTGGGGAGAAATGTGGTCAATTTTAATGGCATTGACTTGATGAAGCTGCCAACCCTATGGCTTCCTGTACTTCTGGATTCCTTTTAGGTGAACAAGTAAGTCTTTCTGCGTGTGAAACTGTGTTCATAGGACACCTAAAACACCCTCATTGACACATTCATTTAGTAGTTGAGAACGTCGATCCTTCTAACTACCTAAATAACACACAATTATCAAATTTGTACTTGAGTATAATCACAAACTCCTCAGGCCATGGATCTTCAATCTTCGTGAATCTTCAAAACTGAATACCAAATCTGTGAAAATCAGAGGTTTACACTCATCAGACGTTTCCCTAACTTCAAACTAATTCAGTCAAATTGACTGTGAGTGTGGACTTAACCATTTTTAGGCAAACTAACGCTTGTCAGGAAAATGAATGAGAACAAGTTCAAGATTGATGACATTTCCGGATAATAATAAAAACTGAAACCCAAAGAGTGATTAGCAGTTAGCAATTAGTTGTGATTACCATCTAAATCAATCTCATTCTAAATGGGATTTTAAAAAAAACAGTGAATAAATCGTGGAGAGCCAACTTATTCATAGTAGTCTAACTTGGTTTTTAACTGTGCTCTTCTAAGGAGTGAATTCAAGTTTGCCGGATTGATTTTCATAGTAGTTCGTGACTAAACCAGAGATGCCCCCCAGCCATTTTACTACTGCAAATTATTAGTATGGAAGTGAGTGAGCAAAACTGATTGTCTCAACATGAAAAATAGATATAAAAATAATCTAGAAAAACAACTATTTTTAAAGCTTGCTTATCTTCTTCAACAATGACAGATTCAACATCTAAACAGGCTGTCCCTTAGGGAAAATGGAAAGTAGTCTCAGATTTTTATTCACTGCCCCTTGCCTCTTTGCCTGTGTTTCCTATAAAACTTCATGGTATCTTTCTCTCTGTTTCTTTAGTGTCTCCTTGCTCGCTCCGACTTTTACTTTTTAGTCACAACGTAGCTAACGTATAATTTTGTTTATGTCACAGCAAACTGAATGAAGCTTGGCATTCATTTATCTCTGTGTGAATCAAATTGGTGTCTCTTCTTCCAGTGGTGACTTTACATTTAAAGCCATAGTTCTAATAATAGAAGGAAGATTTATTCCTTCTAATGAAGATTCAAATTATAAGTGAGTAGGTGGTAGTGAAAGCCCTCTTCCAGGGGACCAATAATGGTACCATGTGATTATAATAATGGTACCCTGTGATTATAATCTAGTTTATCTCTTATCTCAGTACGTGGAAAGGTAGATAAAGTAAGGTAGCAAGTTAAATTACGTCTGTAAAAATTTAGTTTCTTAAAGTGGCTAGCATACCATAAATTATGGTATCCAAATATGACTCAAAATTTGAATGTTTCCTTATCTCTCAAACTGAATGTCAACTTTGTGGAACTGCTATGAGCTCCAAATGTGTTACTACAACTAATATATCGGGCACAGCGTCTGATACAAAGAAGGTGCTCAAATTTCACTCTTTTATTTAAATTGAATATGTATTGAGCCACAAAGTCTGGGTTACATTTGCAAAATACATTTGTCTGAATTAGCTGGTTGGGCTGTCTTTGTATGCTAAGGATTCCTAAACAAACTCATTCTCTTTGCTATCCTTCAATTTCCTAATCTGGGTTAGATGCACACCCTATGTGCTATCTTAATAGCCTGTGCTTAACTCAGTCATCCATCCCCTCCTGATCTACCCCATTAAGTTTTGAATCCCTTGAGGGCTGAGATCCAGTTACCAGAGTTCAATAATTTGGGGATTTGAGGAAAGAATAAAAAAATTGAATCAATTTATTGCTAACTCCTAATTTAATTTGGTGTGACATAAACAAAGCTGCATTAATACATTGTTGCTAAGAACCCATTATTTTTAAATATACATAGTTAACGGAAAAAAAAAAAAAAACTTTAAATGTAAGGAGTTCTGTTTAGCTGCCAGGGTTTTAGGCAAAACTCAGATGCCTGGAACTTTATCCCTTGTCCTGAGAAAATAATCTGATGATGATAATCTCAGGTGCTAGGAGATTAGCCACTATCTGTCCTGCCTATGTTGTGTCCCTACCATCAGTCTGTCTTCAGTATATCAAAACAACATATAACTCTCATCAAATGCAAACTGGAAGAATTTAAGAAATGAGAACACTACCAATATAGGAAATCGTTTTCACCTTCAAAAGGGGAGGCTTTTAAAATATGTTTGAGGTACATAGGGGCCCAGCTACTAAACTGTTTTGATCAGTAAACCCTTGTAGTACCAATACCTCTAGAAAAAGTTTTCATCTTTGCGCCTGTGATATAATAGGAAATATATATTTGGTCTTTACCACAGTTCTTAGCACAGTGCTCCTAAAACACTTGTACATTTATCAAGTGGTAAGGGTGAGAGGGCATATTTTGTTATTTATAATAAACCCATTTCTGAGTTTATGCTAATGAGGTGACCCTTGGTGGACTCAAATAGCTTCAGGATGGGGGCTGGTTGCTGGAAGAAACAGCTATGTGATTACAGGGTTGGAACTTCCAACTCCACTAGCAGAACTCTGGGGAAGGGAGAGAGGCTGGAGATTATTTATCAATGGCTAATGGTTTAATTAACTGCGTTTATGTAATGAAACTTCCATCAAAACCCAAACAAAGAGGTTTGAAGAGACTCTGGGTTGATGAACACATCTCCACATGCCAAGAGAGTGGTGTACTCCAAACTCCTCCTCTGTGGACCCTTCTAGACCTCATCCCATATACCTCTTCATCTGGCTGATTATTTATATCCTTTATAATCTCCCATATAATAATCCAGTGATAGTTCAGTAAAGTGTTTCCCTGAGTTCTATGATCCACTGTAGCAAGTAATCAAACCTCAGAGGGAGTCATGGGAACCTCAGATTTGTAGCCAAGCTGGACAGAAGTGTGGGTACCCTGGGGACCCTCTACTTGAAGTTGGGATCTGATGTGGAGGGACGGTCTTCTAGGACTGAGCCCTTAACTCGTGGGGTCTGGCTAACTCCGGGTAGTTAGTGTCAGAATTGCTTAGTGTGAGGAAAAACTCCGCACATTTGGTGTCAGAAGTGTAAGTACAGAAACAGTTTTTCCTTTTAGCCTCCGACTTCACCTTCGTGTAAGCCATATCTAGATTCCTGAGTCCTGATTTATTTCCCTCTTTTAACCTTCCACTCATTTCACCATAGGCTGTGACTAAGCCTGCCACCAATCATGTGAGAAGCTCGCACATGCTCCAGGTTAAGCTTGGCCATATTCTGCCTTGACCCTGCCCAAGTTCCCAGCTTTGCTCTCTTGTTGTCTAAATCATCTTTTTGCCAAGCAGGGTCTGGACATTCAACTGTAGTTGAGGTAGAGTCAAGGCTGGGAGAAGACTGAGTTTGGGCCATAGAGAGTAGATTCCAGGGATGTTAGTTAAGACAACTACTACTAGCTTCTATAAAGGACAAATCCTAAAATCTGAGTGACTTAAAACTTCAAATTTCAAAGTCACATTTCAATGCAATAGGGACCAGGGGTGGACTGTTTTTTCCCATGGAAACAGTTCAGAGCCAGGTGCTTCCCCCAGGTCCTGGGAATTCTGTACATTTAGCCAGATAACAGGAAAAGAGAGCTAGGGATGCTTTCCGAGCCTTGCCTGGAAGAGGCACATTTCACTTGCACTCATATCACATTGACCAGATGTCAATCACATGCCACACATTACTGTCAGGATGCTGGAAAACGCAGCTGAGCTTGTGCCCAGGAAGAGAAACGACAGAGTTATCAGTGAGTACTGACATAACCTGCCACCTGTGATACCTCAAAAAGTCAAGCAGATAATCCTCAGAAGGATCGATCTCAGGGTAACTTTGTAAAAGGATCCTCCCCAAGTTCATTTAATTTAGTGTGTATGTGTATGTGTGTATATCCTGGCTGTAATCTCTGTACAGTGGAATCAAACCAAAATTTAAACAATGAAATTATATTGTAAAAATACTACTCAGGAAGCCACGTGAACCCCTTTGTATAGCTAGTAATCCTCTTCCTAAAAAGTAATGGTCCCATAATTTACATTTGCCTTAAAATAGGAGTATTATGTAGTTTGATTTCTTAAAGGAGTCACACATTTGCTGTAATAATGCAAGGCTAGTATGAGTCTGCATTGCTTTTTGAAAAGTATATTTCATGAGCCAGAACTGTTGAATCTTTGATGGTTTACCTGTCAGACAGTTCTATTAATACACCAACAATGGAGCTATGTTATTGGATATAGATATCCCCAAATTAATCGTTCTATCATTTTACATCTCCATTGCCCAAGAATATCTTATCATTTATGTAAAGGTGTCAGTTGGTCCAGCTGTTGGAGACTAACTGTGAAGTGTTGGTTAGAACAGCCCAAGAAATGAATGGCTTAACAAATCTGAATGAGCCTGGTTGGCTTAGTTGTCCAGAACATGTGATTTGTGAGATAATTATTAAGACGTCAGTCATTGTTTAAATTGGAAAGCCCTGTTGCAACACCACTAGGCGTATTGCCCTGACAAAGTAATAGGCAAATATTTTCAACAACCAAAAAGGTACTCTTGGGGGAAGAATCTGAATACTTGGAAAATATTCTACATAGTTCAAGAAAAATAATTTACTCAAATCACAAAGTCTTATTGAAAAATAGTAAATGTTTGGTTTTACCATATGAAGAATGAAAGTATTATAAATATTTTATTATTTAATGTACTGATAAATGACCCAGTACAAAAAAAGATATTCTATAAACAGATTGTTCATTATTTCTGGCTGTGTACAACACGTACTAAATTGTTGTGAATCAGATTTCGACATGGCACAGCATCTGAATTCAGAAACCATTTTCCTCTGGAATAACTTACTCAGTCACTCATGCTCCAAGAACATATAGTGAATGCAAAATATCTGGACTAAAAGAAAAAAGAAAAATATCCTTACCATCAAGGACCCTTCTATCTAGTGAAGAGAAATAAATGCAAAAAATAATGAGATTATGAGATGTCTATTAGAACAGAAGCCTAGGAGGACCTTCAAGATGGCGGAGGAGTAAGACGCGGAGATCACCTTCCTCCCCACAGATACATCAGAAATACATCTACATGCGGAACAACTCCTACAGAACACCTGCTGAACGCCGGCAGAAGACCTCAGACTTCCCAAAAGGCAAGAAACTCCCCACGTACCTGGGTAGGGCAAAAGAAAAAAGAAAACACAGAGGCAAAAGTATCGGGGTGGAACCTGCACCAGTGGGAGGGAGCTGTGAAGGAGGAAAGGTTTCCACACACTAGGAAGCCCCTTAACGGGCGGAGACTACGGGTGGTGGAGTGGGAGAGCCTTGGCGCCACGGAGGAGAGCGCAGCAACAGGGGTGCGGAGGGCAAAGTGGGGAGATTCCCGCACAGAGGATCGGTGCCGACCGGCACTCACCAGCCTGAGAGGCTTGTCTGCTCACCCGCCGGGGCGGGCGGGGCTGGGAGCTGAGGCTCGGGCTTCGGAGGTCGGATCCCAGGGAGAGGACTGGGGTTGGCGGCGTGAACACAGCCTGAAGGGGTTAGTGCACCACGGCTAGCTGGGAGGGAGTCCTGGGAAAAGTCTGGACCTGCCTAAGAGGCAAGAGACCATTGTTTTGGGGTGTGTGAGGAGAGGGGATACAGAACGCTGCCTAAACAAGTTCCAGAGACAGGCACGAGCCATGGCTATCAGCAGGGACCCCAGAGACAAGTGTGGAATGCTAAGAATGCTGCTGTAGCCACCAAGAAGCCTGTGTGCGAGCACAGGTCACTCTCCACACCGCCCCTCCCGGGAGCCTGTGCAGCCCGCCACTGCCAGGGTCCCGGGATCCAGGGACAACTTCCTAAGGAGAACGCACGGCGCGCCTCAAGCTGGTGCAACATCACGCTGGCCTCTGCCACCGCAGGCTCGTCCCGCACTCCGTGCCCCCCCTCCCCTCGGCCTGAGTGAGCCAGAGCCCCCTAATCAGCTGCTCCTTTAACCCCATCCTGTCTGAGTGAAGAACAGATGCCCTCAGGTGACCTATATGCAGAGGCGGGGCCAAATCCAAAGCTGAACCCCGGGAGCTGTGAGAACAAAGAAGAGAAAGGGAAATCTCTCCCAGCAGCCTCAGGAGCAGTGGATTAAATCTCCACGATCAACCTGATGTACCTGAATCTATGGAATACCTGAATAGACAACGAATCATCCAAAAAATGAGGCAGTGGACTGTGGGAGCAACTGTAGACTTGGGGTTTGCTTTTGTGCATCTAATTTGTTTCTGGTTTTATGTTTGTCTTAGTTTAGTATTTAGAGTTTATTATAATTGGTAGATTTGTTTTTTGATTTGGTTGCTCTCTTCCTTTTGTTTTTATATATAAATATATATATATATATATTTCCTTTTTCTCTTTTTGTGAGTGTGTATGTGTATGCTTCTTTGTGTGATTTTGTCTGTATAGCTTTGCCTTTACCATTTGTCCTAGGGTTCTGTCTGTCCTATATATTTTTTTAGTATAGTTTTTAGCACGTGTTATCATTTGTGGCTTTGTTTTTTGGTTTGGTTGCTCTCTCTTACTTTCTGTTTTTTTTTAATACTTTTTATTACTTTCTAATTATTTTTATTTTTAATAATTTATTTTTTATTTTAATTATTTTATTTCTTTTTTTCTTTCTTTTTTTCTCCTTTTTCTTCTGAGCCATATGGCTGACAGGGTCTTGGTGCTCTGGCCAGGTGTCAGGCCTATGCCTCTGAGGTGGGAGAGCCGAGTTCAGGACATTGGTCCACCAGAAACCTCCAGGCTCCATGTAATATCAAACAGCGAAAGCTCTCCTAGAGATCTCCATCTCAATGCTAAGACCCAGCTCCACTCAACGACCAACAAGCTACAGTGCTGGACACCCTATGCCAAACAAATAGTAACACAGGAACTCAACCCCACCCATTAGCAGAGAGCCTGCTAAAATCATAATAAAGTCACAGACACCCCAAAACACCCCACCAGACGCTGTACTGCCCACCAGAAAGACAAGATCCAGCCTCATCCACCAGAACACAGGCATCAGTCCCCCCCCCCACCAGGAAGCCTACACAACCCCCTGAACCAACCTTAGCCACTGTGGGCAGAAACCAAAAACAACAGGAACTACGAACCTGCAGCCTGCGAAAAGGAGACCCCGAACACAGTAAGTTAAGCAAAATGAGAAGACAGAGAAACACACAGCAGATGAAGGACCAAAGTAAAAACCCTCCAGACCAAAAAAATGAAGAGGAAATAGGCAGTATACCTGAAAAAGAATTCAGAGTAATGATGGTAAAGATGATCTAAAATCTTGGAAATAGAATGGAGAAAATACCAGAAACGTTTAACAAGGACGTAGAAGAACTAAAGAGCAAACAAACAATGATGAACAACACAATAAATGAAATTAAAAATTCTCTAGAAGGAATCAATAGCAGAATAACTGAGGCAGAAGAACGGATAAGTGACCTGGAAGATAAAATACTGGAAATAACTACAGCAGAGAAGAATAAAGAAAAAAGAATGAAAAGACTCGAGGACAGTCTCAGAGACCTCTGGGCCAACATTAAACGCACCAACATTCAAATTATAGGGGTCCCAGATGAAGAAGAGAAAAAGAAAGGGACTGAGAAAATACTTGAAGAGATTATAGTTGAAAACTTCCCTAATATGGGAAAGGAAATGGTCAATCAAGTCCAGGAAGCACAGAGAGTCCCATACAGGATAAATCCAAGGAGAAACACACCAAGACACATATTAATCAAGCTACCAAAACTTAAATACAAAGAAAAAATATTAAAAGCAGCAAGGGAAAAACAACAAATAATACACAAGGGAATCCCCACAAGGTTAACAGCTGATCCTTCAGCAGAAATTCTGCAAGCCAGAAGGGAGTGGCAGGACATATTTAAAGTGATGAAAGGGAAAAACCTACAACCACGATTACTCTACCCAGCAAGGATCTCATTCAGATTCGACAGAGAAAGTAAAATCTTTACAGACAAGCAAAAGCTAAGAGAATTCAGCACCACCAAACCAGCTTTACCACAAATGCTAAAGGAACTTCTTTAGGCAGGAAGCACAAGAGAAGGAAAGGAGCTAAAATAACAAACCCAAAACAATAAAGAAAATGGTGTTAGGAACATACATATCAATAACCACCTTAAATGTAAATTGATTAAATGCTCCAACCAAAAGACATAGACTGGCTGAATGGATGCACAAACAAGACCAGTATATATGCTGTCTACAAGAGACCCACTTCAGACCTAGGGACACATAAAGACTGAAAGTGAGGGAATGAAAAAAGATATTCCATGCAAATGGAAATCAAAAGAAAGCTGGAGTAGCAATTCTCGTATCAGACAAAATACACTTCAAAATAAAGACTATTACAAGAGGGAAAGAAGGACACTACATAATGATCAAGGGATGAATCCAAGAAGAAGATATAATAATTATAAATATTTATGCACCCAACATAGGAGAACCTCAGTACATAAGGCAAATCCTAACAGCCATAAAAAGGGAAATCGACAGTAACACAATCATAGTAGGGGACGTTAACAACCCACTTTCACCAATGGACAGAGCATCCAACATGAAAATAAATAAGGAATCACAAGCTTTAAATGACACATTAAACAAGATGGAATTAATTGATATTTATAGGACATTCCATCCAAAACCTACAGAATACATTTTCTTCTCAAGAGTTCATGGAACATTCTCCAGGATAGACCGTATCTTGGGTCACAAATCAAGCCTGGCTAAATTTAAGAAAATTGAAATCATATCAAGTATCTTTTCTGACCACAACACTATGAGACTAGATATCAATTACAGGAAAAAAATCTGTAAAAAATACAAACACATGGAGGTTAAACAATACACTACTAAATAACCAAAAGATCACTGAAGAAATCAAAGAGGAAATCAAAAAATACCTAAAAACAAATGACAATGAAAACACAACGACCCAAAACCTATGGGATGCAGCAAAAGCAGTTCTAATAGGGAAGTTTATAGCAATACAGTCTTACCTCAAGAAACAAGAAACATCTCAAATAAACAACTTAACCTTACAGCTAAAGCAATTAGAGAAAGAAGAAAAAAAAAACCCAAAGTTAGCAGAAGGAAAGAAATCATAAAGATCAGATCAGAAATAAATAAAAAAGAAATGAAGGAAACAATAGCAAAGATCAATAAAACTAAAAGCTGGTTCTTTGAGAAGATAAACAAAATTGATAAACCATTAGCCAGACTCATCAAGAAAAAAAGGAAGAAGACTCAAATCAATAGAATTAGAAATGAAAAAGAAGTAACAACTGACACTGCATAAATACAAAGGATCAAGAGAGATTACTGCAAGCAACTCTATGCCAAAAAAATGGAAAACCTGGAAGAAATGGACAAATTCTTAGAAAAGCACAACCTTCCAAGACTGAACCAGGAAGAAATAGAAAATATAAACAGACCAATCACAAGCACTGAAATTGAAACTGTGATTAAAAGTCTTCCAACAAACAAAGCCCAGGACCAGATGGCTTCACAGGTGAATTCTATCAAACATTTAGAGAAGAGCTGACACCTATGCTTCTCAAACTCTTCCAAAATATAGCAGAGGGAGGAACACTCCCAAACTCATTCCACGAGGCCACAACCACTCTGATATCAAAACCAGACAAAGATGTCACAAAGAAAGAAAACTACAGGCCAATATCACTGATCAACATAGATGCAGAAATCCTCAACAAAATACTAGGAAATAGAATCCAATAGCACATTAAAAGGATGATACACCATGATCAAGTGGTGTATATCCCAGGAATGCAAGGATTCTTCAATATATGCAAATCAATCAATGTGATAAACCATATTAACGAATTGAAGGAGAAAAGCCATATGATCGTCTCAATAGATGCAGAAAAAGCTTTCGACAAAATTAAACACCGATTTATGATAAAAACCCCTCAGAAACTAGGCCTAGAGGGAACTTACCGCAACATAATAAAGGCCATCTATGACAAACCCACAGCCAACATTGTTCTCAATGGTGAAAAACTGAAAGCATTTCCACTAAGATCAGGAAAAAGACAAGGTTGTCCACTCTCACTACTATTATTCAACATAGTTTTGGAAGTTTTAGCCATAGCAATCGGAGAAGAAAAAGAAATAAAAGGAATCCAAATTGGAAAAGAAGAAGTAAAGCTGTCACTGTTTGCAGATGACATGATACTATACATAGAGAATCCTAAAGATGCTACGAGAAAAATACCAGAGCTAATCAATGAATTTGGTAAAGTAGCAGGATACAAAATTAATGCACAGAAATCTCTGGCATTCCTATACACTAATGATGAAAAATCTGAAAGAGAAATTAAGGAAACACACCTTTTTACCATTTTAACAAAAACATTAAAATACCTAGGAATAAACCTTCCTAAGGAGGCAAAAGACCTGTATGCAAAAAACTATAGGACACTGATGAAAGAAATTAAAGATGATACAAACAGATGGAGAGATATACCATGTTCTTGGATTGGAAGGATCAACATTGTGAAAATGACTATACTACCCAAAGCAATCTACAGATTCAATGCAATCCCTGTCAAACTACCAATGGCATTTTTCACAGAACTAGAACAAAAAATTTCACAATTTGTATGGAAACACAAAAGACCCCAAATACCCAAAGCAATCTTGAGAAAGAAAAACGGAGCTGGAGGAATCAGGCTCCTGGACTTCAGACTATACTACAAAGCTATAGTAATCAAGACAGTATGGTACTGGCACAAAAATAGAAATATAGATCAATGGAACAGGATACAAAGCCCAGAGATAAACCCAAGCACATATGGTCACCTTATCTTTGATAAACGAGGCAGGAATGTACAGTGGAGACAGGACAGCCTCTTCAATAAGTGGTGCTGGGAAACCTGGACAGGTACATGTAAAAGTATGAGATTAGATCACTCCCTAACACTATACACAAAAATAAGCTCAAAATGGATTAAAGACCTAAATGTAAGGCCAGAAACTATCAAACTCTTAGAGGAAAACATAGGCAGAACATTCTATGACATAAATCACAGCAAGATCCTTTTTGACCCACCTCCTAGAGAAATGGAAATAAAAACAAAAATAAAGAAATGGGACCTAATGAAACTTCAAACTTTTGCACAGCAAAGGAAACCATAAACAAGACCAAAAGACAACCCTCAGAATGGGAGAAAATATTTGCAAATGAAGCAACCGACAAAGGATTAATCTCCAAAATTTACAAGCAGCTCATGCAGCTCAATAACAAAAAAACAAACAACCCAATCCAAAAATGGGCAGAAGACCTAAATAGACATTTCTCCAAAGAAGATATACAGACTGCCAACAAACACATGAAAGAATGCTCAACATCATTAATCATTAGAGAAATGCAAATCAAAATCTACAATGAGATATCATCTCACACCAGTCAGAATGGCCATCATCAAAAAATCTAGAAACAATAAATGCTGGAGAGGGTGTGGAGAAAAGGGAACCCTATTGCAGTGCTGGTGGGAATGTAAATTGATACAGCCACTGTGGAGAACAGTATGGAGGTTCCTTAAAAAACTACAAATAGAGCTACCATATGACCCAGCAATCCCACTACTGGGCATATACCCTGAGAAAACCATAATTCAAGAAGAGTCATGTACCAAAATGTTCATTGCAGCTCTATTTACAATAGCCCGGAAATGGAAACAATCTACATGTCCATCATCGGATGAATGGATAAAGAAGATGTGGCACATATATACAATGGAATATTACTCAGCCATAAAAAGAAACGAAATTGAACTATTTGTAATGAGGTGGATAGACCTAGAGTCTGTCATACAGAGTGAAGTAAGTCAGAAAGGGAAAGACAAATACCGTATGCTAACAGATATATATGGAATTTAAGGGAAAAAAATGTCATGAAGAACCTAGGGGTAAGACAGGAATAAAGACACAGACCTACTAGAGAATGAACTTGAGGATATGGGGAGGAGGAAGGGTAAGGTGTGACAAAGCGAGAGAGAGGCATGGACATATATACACTACCAAAGGTAAGGTAGATAGCTAGTGGGAAGCAGCCGCATGGCACAGGGAGATCAGCTCGGTGCTTTGTGACCACCTAGAGGGGTGGAATAGGGAGGGTGGGAGGGAGGGAGACGCAAGAGGGAAGAGATATGGGAACATATGTATAACTGATTCACTTAGTTATAAAGGAGAAACTAACACACCATTGTAAAGCAATTATACTCCAATAAAGATGTAAAAAAAAAGTAAAATAAATAAAATGCACTTTTTTTGGAAATTGAAAAAAAAAGAAACCAGATACCAAAGTCACATCTTGTGGGATTCCACTTATATGAATATCCAGAATAGACAAATCCATAATCCATAGAGGCAGGAAGTAGATTAGTGATTGTGAATATACTGAAAACCATTGGAATGTACACTTTAAATGGGTGAATTGTATGGGATATCAATCATATGTATATAAAATTGTTAGAAAAATAACTACCTAACCGGCTAAATAAAAAGCAGACCAACCAGCTTGTAGAAGTCTTTGTGAGAGTCTCTTTCCCCATCTGAACATCAGTTGCTTCAACTCTAATACAGTTAGGAGGAAGAATAGGGTGGTCTAGCTCAGTGATTTACAATCTTTTCAAATTGTGCAATTTTAAAAAATCATTCCTTGTATGAAACTCAAATACATAAAGGCAATATTTTAAAACTAAAAATTAATTTCATAATGTCAAAGTCATTACAATTGTTCATTTTAAAACATTCAACTAAACAATGAGACTATTCCAATAACCTCAAAATTTAAAAAGTTGTGAATCACAATTCAAAATTGAAAGTTACAATCGTAACAGCATCATCATGAATTATTGTATTTTTACATTTTGGTTTGACTGAACAATTCCAAAAACTTCTGACCCATAAAAATAAATAGTTGCAAATGTTTTAAACAATTTGATTTGTAATTAGTGTACCTTTTCAATTAAATGATTCTAAAATTTGAAACTTTTGCTGCTTTTAATTTCCAAAAAAAAATCACATTATTTATCATAAAAACAAAAGTATAATCAAAGTATACCAAAAAATAAACAATAAAACTTTCTGAAATATTATTAAGACAATCAATGTTTTGAATTTACTTGTTGAACAATTTATTAACTGTAATTACAGCACATACAAAAAATTTGTGTCCAATCTTTATCTAGAATTCAATTAAAGATAACATGTTCATGCTATAAAAGGATATTTATCTTATAGTTTATGGGAGTAGACATGTGTAGGCCTTGATTCAGAATAATACCAAGTTGCAACCTTTCTAAATAAAAATTAGTACTAAACATGACACACACACATGGACGCACAAACATGCACACAGATGGGAGAGTAGGAAAAGCTTTATTCTGAAGTTCTCACACTCACAAAATAAAAAAGTCAAATTGGAGCAGAAGTTGTCATATTGATGGTGCCCAATATGTCAGAGATTGTCATACTGAGTGAAATAAGTCAGATAGAGAAAGACAAATATCATATGATATCGCTTATATGTGGAATCTAATAAAAATGGTACAAATGAACTTATTTACCAAACAGAAATAGAGTCACAGATGTAGAAAACAAACTTATGGTTACCAAGGGGGAAAGGGGGTGGGGAGGGATAAATTGGGAAATTGGGATTGACATGTACATACTACTATTTATAAAATAGATAACTAATAAGAACCTACTTTATAGCACAGGGAACTCTACTCAATACTTTGTAATAACCTATATGGGAACAGAATCTAAAAAAGAGTAGATATATGTACATGTATAACTGATTCACTTTGCTGTACAGCAGAAACTAACACAACACTGTAAATCAACTATTCTCCAATAAAAATTAATTTTAAAACTTCATTTGAAGTTGTGCCTTTAAAAAACTACAATTTTAAATATAATAAAAATAGATAGATTGTGTTAATATAACTTTAACTAAATGCTTTATGTAATTGCTACACTGTGCCTAAGAGTTCCATATTACTGACTTTGAAAACCACTGGCTTCAGTTATGCCGGTAAAATTTTATTGCAGTTCTAAAATTTTATTGTTTTATTAGCTTAAGCGAGATAGGAATGTTAAAGTTTGCATAAATTATTTAGCATTTTAATGTTATTTATAAAAGATTTTTGGATTATTGGGCCTGAAACATTCTCTCTCAATAACTTACAGAGACATAGGACAAGATAACTACAAATAAAATACCCCAGTATGCTCTATTCTGCCTCACATACTTGTAGTCTCTGTTTCATTTGCCAGAAGAGCTTTACCTCGTGCCCGGCTGTGATACCTTCTATCCTTTAAGTTTCAGTTTAGATGGCAAACACATCCTCAAGAGGCTTGACCAGAGAATCTAAAGAACTCCAGGCATGTCACAACTACTTGTTGGACAAATAGTATGCACCTACACTTACGTCAGCAAAATCGTAGTTCCTTAAGGACAGAGTGTATGTCGTGTGTATTTCTTATCTTACCGTCCCCTTTCCCATGCTGTACTCACACACGTGTCCATACACACCCAGACACCAAGAGCTTCTAGCATGGTGCTAATAACACAGTAGCCTTGGAGCCATATTTAGGACCAGATCAGACCCTTCCATTTGACACAGATATTTTAGAGATTCAGAGAGTTTCATACACTGATTTTAGAGGCAGGATATCTAAGACCGGAGAAAACAGAATATTTTCTAAATGACTATTGTTGTAATTGAGACTGGAACTCATTTCTGAAATCTTATGGCTATTGCATTAACACATCACATTGTCTTTAACATGTTCATGTTTTATCATGAAAACAATATAGAAATGGTGTATTCATGTGTGTTTGCATAGGAATATATTGCTGGACATAAAAAAGGCTGTTTTGTGTATGAATGTTTCCGGTGAATGTATTTCTATTATTTCTATATACATATGTGGGCTTATGTAATGTAATTTTTGTATGTGCACTTATATTTATAAATGTATGCATGGGAACTTTATTATCTACAATGTATATTGACTATTTACTTAGATTATTTTATAATCCCCCCAAAATATCTTCTATTGAGATATTAGTATGCTAGTTTGGCAACTAATGTTTATATCTCTAATCATAGTAAATGACTTATATTAGTTAATATTTAAGGAATACAGTTTTAATGTAATAGTTATTGCTAAGCCAAAACATGCATTTGATAAAATTTTATTGTCCTATATTTAATATCAGACAAATGTTAATTTACTTACAAAGTATATTGAGACTTTAAATATCTGTTAGTGTAATTAGGGGAAAGAGAAGGTAGTATTCAAATTACTCAGGTATGCTTCCTACTCTCAGCAGGCAAACAGCACAGTAAAGGAGATGGTACGTGAAAAAGTCTAACAGGAGCCAAATGAGTTAAGAGCTCTAACAAATGTAAAGCAAATTAGTAAAACCACACCTGTGATGTTAATTCCGGTTGGAAAGACCAGAGAAGACTTGATCAAGGAAGGAGATATCTGAGCTGGAATCGTACAAGAAAATAAAATAAGAAATAAAATTCTTATTTTATTACTTAAAAAATTCTGTTCTCTCATTATTAAAAATCTTCATTTCCAGTCTAGCTTTGGGGTATTTTACAATATTTTGATTTACTCCTAATAATCTAGTGTAATTACTTATGGAATCACCCTGGGAAATAAACACAGAGTTGGTTGATTACAATCACTTTTTAAGCATATATAATTAAAAGTCAAAAAAGTGCAATTTATTTACTAAGCACAGAGGAAAATCAAAAGAAATCTGCAGGGATTGTTTTTGATCACTCAGTTACCATGTTCACATTCCTTCTAAACTTTCTGTGCAAGAACAAAATACAGTAAGTATACCAAATAGTATAAAGCAAATTATGAAAATAAAATATTTACCCAAATATGACTGAAGGTTTAGCTTACTTGAGCTAACCCTTTTAAAATATACAATCACCCCTTCCTGTGAGTGTTGTGACTAAATCTTACCTTGCTTTATGGTGTTGGGAACTTACAAGGGCCTGCTTTCTAATATGTACACTCAGTAAGGCTGAATAGCTCACTAATGTACTGTATTCCCTGATGAACCAACCAATTTAATAACTTTACCAATGCCAGCTTTTGAACAAAGCAGCCCCTCATTGACATTCCAGTGCAATAGCTAATAACAATTAGATTTCATTCTAGCATTGTATCTCGTTATTGTCATCCCAACAAGAGATGCTTTCCTTATAATCCATAGAATTGACATAAATGTAAATGTTACTCCAACCCACCAAATAAGTGGTCTATGGACTCTCATTACCAGAAATGAGCTCACATCTGTCTCATTGTCATATATTGTTTTTCCATGTCATTTATTTTCCAGCTTTGAAAAGACTCTAACATTTTATTTTGAAACCCTATCACTGATTTGGCAAAATCTTTCAGGCTCTGGAAAAACATATCTTTCTTTTGGTAATATTGTCCCTTTAGAAACTAAGCAAATAAATAGTGTGCTATATGCACATTGTTTGGATAGAAAACTCAGAGGTTTTCTAAATAGTACAGATGTTAGAATCTAAAAATTGCTCAAATAACTATATTCAAATCATCATTTCTCTGCTTACATAAAACAGTCATCTTGGCAATTTGACATTAAAGACAAAAGGCTTTTAAGGATGTTGAAAGAAATAATATCATTGAAATACATTGTTTGGTGTAGACAAGATAGGGTTGAATTTACCTTACATTAGCTATAGATAGCTAAGAAAAGTTACTTTAAATTCAAGTGGTTACCAAAGTAATTGAACAGCATATGGATATAAACATAGTGTTCAGTGGCTTTTTCAGGATTTTCTTTACATTACATTAACCTTCAGATTTCTGAAAAGATGATGAACCAACATAGACTGCTGGCTTCCTACCCTGACATCTACTCTAAAGGGAGAAGCCACGAAGGAGGGAATTCGATGGATCATGGACATTAACATTAAAACTATGAAAAAGCCCTTTGGGGAGATTAAAGATGGTTGAGTGTCAACATGGGAGAAACTATCCAGCTGTCCAGAGCTGAGGCTGGGGCAGAATTCTCACATTGTTTCCTCCCTCTCCCAGCTCACCATTGTACTTGGTGAATCAATGCCTCTGTCATCAGCACTGAAAGAGAGAAAGCAAGCAGAAACAAAAATGGTAGGACTAGCCCAAATCAAACCTGAGAATTTGGGGTAAGATATTAGAATGCAAACATATGGGCCCCAATAATTTGGGCCTTTGTGAATCAAAACCTCTGAGGGTGGTGTAAATAACTTATGTTTTAACAAGCCTACCAGGTACTTCTGACAAACACTCAAGTTTGAGAAACCCTAGAACCCACCTGGGGTGGGAAGGGTTAACAACAGCTACAGGTATACCAGGTATGTTTCCAGTAAAACTCTCTTTCCACAGAAAGAAAAGCAGTACTTGATAGAGTAGTCCAAAAAAAAAAAAAAAAATCCTGAGGGAAAAAGATTGTCAATGATGGGTGGTGGGGAAAACAATGGAAATGGTTCAGCTCACATTTTGATATTCCAGTCTCTCTGTCTTGAAGTGTTCAACTCTCTTCCTAAAGCCACCAGAAGAATTATAGATATGCTTATAGAGAAAAGGAGTAATATTAGAAACATAAAACAATTTTAAAGAAGAAAAATAAACAGAAACATTAAGTATGGAGAAAGAAGTAATGAAATTACAAAGTTAGTTGAAAGGCTAAGTAGCCAGATGGATTTAACTAAAGAACAAACTAGTGAGCAGAACAATGAAGTCCAAGAACTCTTCCAGAAGGCAGAGGTAAAGAAATAAAAATAATGAGAGAAAAGGTAAGGTAACAGATATGAAGGATATGAATAGAAATGTTAATATTTACTTAATAACATCTCAGGAGAGAAAAAATAAAGAGAGGAATATTTGAAGAGACAATGACCAAGTTTTTTATTTTTATTATTTTTTTAGGCTTAATACATCAGATTAAAGGGGTTCATAATACACTGTTAAAAACAAGACAAAAGACCCCAAAACAGAGTCACTTAGGCTCAGCCCCACATCACCAGGCCAAGAGTTAATTATAGTTTTGGCCTCTCCCAGAAATGGAATCTTAAACCAGCCAATCAGAAATCACTAGTGAGGTAATCTTCCTGACAGACCCCTGCCCATTCGTTCCTAAAGAAAAGTAACCGTGCCACAACGAATCCACTTTTTGCTAGCATAACTTCCTTGTTCTGCTCCCTTCTGCCTTTAAAATATTTCACCTTGTACAACTCCTCAGATCTCCTTTCTATCTGCTAGATGGGATGCTGCCCATGAATCGTTGAATAAAGCCAATAAGACCTTTAAAATTTACTGAGTTGAATTTTGTTTTTCTAACAATACTGAACCAAAAAGATGAGGAGTGGGGGGAAAGACTTGGAAACATACAAAATTAAATTTAATAATATCCAAAGTCAAAAGAAAATTCTAAGAGTTTCTGGAGGAAGAAAGCTTATAGCTACAAAGAAGTACATGTCAGGAAAAAGAAGACTTCGAACAAAAATATATGTCTATCAGAATTATTATTTTTTAAAAATAAAGGGGGCTTCCCTGGTGGTGCAGTGGTTGAGAATCTGCCTGCCAATGCAGGGGACACGGGTTCGAGCCCTGGTCTGGGAAGATCCCACATGCTGCGCAGCAACTAGCCCCGTGAGCCACAATTACTGAGCCTGCGCGTCTGGAGCCTGTGCTCCGCAACAAGAGAGGCTGCGATAGTGAGAGGCCCGCGCACCGCGATGAGGAGTGGCCCCCACTTGCCGCAATTAGAGAAAGCCCACGCACATAAAAGAAGACCCAACACAGCAAAAATAAATAAATAAATTTAAAAAATAAAAATAAAAAAAATAAAGAGGTGTTCTGAGTTACACAAGCTCAGAAACTTCAACTGATTAAAATCCTCTTTGAAAGAAATTTTAAAGAAATTACTGCAGTGAAAAGCAAAGAAACATGGAGAATATGAAAAAGTAAATAACTTATGAAATTTTAATGTTAATCAAAGCAATGATGAAAAGAAGATATCCAGTAAAACTTGTTTGGGGATAAGGATGACAGGCAGAGGAAGGAGGATAAGTGGTAAAAATGCAAAAAACTTTCCTTATTTGGAGGAAAAAGGATGAAAGATAGATAGGTAATAGTTATACAGATATAGATAAATAATATGTTTGTAAACAAATAAGGAAAAATAAACATATGCGTGGGGCTATAAAAGTTGAGAGAATAAAGCAGGATAATAAAAAAACAGAACATATAAATTGAAATTGAGGAAAATTTGTTTTAATCAATATGAGGAAGATAAAAATGAAATAATACCACATAGAGAATATAATACTTAAAATAAGCTAACATAAATAAATATGAATATGCAGTTATTACAGAACTGAAATCCAAACTTGCAAATATAAAAATAATTTTATAAAAGATCCATTGAAATAATATCACCAAGAGATTCATTGACTGGAAAACAATGTATATCAGGTCAACATTATGGTAGATAATTTTAAGTTATCAACTTTTTATGAGGAAAAACAAAAAACTAGGAGTTGGTTCTTTGAAAAGATAAAATTCACAAACATTTACCTAGCCTAATTAAGGAAAAAAGAGAAAGAACCCAAATAAACAAAATTATAAGTGAAAAAGGAGACATTACACAGAAATACTTTCCACAGGTTACCACAGAAATTCAGAGGATCATAAGATTATATGCCATCAAACTGGACAATCTAAAAGAAATGGAACACTTCTTAGAAACATACAACTTACCAAGACTGAATCAGGAAGAAACAGAAAACCTGAATAGGCCAATCACTAGTGAGGAGATTGAATCAGTAATCAGAAGTCTCCCATTGAAGAAAAGCCCAGGGACAGATGGCTTCACTGGTGAATTTTACCAAACATTTAAAGAAGAATTAACACCAATCTTCTCAGACTCTCTAAAATATAAAGAGGAGAGAACACCCCCAAACTCATTTTATGAGGCTTGATTATCCTGATACCAAAACCAGAAAAAAAAAAAAAAACTACTAGAAGAGAAATCTACAGGCCAATATCCCTTATGATAAATGCAAAAAATCTCAATAAAATACTGCAAACCAAATCAGCAGCATGTAAAAAAGATCATACACCACGATCAAATGGGATTCACCCCTGAGATGCAAGAATGGTTCAACATACATCAATCAATCAATCAATGTGATATGTCACACTAATAGAATAAAATAGAATCATATGATCATCTCAATAGATGCAGAAAAAGCATTTAACAAAATTCCACATCCATTTATGATAAAAACTCTTAACATATTAAGCATATAAAGAACATATCTCAACATAATAAAGGCCATATATGACAAGCCCAAAGGGTGCCCACTTTTACCATCTGTATTCAACATAGTACTAGAAATTCTAGCTGGAGGGATCACAAGAAAAGGAAATAATAGGTGTCAGAATTGAAAAGGAAGAAACAAAATGACTCTGAAGATAATATATCTTTTATATTTAGACAATCCTAAAGATTCAACAAAAAACTGTTAGATCTAATCAATGAATTCAGTAGCTACAAGATACAAAATTAACATATAAACATAGTAGCTTTCTATACACTAACAACAAATTTTCTGAAAAACAAATAAATTGATCTCATTTGCAAAAGCATCAAAAACAATAAAATTCTTAGAACAAAGTTAAATAAGGAGGTAAAAGATCTTTCTGAAAACTACAACACGTTGATGAAAGAAATCAAAGACATAAATAAATAGAAAGGTATCTCATGTTCATGGATTGGAAGAATTAATATTGTTAGAATGTCAATACTATAAAAGGATATCCATAGATTCAATGCAAGCCTTATCAAGATTCCAATGGCATTTGTTTTTACAGAAGTGGGGAAAAAACCCTTAAAATTTACATAGAACCACAAAAGGCCCTGAATAGTCAAAGAAATCCTGAGAAAAAAGAACAAAACAAGAAGCATCAAGGTTCCTGATTTCAAGCTATACTATAAAGCTATAGTCATCAAAGCAGTATGGTACTGGCATTAAAAAAAACAAAACAACAACAAAAAACAGACCAATGTAATGGAATTGACAGCACAGAAATAATCCTTAGCATATACAGTCAACTAATATTTCACAAGGGAGCCAAGAATATTCAATGGATAAAAGTCAGTCTTTTCCATAAATGGTGCTGGGATAATTGGATCTTCACATGTAAACGAATGAAACTGGACCCATTACACCACTCACAAAAATTATCTCAACATCAATTAAAGACTTAAATGTCAAACATTTAGAGAAGAGCTAACACCTATCCGTCTCAAACTCTTCCAAAATATAGCAGAGGGAGGAACACTCCCAAACTCCTTCTACGAGGCCACCATCACCTTGATACCAAAACCAGACAAGGATGTCACAAAGAAAGAAAACTACAGGCCAATATCACTGATGAACATAGATGCAAAAATCCTCAACAAAATACTAGCAAACAGAATCCAACAGCACATTAAAAGGATGATACACCATGATCAAGTGGGGTTTATTCCAGGAATGCAAGGATTCTTCAATATATGCAAATCTATCAATGTGATAAACCATATTAACAAATTGAAGGAGAAAAACCATATGATCATCTCAATAGATGCAGAGAAAGCTTTTGACAAAATTCAACACCCATTTATGATAAAAACCCTGCAGAAAGTAGGCATAGAGGGAACTTTCCTCAACATAATAAAGGCCATATATGACAAGTCCACAGCAAACATCATCCTCAATGGTGAAAAACTGAAAGCATTTCCACTAAGATCAGGAACAAGACAAGGTTGCCCACTCTCACCACTCTTATTCAACGTAGTTTTGGAAGTTTTAGCCACAGCAATCAGAGAAGAAAAGGAAATAAAAGGAATCCAAATCGGAAAAGAAGTAAAGCTGTCACCGTTTGCAGATGACATGATCCTATACATAGAGAATCCTAAAGATGCTACCAGAAAACTACTAGAGCTAATCAATGAATTTGGTAAAGTGGCAGGATACAAAATTAATGCACAGAAATCTCTGGCATTCCTATATACTAATGATGAAAAATCTGAAAGTGAAATCAAGAAAACACTCCCATTTACCATTGCAACCAAAAGAATAAAATATCTAGGAATAAACCTACCTAAGGAGACAAAAGACCTGTATGCAGAAAATTATAAGACACTGATGAAAGAAATTAAAGATGATACAAACAGATGGAGAGATATACCATGTTCTTGGATTGGAAGAATCAACATTGTGAAAATGACTCTACTACCCAAAGCAATCTACAGATTCAATGCAATCCCTATCAAACTACCACTGGCATTTTTCACAGAACTAGAACAAAAAATTTTGCAATTTGTATGGAAAGACAAAAGACCCCGAATAGCCAAAGCAATCTTGAGAACGAAAGAAGGAACTGGAGGAATCAGGCTCCCTGACTTCAGACTATACTACAAAGCTACAGTTATCAAGACGGTATGGTACTGGCACAAAAACAGAAAGATAGATCAATGGAACAGGATAGAAAGCCCAGAGATAAACCCATGCACATATGGACACCTTATGTTTGATAAAGGTGGCAGGAATGTACAGTGGAGAAAGGACAGCCTCTTCAATAAGTGGTGCTGGGAAAACTGGACAGGTACATGTAAAAGTATGAGATTAGATCACTCCCTAACACCATACACAAAAATAAGCTCAAAATGGATTAAAGACCTAAATGTAAGGCCAGAAACTATCAAACTCTTAGAGGAAAACATAGGCAGAACACTCTATGACATAAATCACAGCAAGATCCTTTCTGACCCACCTCCTAGAGTAATGGAAATAAAAACAAAAATAAACAAATGGGACCTAATGAAACTTCAAAGCTTTTGCACAGCAAAGGAAACCATAAACAAGACCAAAAGACAACCCTCAGAATGGGAGAAAATATTTGCAAATGAAGCAACCGACAAAGGATTAATCTCCAAAATTTACAAGCAGCTCATGCAGCTCAATAACAAAAAAACAAACAACCCAATCCAAAAATGGGCAGAAGATCTAAATAGACATTTCTCCAAAGAAGATATACAGACTGCCAACAAACACATGAAAGAATGCTCAACATCATTAATCATTAGAGAAATGCAAATCAAAACTACATGAGATATCATCTCACACCAGTCAGAATGGCCATCATCAAAAAATCTAGAAACAATAAATGCTGGAGAGGGTGTGGAGAAAAGGGAACCCTATTGCACTGCTAGTGGGAATGTGAATTGGTTCAGCCACTATGGAGAACAGTATGGAGGTTCCTTAAAAAACTACAAATAGAACTACCATATGACCCAGCAATCCCACTACTGGGCATATACCCTGAGAAAACCGAAATTCAAAAAGAGTCATGTACCAAAATGTTCATTGCAGCTCTATTTACAATAGCCCGGAGATGGAAACAACCTAAGTGCCCATCATCGGATGAATGGATAAAGAAGATGTGGCACATATATACAATGGAATATTACTCAGCCACAAAAAGAAACGAAATTGAGCTATTTGTAATGAGGTGGATAGACCTAGAGTCTGTCATACAGAGTGAAGTAAGTCAGAAAGAAAAAGACAAATACCGTATGCTAACACATATATATGGAATTTAAGAAAAAAAAAAATGTCATGAAGAACCTAGGGGTAAGGCAGGAATAAAGACGCAGACCTCCTAGAGAACGGACTTGAGATTATGGGGAGGGGGAAGGGTAAGGTGTGACAAAGCGAGAGAGAGTCATGGACATATACACACTAACAAACGTAGTAAGGTAGATAGCTAGTGGGAAGCAGCCGCATGGCACAGGGATATTGGCTCGGTGCTTTGTGACAGCCTGGAGGGGTGGGACAGGGAGGGTGGGAGGGAGGGAGACGCAAGAGGGAAGAGATATGGGAACATATGTATATGTATAACTGATTCACTTTGTTATAAAGCAGAAACTAACACACCATTGTAAAGCAATTATACCCCAATAAAGATGTTAAAAAAAAAAAAAAAGACTTAAATGTCAGACCTAATATCATGAAACGCCTATAAGAAAACATAGGAATGTCTTTTTGATATGGGTCTTGGTAATGAATTTTTAGGTATGACACCTAAAGCGCAAGCAACAAAATAGAAAACAAACTGTAGGACTACATCAAACTAAAAAATTTCTGCACAACAAAGGAAACAATCAACGAAGTGAAAAAGCCTATGAAATGGGAAAAAAATTGCAAACAATTTATCTGATAAGGGGTTAATGTCTAAAATATGTAAAATCTCATACCATACAACTCAATAACAAAAAACAAATAACCCACTTGAAAAATGGGCAAAGGACCTGCATAGATATTTCTCCAAAGAAGATATACAAAAGGTCAACAGGTACATAGAAAGATGCTCAACATTGTTAGTCATTAGGGAAGTGCAAATTAAACCACAATATCACCTCATGTCTGTTAGGATGGTCACCATCAAAGAGCCAGGATATAACACATGCTGGCATGCATGTGAAGAGGAGGGAACTCATATGCACTGCAGGTGGGATTGTAAATTGGTATAGTCACTATGGAAAAGAGTAAAGAGAATAAACAATTAAGAGACAATTACAAATAATTAAGAACAATTAAGAGAATAAAGCCTGACTTCTCATCATAAGAATTTTTTCCCTTTTAAAATTTATTTTCTTTTTATTGTAGCTGTATGAGAAGACAGATGTTAGCTGAATGTATTGTGGTAATCATTTCACAATATATATAAATCAAACCATAATGCTTTATGCTTTAAATTTATACAGTGATATATGTCAATTATTTCTCAATAAAACTGGAAAAAATAAACTAAAAAGGAAGAAGAATAATGGAAATATATGCAGCTCCATAAGTAGATATGGAAAATATAAAGCAGCAATTTATGAACTAAAAGAAGTAGAATTTTTTAAAAGTTCACTTCAATAGTTTGACAGTCTCAGAAAGTGATTAAAGAAACACAAAAATCACATCATGTAACATTTGAATATTTAGATGAAATGTACTGGCACAAGAAATAGAGAATCTAAATATTTTTAGATTTGTTGAAGAAATTTAATTCACATTTAAATGTCTTCCCAGTAAGAACACTATAGACTCATAAGTCTTCCTTGGAGAATTCTTCTAAACATTTAAGGAAGAAATAATACCAATTCTACATAAACCTGACAAGCAAAAGGAAGAGTGTACACTTGCCAACACAGTTGATAGGGCCAGAGAAAGCCTAAAACAAATTCCTGATAAGACCCTTAAAAAAGTGAAAAGATGATCCCCTATATCTTGCTAATATAGATATAAATAAAATACCTAAACAAATATCAGCAAACCAAGTCCATCAGTATACAGAAAGGTTAATAAAACATGGATTTATTCTAGGAATTTAAAATTGGTTTAACACTCAAAAATCAATCAACGCAATTTCACTGTTAACAATATGAAGGAGACAACTGTATAAATGGGGGAATTTTTTTAATTCACCTAAGTTAATAGACTCTTAATTTGAAAACTGGATAAGCATATTACAAAAGTAGAAATCTAACAAAATGTTTAGTAGTTATTAAGTTTCCTTCAACATCAACATTTATTTGGCAGTGTTGATGTCTAAACAAGATGGTGTGTGTAAAGTGCCTGGTAAAAACCTGACTGCTCCTACAATGATAGTCATTATTATATTAAAATTTTCCAGTGGAAAGGGGAGCATCTGTAATGCTGTCTTGAAGTTCAAGAAAGCTTCAGGTAATGAGATACTAAATGACTTCTGGTACCAAGTATTGTGCCCATATATTTCTCACAGCTGGGTAAGAAAAAATAAAATTTAAGACTTAGTAAGGAAAGGAATGCTTAAAGTGTAGGCAAAAAATAGAGTGTGTAAACAATAATTAAAAAATGAGATATAAATGTTTAACAAACAATCTCATGGGTCAAATTCAATGATATTTTATGAAATGCTCATGAAGTGGAATACCATTATTCTCCTCTCAAATTGGACAAGCTGTCCAAAGCTGGCAAAAGTTGAAGTGGAATTAGAATCCATATACACTACCATATACGCATCATGATACTGGTGTGAAAATGAACCACATTATTAATATTATGGTGTTGAGAAATGTAATTATAAATTGCATTGCTAATAATACCAAAGAAAATAATTTTTCCTAAATTTATAAGCCCAGGGAAAGCAAAGCATCACCCTGTGTCCAAGACTGTTTTTAATGTACAAACACATAATACTCTGCTCAAAAAACTATTACACAAAAATTGAAATTAATAAAAAAATATTTTATCCTAAGATGCTTAGGATAGAACTGTATCATGATAGTAAAGAATAAATAAATTATGGCATACTAACACAATGGAATATTGTATAGTCATAACATCTTATGTTGAAAGCAAAATAATAACATGGGAAAATATTTGTGCTATAAAGTTTTCTGTTACTGCAGTGAGAAAATTTTCCACATATTATAATCTCAATAATTTTTCAAAACAATGAAAAGAAATACAGCAGCATCTTAGTGATGGTTTTCTCTGGAACGATGGCTGATTTTTAAAATATTTTCCAGAATGTCTATATTTTTAATTACATTCAGGATTTAAATTATATTCAGAAAAAAGTTTATTTTGCAAAGAATGAAAGGAAATAATTACTTCAATTTAACTCAATTATCTTCCTAACTTTTAGAAAACATGACTTACCATGATGTTTCAAAATAAATGCCCATAAGGACCTTGCTCTTTAGCATATATAATTTGTGTTACATAGACCAGGATATAATGAGCACAGATAATTTATAATAAAAGAGAATGCAAGAACAATAGATGAAGCTACATGAGCTTCATAATTAATCAATTAATTTAGAAATGTTTGTGAAAAATAATGCTGGGATTGGGGCATAAGAGAACAGTTTGTCCATAGCAGCAGGGCCTAAGGTATCTATAGAGGTGCATCAACTAGCAAAACAACAATTTTGAAAAATAATTAATCAGTTAAATCAAAAGACAGATTTGGCTCATTTCTCCTGGTCCCAGTTCTCCAACCGTCCTTCCCATATGGAACTGGCCAACTGAACTGGTCAAAATATTTAACAATGGTGTGGCAATACCATAAACTTTGATCTGACAAAATGTCCAGAAACAAGCTCACCTGAGCTACATTTCTCTATATTGATCCCATTTTGTCCCCAAAGCCTTTTCGTATAGATGGTCCTAAAATTCTACCACGTCTCACATTTCTTAGGTCCCCCCAAAGAAGTTATCATAGGTGTCACAGAATGGACACATACCTGGTAACTAATGGCAGCTAGGGATGTGTCCTTTCAGGGAGCTAGAGATGTGTTTATCAACACTGAGTGTATTACTTGGTATATATGGCAAGTGAATGACAGCATTTTGTCAACTGTTAAGAGTGTATTTTTATGACATTGGACTAATCTCAAAAATTTAGCATCTGCTATAAGACAATAGAGCAACTTTTAGGACCACTGAGCCGTGGTCTCTATATAAGACAAAGATCAAGAATTATCTGTAGGGGAGGGAGCAAGGCCAGCGAATGGCAGGATAACCAAGGTCCGAGGGTGAGTGTGAAGAGAAGGAGGAGGAGCACCGAGAAGGCCTGGGCTCCAGCAGCCCTCGGGGTGTGTGAGGTGCTATAAAAAGCTAATGGGTGAGACTTCCCTCGTGGCACAGTGAATAAGAATCCGCCTGCCAATGCAGAGGAACACAGGTTCGAGCCCTGGTCCGGGAAGATCCCACATGCCATGGAGCAACTAAGCCTGTGCGCCACAACTGCTGAGCCTGTGATCTAGAGCCTGTGAGCCACAACTACTGAAGCCCACACGCCTAGAGCCTGTGCTCCGCAACAAGAGAAGCCACTGCAATGAGAAGCCCGTGCATCGCAATAAAGAGTAGCCCCCGCTCACCACAACTAGAGAAAGCCCCCGTGCAGCAACAAAGACCCAATGCAGCCAAAAATAATAAATAAATAAAATTTATTTAAAAAAAAAGAATTATCTGGAGAATCATGAAATGCTCTAGACATTTTAAATAACTAATTCTTATGATTATGACTAGCGTATACCCTATACTGTAATACCTAGAAAACAATCTGTTCTCTAACTTGTAATAACCAAGGAATGACTAATTTCCTGGGACCATCTGGTTTACTTATGGAATAAAAAGCAATTGCTCACAGAGAAGCCACTGTGGGTAGCTGTTTGACGTTCAGATTTTAGAACCAAATGATATCTAATTGAGGCAAAGGAAAATAGGAACGCTGAGTCATTAAGGAAAATCTGAACCTTTCAGTTAATACCCTGGGAGTGGACAGTTCACAACAGGATTGCTGTCTAAGACACGTGCCGCCCATAGAGATTAGAGTAGTGTCTAGGTATTCTTTGATACCACACATACCACAGGCATCATTCCGTGCTTTTAAGCAAAGCAGCTCCAAGTTTACTTAAGAAAAAGGAACACATTCTTTGGATTCCCATTTTAGCACCTTTACAATTAAACCTTTTTCAAGTGGTCTATAAAACAAGTTCCAAGAGAAAACTATTTAGTAATGTGATTTAGCATTGAGAATGTGTGGCCTTGCCGGGCATTACAGCTAGATTGTTGAGCTGACAATAGTCTCATTGTAAAATACAAGCAATGGTCACATGAATAAGGATGTAAGAGTTTAGAGAATGTAATTAGTGACTAAGGAGATACATTTAAGGAAAAATTACAGCTTTTAATCATGTTAAGAGGCCAGAAACTAGAAGGCACAGGCAGAAAAAAATGTGTGTGGCACAGAAGTAAACACAAGCCATAGTAACACACAATACTGTTAACATAATGGATTTGCTGTCTTGGCAGTTCAGTTTATCATTTAATGCTATATTATCAAGGCCTGACATTTTAATTTCTTTTCTACCTAATTGATATTCCCTCAACACAAGGTAAGAACAAAGTCTCATACCTTGATCTGGGGTGTGCTATGCTGCTTATTGGCTGAACCATTGCAAACATGGAAGAATCTCATTAAAACGTCACTTTTTTGGAATGGTCCCTGGTGGAAATTGTGATATTTAGATATAAACGCACTGTCACAATACTAACTGCTCTAGCTCACAAAAATTTTCATTTCGGGCCAGTCTGTCCATGGCTGTCAAATCTTGTATTTTTCTCTCTCTCTGATCCCTAGAACAGATGCACTCTGGTCGCTCTTATAATAAAACATGTGTCTGGCTTCTGATTACTGTATCAACTGGAACACTGCAAGATAGTCAGACAATCCAAAGAGCTGTGTGTCAAAGAGCAGTTTAAGCTTATTGGTGGAAGAGAGCAATTTCTGAGAATTTCACAGTGTAACAGTTGCAGGCTTGATCCTGAAAGGACAATATTAGATTGTACATTAACCTTTTGATTATTCATGCTTCTAGAAGGAAGGCATATCAGAAATAATTGTTTACACATATGTTATGAATGTTTATCCAACTGCCAGGGATTAAAATAAGCTTACATGGATTGTCAGAACACATAAGCAAGGAGACCACTGGTGAGTCTTTTACTGTGGATGCCAATGAGAATATTCTGAATATCTATTCCATGATACACTCTGGATCCACATGCCTCAATTTGCGAAATAAGGCCTTACAAAAATTTTTGCTGTGAATTACATGTTGTATATAAAGTAAAATATTGATTTCACTAAGAATTCTCTGGCGTAATGGCCTGAAGGTTTGTGTCTCCCTCCACATTCGCATGTTGAATCCCTAACCTCCAGTGTGGCTGTGTTTGGAGATGGAGCCTCCAAGGAAACAAAGTTAAATGAGATCATAATTTGGGGTCTTGATATTATAGGATTAGTGTCTTATAGGAAAATATACCAGGGAGCTTGCTCATTCTGTCTCTCCATACACACTCACTGAGGAAAAACCATGTGAGGCCCAGTGAGAGGGTGCCTTTTATAAGCCAGGAAGAGAACGCTCACCAGAAACCAACCATTCTGGCACCCTGATCTTGGACTTCCATCTTCCAGAACTGTGACAAAATAAGCTGCTATTATTTTTAAGCCACCCAGTCTGCAGTATTTTGTTATGGCAGCTGGAGATGACTGATACATCTGGTATGAGCTGTAAAAAATTACTAAACAGAAACCTCAATCAAATAGAGTTGGGAGACCAGAAGGGGGAGCTCTCACAAGCCATGCCCATCCCACAGCCCAACAGGAAGAAGAAAGACTCCTCTTCTTTCCTGGCAACGACTCAACCAATGAAAAGGTATGGACTCTTTGTTTCCTCTAGCCCTCCCAAATTTCTTTTCCACTGCCATGCAGAGACTTGCATGTGACTCACCACGGTTTCAGACCCTGAATTGCAATTCTCTGCTGATGTCAAATAAACACTTTTTTTTTTTCTCCTGGAGAAATAACTGGCAGTCTGTTTGTTTTAGGTCAATCATTCCACAGATATAAAGTATTTTTTAAAGTTAACTGTTACCTTCTAAGTAGGGAAGGTGAAAAATGGCTGAAATCACAGAACTTATCCTAAATAAACAAACGTTCCAAGGTGTTTAGTTACTGTGAATAGAAGAAAGTAGAATACTTTTCTTCAAAATTAAAAGGAGAATCTGAATTAGGTTAAATATTGTTGGATATGAGTTGAAACTTATTATGGATTTTATATATACTGGGTTCACCTTTCATTTTCTTTATAAGTAGCATCTTAAATTTGCTGTAAATTGCTTAAATTTATTACAAAAGAGAAGTAAGGCAGAGTTTTTGCTTAATGGTACTCATATACATTATGGAATTGAAATCAGGTAAACAGTGTGAAATGGGTGTAAGAATAAACTGACAGAGCAATTATGCAAAGTAGAAAATGGAGGAGAAACACAAGTGTAGAAAAATTTAGTATACGATAAAGGTAGTACACAAATTAGAATAACTAAAATTATTTTTAAATTGCCACTGAGGGAAATGGATAATTATTTCTAGAAATGAACAAAGAGATTTCAAGTTAATTTACTGCAACATATTCAACAAGATTTGCAAGTTACACACACACATAAACACATCTATTTATGTATACACATGCATGGAAAATGATATTCTACGTATAAGCCACAAGATAATTAAAAAATAAATGAATAATAATTATCTGAACTTGGAGTAGGAAAGGCAAATATAATATCAAAGTCAAGAACCTCAAAAGAAATGATTGGTAGCTTTGACTAAATTAAGTCTTATTTTTTAACCATAAAAAAATTTTTAAAGCTTAAGAGGGAAAAAAAAGCATGATGAGAGTAAAAAAGGGAAGATAAACTTAATATTTACCATTATAAAGATCTCATACAAATTACTGAGTTAAAAAAATTATCCCCCCTCTTACAAAAAAAAATTTTTTAAAGTAGGGCAAAGTATAAGTAGGCAGTTCTCAAAAGGAATGACTAGGGGGAAAAAACTTTCAAAGTCACTATTCCTGAATCATGCAGATTATAACAACTAGGTACAAATTTTACCTAGAAAATAAGCCCCTTAAATATGTTTATAAATAACAGTGTTAATTACAGCAATGGATACAGATAATTCTAAGAATTTTGATAAGTTGCTATTATATTTCTGAAGAGAAATTCAGAATCCTATGATCACCTTTTAACTCAGAAACCACTTCTAGTTACTTGGGAAATAACCACATGTTTTATTATGTGTTAGAGGAAGAGGTTATATTATATGGAAGAGGTAACTCTTCCAATATTGGAAGATTTTGCGTGTACAAATTTTCATATATAAAAACACTTATGGATAGGGGGGCCTTGAAGATGGCGGAAGAGTAAGACGCGGAGATCACCTTCCTCCCCACAGATACACCAGAAATACATCTACACGTGGAACAACTCCTACAGAACACCTACTAAACGCTGGCAGAAGACCTCAGACCTCCCAAAAGGCAAGAAACTCCCCACGTACCTGGGTAGGGCAAAAGAAAAAAAGAAAAAACAGAGACAAAAGAATTGGGGCGGCACCTGCACCAGTGGGAGGGAGCTGTGAAGGAGGAAAAGTTTCCACACACTAGGAAGCCCCTTCGCGGGCGGAGACTGCGGGAGGCGGAGGGGGGAGCTTCGAAGCCGCGGAGGAAGGCACAGCAACAGGGGTGCGGAGGGCGGCACGGCAACAGGGGTGCGGAGGGCAAAGCGGAGAGATTCCCACACAGAGCATCGGTGCTGACCAGCACTCACCAGTCTGAGAGGCTTGTCTGCTCACCCGCCGGGGCGGGCGGGGCTGCGAGCTGAGGCTCTGAGGCTCGGGTTTCGGTTTCGGACGGAGCGCAGGGAGAGGACTGGGGTTGGCGGCTTGAACATATCCTGAAGGGGTTAGTGCGCCACAGCTAGCCGGGAGGGAGTCCGAGGAAAAGTCTGCACCTGCCGAAAAGGCAAGAGACTTTTTCTTCCCTTTTTGTTTCCTGGTGCGTGAGGAGAGGGGTTTAAGAACGCTGCTTAAAGGAACCCCAGAGACGGGCGCGAGCCGCGGCTGAAAGCGCGGACCCCAGAGACGGGCGCGAGCCGCGGTTGAAAGCGCGGACCCCAGAGGCGGGCGGGAGACGTTAAGGCTGCTCCTGCCGCCACCAAGGGGCCTGTGTGCGAGCACAGGTCACTCTCCACACCCCTCTTCCGCGGAGCCTGTGCAGCCCGCCACTGCCAGGTTCCCGGGATCCAGGGACAACTTACCCGGGAGAACGCACTGCGCGCCTCAGGCTGGTGCAACGTCACGGCGGCCTCTGCGGCCGCAGGCCCGCCCCGCACTCCGTGCCCCGCCCTCCCCGCCAGCCTGAGGGCGCCAGAGCCCCCGAATCAGCGGCTCCTTTAACCCCGTCCTGTCTGAGCAAAACAGACGCCCTCCAGCGACCTACATGCAGAGGCGGGGCCAAATCCAAAGCTGAGCCCCTGTGAGCTGTGAGAACAAAGAAGAGAAAGGGAAATCTCTCCCAGCAGCCTCAGAAGCAGCGGATTAAAGCTCCACAATCAACTTGATGTACCTGCATCTGTGGAATACCTGAACAGACAAGGAATCATCCCAAATTAAGGAAGTGGACTTTAGGAGCAAGATCTATGATTTTTTTCCCTTTTCCTCTTTTTGTGAATGTATATGTGTATGCTTCTGTGTGAGATCTTGTCTGTATAGTCTTGCTTCCACCATTTGTCCTAGGGTTCTATCCGTCCATGGTTTTCTCTTAAAATTTTTTTCTTAATAATCAATTTTAATTTTAATAACGTTATTATACTTTACCTTCATTCTTTCTTTCTTTCTTTCCTTCCTTCCTTCCCTCCTTTAGACAACGAATCATCCCAAATTGAGGAGGTGGTCTCTGACAGCAAGATTTATGATTTTTCCCCCTTTACCTCTTTTAGTGAGGGTGTATGTGTATGCTTCTGTGTAAGATTTTGTCTGTATAGCTTTGCTTCCAACATTTGTCCTAAGGTTCTATCCGTCCCTTTTTTTTTTTTTCTAAATAAGAATTTTTTAAATCAATAACTTCATTATACTTTATTTTATTTTTACTGTATCTTCTTTCTTTCTGTCTTTTTCCTTCTTTCCCTCCTTCCTTCCTTCCTCCCTCCCTCCCTTTCTTTCCTTCTTGCCTTCTTTCCTTCTTTCTTTCTTTCTTCCTTCCTTCCCTCCTTTCCTTCTTTCTTTCCTCATACTTCTACTAATTCCCTCTACTTTCTCTCCCTTTTATTCTGAGCTGTGTGGATGAAAGGCTCTTGGTGCTCCAGCCAGGAGTCAGGGCTCTGCCTCTGAGGTAGGAGAGCCAACTTCAGGACACTGGTCCACAAGAGACCTCCCACCTCCACATAATATCAAACGGCAAAAATCTCCCAGAGACCTCCATCTTAACACCAGCACCCAGCTTCACTCAACAACCAGCAAGCCACAGTGCTGGACAACCTACGCCAAACAACTAGCAAAACAGGAACACAACCCCACCCATTAGCAGACAGGCTGCCTAAAATCATAATAAGGCCACAGACACCCCAAAACACACCACCAGACGTGAACCTGCCCACTAGAGAGACAAGATCCAGCCTCATCCACCACAACACAGGCATTAGTCCCCTCCACCAGAAAGCCTACACAACCCACTGAACCAACCTTAGCCACTGGAGACAGACATCAAAAACAGCGGGAACCACGAACATGCAGTCTGCAAAAAGGAGACCCCAAACACAGTAAGATAAGCAAAATGAGAAGACAGAAAAACACACAGCAGATAAAGGAGCAAGATAAAAATGCACCACACATAACAAATGAAGAGGAAATAGCCAGTCTACCTGAAAAAGAATTCAGAATAATGATAGTAAGGATGATCCGAAATCTTGGAAACAGAATGGACAAAATGCAAGAACCAGATAACAAGGACCTAGAAGAAATAAAGATGAAACAAGCAACGATGAACAACACAATAAATGAAATTAAAAGTACTCTAGATGGGATCAATAGCAGAATAACTGAGGCAGAAGAAAGGATAAGTGACCTGGAAGATAAAACAGTGGAAATAACTACTGCAGAGCAGAATAAAGAAAAAAGAATGAAAAGAACTGTGGACAGTCTCAGAGACCTCTGGGACAACATTAAACGCACCAACATTCGAATTATAGGGGTTCCAGAAGAAGAAGAGAAAAAGAAAGGGACTGAGAAAATATTTGAAGAGATTATACTTGAAAACTTTCCTAATATGGGAAAGGAAATAGTTAATCAAGTCCAGGAAGCACAGAGAGTCCCATACAGGATAAATACAAGGAGAAATACACCAAGACACATATTAATCAAAGTGTCAAAAATTAAATACAAAGAAAGCATATTAAAAGCAGCAAGGGAAAAACAACAAATAACACACAAGGGAATCCCCATAAGGTTAACAGCTGATCTCTCAGCAGAAACCCTACAAGCCAGAAGGGAGTGGCAGGACATACTGAAAGTAATGAAGGAGAAAAACCTGCAGCCAAGACTACTCTACCCAGCAAGGATCTCATTCAGATTGGATGGAGAAATTAAAACCTTTACAGACAAGCAAAAGCTGAGAGAGTTCAGCACCACCAAACCAGCTTTACAACAAATGCTAAAGGATCTTCTCTAGGCAAGAAACACAAGAGAAGGAAAGGACCTATAATAACGAACCCAAAACAATTTAGAAAATGGGAATAGGAACATACATATCGATAATTACCTTAAATGTAAATGGACTAAACGCTCCCACCAAAAGACACAGATTAGCTGAATGGATACAAAAACAAGACCCTTATATATGCTGTCTACAAGAGACCCACTTCAGACCTAGAGACACATACAGACTGAAAGTAAGGGGATGGAAAAAGATATTCCATGCAAATGGAAACCAAAAGAAAGCTGGAGTAGCAATTCTCATATCACACAAAATAGACTTTAAAATAAGGACTATTAAAAGAGACAAAGAAGGACACTACATAATGATCAAGGGATCGATCCAAGAAGAAGATATAACAATTGTAAATATTTATGCACCCAACATAGGAGCACCTCAATACATAAGGCAAATACTAGCAGCCATAAAAGGGGAAATCGACAGTAACACATTCATAGTAGGGGACTTAAACACCCCACTTTCACCCATGGACAGATCATCCAAAATGAAAATAAATAAGGAAACACAAGCTTTAAATGATACATTAAACAAGATGGACTTAATTGATATTTATAGGACACTCCATCCAAAAACAACAGAATACACATTTTTCTCAAGTGCTCATGGAACATTCTCCAGGATAGATCATATCTTGGGTCACAAATCAAGCCTTGGTAAATTTTAGAAAATTGAAATTGTATCAAGTATCTTTTCTGACCACAACACCATGAGACTAGATATCAGTTACAGGAAAAGATCTGTAAAAAATACAAACACATGGAGGCTAAACAATACACTACTTAATAATGAAGTGATCACTGAAGAAATCAAAGAGGAAATCAAAAAATATCTAGAAACAAATGACAATGGAGACACAACGACCCAAAACCTGTGGGATGCAGCAAAAGCAGTTCTAAGAGGGAAGTTTATAGCAATACAAGCCCACCTTAAGAAGCAGGAAACATCTCGAATAAACAACCTAACCTTGCACTTCAAGCAATTAGAGAAAGAAGAACAAAAAAACCCCAAACCTAGCAGAAGGAAAGAAATCATAAAAATCAGATCAGAAATAAATGAAAAAGAAATGAAGGAAACAATAGCAAAGATCAATAAAACTAAAAGCTGGTTCTTTGAGAAGATAAACAAAATAGAAAAACCACTAGCCAGACTCATCAAGAAAAAAAGGGAGAAGACTCAAATCAATAGAATTAGAAATGAAAAAGGAGAGGTAACAACTGACGCTGAAGAAATAAAAGAGATCATGAGAGATTACTACAAGCAACTCTATGCCAATAAAATGGACAATCTGGAAGAAATGGACAAATTCTTAGAAATGCACAACCTGCCAAGACTGAATCAGGAAGAAATAGAAAATATGAACAGACCAATCACAAGCACTGAAATTGAAACTGTGATTAAAAATCTTCCAACAAACAAAAGCCCAGGACCAGATGGCTTCACAGGCGAATTCTATCAAACATTTAGAGAAGAGCTAACACCTATCCTTCTCAAACTCTTCCAAAATATAGCAGAGGGAGGAACACTCCCAAACTCCTTCTACGAGGACACCATCACCTTGATACCAAAACCAGACAAGGATGTCACAAAGAAGGAAAACTACAGGCCGATATCACTGATGAACATAAATGTAAAAATCCTCAACAGAATACTAGCAAACAGAATCCAACAGCACATTAAAAGGATCATACACCATGATCAAGTGGGGTTTATTCCAGGAATGCAAGGATTCTTCAATATACGCAAATCTATCAATGTGATAAACCATATTAACAAACTGAAGGAGAAAAACCATATGATCATCTCAATAGATGCAGAGAAAGCTTTTGACAAAATTAAACACCCATTTATGATAAAAACTCTGCAGAAAGTAGGCATACAGGGAACTTTCCTCAACATAATAAAGGCCATATATGACAAGCCCACAGCAAACATCATCCTCAATGGTGAAACACTGAAAGCATTTCCACTAAGATCAGGAACAAGACAAGGTTGCCCACTCTCACCACTCTTATTCAACATAGTTTTGGAAGTTTTAGCCACAGCAATCACAGAAGAAAAGGAAATAAAAGGAATCCAAATCGGAAAAGAAGAAGTAAAGCTGTCACTGTTTGCAGATGACATGATCCTATACATAGAGTATCCTAAAGATGCTACCAGAAAACTACTAGAGCTAATCAATGAATTTGGTAAAGTGGCAGGATACAAAATTAATGCACAGAAATCTCTGGCATTCCTATATACTAATGATGAAAAATCTGAAAGTGAAATCAAGAAAACACTCCCATTTACCATTGCAACCAAAAGAATAAAATATCTAGGAATAAACCTACCTAAGGAGACAAAAGACCTGTATGCAGAAAATTATAAGACACTGATGAAAGAAATTAAAGATGATACAAATAGATGGAGAGATATACCATGTTCTTGGATTGGAAGAATCAACATTGTGAAAATGACTCTACTACCCAAAGCAATCTACAGATTCAATGCAATCCCTATCAAACTACCACTGGCATTTTTCACAGAACTAGAACAAAAAATTTTGCAATTTGTATGGAAACACAAAAGACCCCAAATAGCCAAAGCAATCTTGAGAACGAAAGAAGGAACTGGAGGAATCAGGCTCCCTGACTTCAGACTATACTACAAAGCTACAGTTATCAAGACGGTATGGTACTGGCACAAAAACAGAAAGATAGATCAATGGAACAGGATAGAAAGCCCAGAGATAAACCCATGCACATATGGACACCTTATCTTTGATAAAGGTGGCAGGAAAGTACAGTGGAGAAAGGACAGCCTCTTCAATAAGTGGTGCTGGGAAAACTGGACAGGTACATGTAAAAGTATGAGATTAGATCACTCCCTAACACCATACACAAAAATAAGCTCAAAATGGATAAAAGACCTAAATGTAAGGCCAGAAACTATCAAACTCTTAGAGGAAAACATAGGCAAAACACTCTATGACATAAATCACAGCAAGATCCTTTCTGACCCACCTCCTAGAGTAATGGAAATAAAAACAAATGGGACCTAATGAAACTTCAAAGCTTTTGCACAGCAAAGGAAACCATAAACAAGACCAAAAGACCACCCTCAGAATGGGAGAAAATATTTGCAAATGAAGCAACTGACAAAGGATTAATCTCCAAAATTTACAAGCAGCTCATGCAGCTCAATAACAAAAAAAACAAACAACCCAATCCAAAAATGGGCAGAAGACCTAAATAGACATTTCTCCAAAGAAGATATACAGACTGCCAACAAACACATGAAAGAATGCTCAACATCATTAATCATTAGAGAAATGCAAATCAAAACTGCAATGAGATATCATCTCACACCAGTCAGAATGGCCATCATCAAAAAATCTAGAAACAATAAATGCTGGAGAGGGTGTGGAGAAAAGGGAACCCTCTTGCACTGTTGGTGGGAATGTAAATTGATACAGCCACTGTGGAGAACAGTATGGAGGTTCCTTAAAAAACTACAAATAGAACTACCATATGACCCAGCAATCCCACTACTGGGCATATACCCTGAGAAAACCATAATTCAAAAAGAGTCATGTACCAAAATGTTCATTGCAGCTCTATTTACAATAGCCCGGAGATGGAAACAACCTAAGTGTCCATCGGCGGATGAATGGATAAAGAAGATGTGGCACATATATACAATGTAATATTACTCAGCCATAAAAAGAAACGAAATTGAGCTATTTGTAATGAGGTGGATAGACCTAGAGTCTGTCATACAGAGTGAAGTAAGTCAGAAAGAGAGAGACAATTACCATATGCTAACACATATATATGGAATTTAAGGGAAAAAAATGTCATGAAGAACCTAGGGGTAAGACAGGAATAAAGACACAGACCTACTAGAGAACGGACTTGAGGATATGAGGAGGGGGAAGGGTAAGCTGTGACAAAGCGAGAGAGAGACATGGACATATATACACTACCATACGTAAGGTAGATAGCTAGTGGGAAGCAGCCGCAAAGCACAGGGAGATCAGCTTGGTGCTTTGTGATCACCTGGAGGGGTGGGGTGGGGTGGGGAGGGTGGGAGGGAGGGAGACACAGGAGGGAGGAGATATGGGAACATATGTTTATGTATGACTGATTCACTTTGTTATAAAGCAGAAACTAACACACCATTGTAAAGCAATTATACCCCAATAAAGATGTTAAAAAAAAAAAAAAAAAACACTTATGGTGGCATAATTTATTATGGAAAACATGGAAACAAAAGATTTCAGCTAAATAATTTCTTACACCCATTAGTGGGTGAGCATTCCTCAAAACTGTATTATAAAAATATAATACATGTAAAGATATATACTTTATAATAGTAGAAAAAGGTATATTAAAAAATATGTAAGTATAAAACGAATTGTGTTACTAATACCCAATAGAACAAGATATCTACCTATCTATCTATCTACCTATCTATCAAATGTAAGAGGAAACTGGCTAGGATGAATGTTGTTTTAATGTGTTACAATTTACTTTCCTATATTTTGCAGTATTTTCCAAGTTTTCCAAAATCAATGTTTATTACTTATATTATCAGGATTGAATTGCAATTCGTATTCTTTTGAGTCCTCTCCCCACATCCCCTATGGAGGAGATTTTATGCCAAACTCCCTGCTTTCACTGACTGTCTTAAATATTTTCAACCTTGGCTATCCATTAGGAACACTCAGGGAGCTTTTAGAAAATAGTTATGCCAGGGGAACGTCACTCTCAGAGATTCTGAAATGTTGATGTTTTTTAATAAACTCCCTAGATGTTTCCAATTCTAGCCCACAGGTTACCAGATTTGCTACTTCATAAGATTCACTGGAGGCTCTTGTCTAAAATATGGATCCCATGACACAATATTTGGAAATTTTGAGATAGTTGGTCTACAGTTTGGACTTGAACACATACACACACATACACACACACTTAATTAGCTTGGATAATTATTTCTGATCGACAAAGTATTTGGGAATGACTAAATTTGCCTATTCCTTCAAAGTCAGGCACCAAATTGCAATCATAGTGCCTGTGAGGAATTATTCAACTTTAAGTGACAGTACTGTGGAAAGACAATTCCATGGAGAAACAGCAAATTTACCTATAATTCCGATGAATTAAAATTGCAACCACTTACACATAACATGGTTCAATACAAATTCAATACTGCAGACATTTAAGTGCCTAATAGGTGCACGAAGTCCTAAAGAAATTTAAAGAGAGAGTGCTGGCTCTGGGCTGCCGTGAATGTAAGTGGCTTCAGTAAAAAAGGCAGTTGAAATGGACCTTAAATGATGGATAAGTGTGAGTTGAGCTTAAAAGCGACGAGGGGAGCTTTCTTTTCAACCGGAGGGAAAGAATGAATAAAGAACAAGTCAAGTGGTATCTTGATCAGACAGTAGGGAGAGATACGAGTAGAACCATGGGCTGTAACCAGATGTAGAGGGACTAATATGAGAGACAGTGGGGCGTGAAGACTGGGGAGTGCGTGATGTGGTTAAAAGGCTGTACCTTTATATACACTATTGATATTATGTATAAAATAGATAACTAATGAGAACCTACTGTACAGCACAGGGAACTCTACTCAGTGCTCTGTGGTGACCTAAATGGGAAGGAAATCCAAAAAAGAGGGGATATATGTATACATATAGCTGATTCACTTTGCTGTACAGTAGAAACTAACACAACATTGTAAAGCAACTATACTCCAATAAATAAAAAAAATAGACTGTAGCTTAAAAAAAAATCCCTTTGGGGACTTCCCTGATGGCGCAGTGGTTAAGAAGCCACCTGCCAATGCAGGGGACACGGGTTCGAGCCCTGGTCTGGGAAGATCTCACTTGCTGTAGATCAACTAAGCCCAGACGCCACAACTACTGAACCTGCACTCTAGAGCCCGCGAGCCACAGCTACTGAGCCCGTGCTCCGCAACAAGAGAAGCCACCGCAATGAGAAGCCCGCGCACCACAACGAAGAGTAGCCCCTGCTCGCCACAACTAGAGGAAGCCCACGCGCAGCAACGAAGACCCAACACAGCCAAAAATAAATAATGTATTAATTTTAAAAAACCCCTATAAATTAAGTACCTGTGATAGATTTACCTCATTAGTTTATCTCCAAAATCTCTACCACTGATTGACCTTCATTAAGAGCTCAATCTTCTCAATGAATAAATGAATATTATTATAATGATGATATGATAATTTTTCAATTGTTTAGGACTAATGAAAATTACATTAAATATTATGTTATAAGGGTTTGGAGAAAATATGTTTGCAATATGAAAATGACTGTCATCATATCGCTTACTATTCTAGCCCCGCTGTTTTACTAATCTCGCTTCCCTCACCACCCTGTGGGGTCTCACCTCTGCCACACGAAGGCCGCCAGACACCCTCCTATGTGTCATCTTATATAACTGGATCCAGCTCCAGCCTTGTGGTCCTGGAGGGCCACAAGTTGTGCTTTGTACTTACTATAAACCCAACAAATATATTTTTTAAAGCAAGGCACTTCTATAAAGTGAATAAGAAAATAGTAGCTAACTCAACGTCTTTGTAGTGGACTCAAGGAAGACCCAGGACAGGGTAAGAAGTTTCACTGCCGCGACATCTTAATGGTGGAGTTTGGAAAAATAATAGCAGTAGCAGGAAGAACTTCTAAGTTTCCTGTTTGCGAGGAAGAGCAAATTGTTCAGAGGATGTAAGTGAGAGTAGCTTGACTTTACAAATTCCTCTTCTAGATCAGCAGTTCTCAAAGTGTGTCCAGGACCTAACAGAATCAGCATGACCAGAGAATTATTAAAAATGCAAAGTCTTAGGCCCTTGTCTGGATCTACTGAATCAAGAACTCTGGGTTCAGGGCCCAGCAACCTGGGTAAACATCTCTCCAGGTAATTCTGATGCAGAATTCAGTTTGAGATTCTCTATTCCAGGTGCTTGATATTCTTCTGCCCTCACCCTTTGATAGCTTTTGTTGTTGCTATTGTTGTTTGATTGCCTTTACATTTCTCTACATTCCACTTTGGCAAATTTAGGCAGTTCTCCATAATATTTGGTTGCATTAGGTGTTTTCTCAGCAGTGAATGTTAAGCCTTGTTAGATTTTCTTGTGCCTGCCCAGTTATTCTGAATCCTGCATTCAGCTCCTAATACAGTTTTAGAATCTCAATACCCTCCTCTAAACACTGCCTTGAACAGTTGTGACCTTTATCCCATCAGTGGAGCTGCTTATGTAGCTTACGTAACTTATATAGCTGCTGAAGTGTTGTCCAGGGGGGGAAAGGATGGTTCAGAGTGTGTCATACTGTGATACTGTAATTTATAATAAGAAGTATATATTTGGTCTCTGTTCCCTTCCTGGCACATAGCTCCTAATAGCCCCAGGAATTTCCAAAGTGTAGAGAAGGATCAAGTTGTTTTTTGCTATGTTAATGAGGTGACTTTTGGAAAGCCCCTGGGTCACCTAAGGATGGGGGCTGGTTGCTAGTAGAGCCAACCCCTTGGTTAGAGGGCTGGAACTTTTAGTCCCATCCCCAACCTCTTGGGAGGGGAGACGGGCTGGAGATTGAGATCAATCACCAATGGCCAAGACTTTAATCAGTCATGCCTAAGTGATGAAGTCTTCATAAAACCCAAAAGTACAGGGTTCAGAGAGCTTCTTGGTGAACACACGAAGTTGCTGGGAGAATAGTGATGGGAGAGGGTGTGGAAGCTCCCTGCCTGTTCTCACATGCTTTGCCCTGTGCATCTGCAGGGGACCCAAATTTTTCACCCCAATGTATCTCTTTGGCATGTGGATTATTTGGAGCAGGAAAACAATCAAGGACCAAAAGACTCAGGAAGCAACTTTGACCAAATCTTAGCTGCCAAAAAGAATGTAAAAAGAAGACCTATTTCAGGAAGGGAGCTAACACCATAGATATCTATAATATGAACTAGATACGGTAGACAGGGAGGAATCCAGCGAAGTCTTTATTAACTACACTTGGGGAACCACAAATGGTTTAATGAAATTTGCTTGACATTTTAGAGTTAAGTGTACTGCAGCCTAAACTAGCCTACCCTGACTGATTCTCAGGTCATCAGATTTAACAAATAAAATCACAAAATGCTCTATTAAATTTGAATTTCAGACAGATAACGGATTGATTTTAGAGTCACTGTGCCCACATGCAATGTTTGGGGCATACTTATACTAAGACAATTATTTGTTATTTATATGAAATTCAAATTGAACTGGGTTTCTAGTATTTATTTTATGGAATACCCCTAACTGATGCAGATATTACTTCCTTTTCATCACAGAAGACCCTGGCATGCAGCCTGGTTAAGTTACTACCCAAGGACACGGATTTAATAAAAGCTGCAGCAGATTTCTAACCTCATTCTATCTGATTATGGTCCCTATTTCTTCTATTCCAACCATACTTCCTTTCCTGCTCCCCAACTGCCCAGTTCTGAGGGAGACACCCTCAGTTTCCAAGGCTGCGAATCCAGCATCACATGGCGTGTTGCATTCATATATTCACACTTCAGCCTGGGATGCTACTTAGAAATGTATCTTCCCAATGCTGAAGAAGAAAATTATTACACGACTTGGTGTCACTTTAAGCTTCCACCCGTCTTTGCATCTAGACCCTGCTGCATTTCAGACCTGACCTTAGTGATTAAGGGGTCACCTATCTCCACCAGGGGTGCGATTCCATATGAAGTCATCTGCCAAGGAGTCCATGCAGGAAATACATGGCTTACCTTTCTAGCCCGCAGGAGGAAAGTACCTGTCACTTCTGCAAATTGTTCTTTTGTCATTGGACGGGGTAGCAGGCAGTTAACATTTCCCTGATGCTAGTTTCCAATCCCAAAATCCAAGGTCGGGCCAGGTAAATGAGCTCAGCCCTGGAGGAGATCTCTCGCTCCAGGGGAGGGTTTTCCTGGGCTGCTCTGGCTTGTGATGAATGTCAGCAGTTCTAGGGTTCTAGGGTTCTAGGATAGACCCTCTAACCCCCAAATAGTTTCCCTTCCTAACAGGTGACATTCTATTATTATCAATTCATTTTTTGATTTTAAGAATAGCTTGCAACAGTAAAAACCTTTGGAAGTGCAGGTTATCGGACCAAGTGTCAGAGGATATGCCCCCCTCAATAATACCAGGTAAAAGACTTTCCTCAGACCCCTGCTTCTTGGTAGGAGAGTTCTTGGGCTGTGTAAAGGCACTTGGGAGGAACGTGAGAAAGGAAGGGTCAAATTCAAGCATCACATCTGAGAAATTACACCTGAGCTTTCTGCCTCCAGAGGCTGAATTGGACATCTCTCCAGTCTGTGCATAATTCTATCTACCACCCTAATTATCATGTTGCAATTGTCTATACAGTTGTCCGTCTTCCCATCAGGCTGTGCATTTTGAGAGTAGAAACTTGTTCATCTCTGTCCTCAGGACATCCACTGTGTGCTTAGTCTATGCTAGACATTCAGGACAGTTTGTCAGACTGTTTGTCTGCCTGAGTAGTCACCAAAGGCCTTAGATTGACCTGTGAATCCTTTCAGTGGTACATTTGAGGACAGCCTTCTCCCTTGAGAGAGACGCGCGCGCACACACACACGCACGCACGCACGCACACACGCACACACACACTGAAGGGACATAGGGGTCTGCAGGAGACAGTTTGTAGCCTCTCATTTCTCAAGTGGACCAGAGATGCCATCCAAAGGTGCCTTTGCAAGCTTGCCTGTTAAGAGTTGGTTTGAACCCCTGAGTGTTGGGTGCTATTGAAAGGGTTGTTCTCCAAGCAATTCTGTAGCTTTTTGGTCCACTTAGGTAATCAAACCCCATACAAGAACTGCAAGATGAGCAATTCCCACGCAGCTGCTGAGAAGAAAACAGATCTGACCTTTAAATCTGAACACATGCAGAAAACATCATCTTGATAAACAGAGCCTGATTGAAGAGGGAAACTTCCTCTCCTTCTGAAGAAGTGAATTAACTCTTTGTTCTCCTCTGCCTTTGACAGCTTGATAGTCAAGGTGTGGTCCTGAAGCAGCAGCACCTGCATCAGGTGTAGCTTATTAAAAATGAAGGCTTTCAAGCCCCTTCCCCCGACCTGCTAAATCAGAGCCTGAAATTTTAACAGGTGATCCTATATACATTAAAGTCTGAGAAGCACAGCTCTTCAGAACCAAATTGTTACCAAACCAAACTTAGGCCCGCTTGCTCGCAAGCATTAAAGCTAATCTAATGATACTGGGTTGTGGTGAAGGGGAAGTACAGTGTTTATTGTAGGGTACCATACAGGAGCGCAGGACAGCTAGTGCTCAAAAAGCCTGAACTCCCCGATGGGTTTCAGCAAAGTATTTTTAAAGGCCAGGTGAGGGAGGTGAGGTCTCAGGGTATGCGATCAGCTTACGCACAGTTCTCTGATTGGCTGATGGTGAGGTAACAGGGCGGTGTCACAGGGGTTAACATTATCCATCCTCAGGCTCCAGTTGGTTAGGGGTATGTGGTCATGATCATCAAGTAGTTATTTCTTCCATTTGGTGGGGATTTAGCATCTTAAAACAACTCAGGAAATGTGCATCAGATACTATTATCTAGGTACTTCAGAGAAGAGCTAAAGCAGAGGATAGGAGGGAGGGGTCTGTTCTGAAAAGGCCCCATAGGGTCCTGCTCAGTTACAAAATGATTACAATTAATTTCGCTCCCGCTGCTTTGTTTTTTGTTGCTTTTGTTTGGTTACTCTGAGGGGTTGGAATGCATTTGGTCAATTGAGAATCCCATTCCAACGATAATAAGGGAAAGGCCCCACCCCCAATAATTGATGTCTCCTCCACCAGACTAATCTTATTTCTTTTTCCCAAACACACTATGCTCTCTCATGTCCCTGGGTTTTATCTTAAAATAGTCTTTGCTTGGTGAGACTCTTAGCTTTTATCTTCTAAGTTGCTTCTTCTCTCTTTTGCACTTACTTTTTTTTCTCTCTCTTTTTTTTAAGCAAAAATCCTTTTGCAAAGTGTGTGTGCCTCTCAACTGAACAGTGGGAAAGGGACTTCTGGTGAGCCCAGCTCTACTAAGGGCTTGGGACTTGTTTTAGAAAAACATGCCAGTTCCAGCTAAAGGTCTGGGGAAGTCTACGGGATTTGCATTGTAAGCGAGGAGAGACAAATGAAGCAAATGAATTAGGATGGCAGTGATTTATATTGATTTTCAACAAGGCTAATTAAAAATCAAATAGTGTTCTTAGATATGACACCAAAAGCACAGGTGATACTAGAAAAAATAGATCATTTGGACTGTATCCAAATTTTTAAACATTGTGCTACAAACTGAACCACCAAGAAAGTGAAAGAAACAATCCAAAGAATGGAAGAATATGTTTACAAATCATATAGCCAATCAGTGACTTGTATCCAGAAATTCTTAGAACTTAATAAAAAGACATATAATCAAATTTTTAAAAATGAGTAAAGAATTTGACTAGACATTTATTTCTCCAAAGAAGGTGACAATAGGGAGAATAAATACGGGAAAGGATACTAGGCATCACTTATTATTAGGGAAATACAAATCAAAACCACAAGTCCACTAGGATGGCCATAATCAAAAAGAAAGACAATAAAAAGTTTTGATGAGGATGTTAAGAAAATGGAACCCTCATACTTTGCTGGTGGTATTGCAAAATGGTGCAGCTGCTTTGGAAAACAGCAGTCTCTCCAAGTGTTAAGCATAGAGTTACCATATGACCCAATGATTCTGATCCTAAATATATACCTAAGAGAAATGAAAACATATGTTTATATTAAACTTGGACATAAACGCTCAAAGGAACTTATTCATAATAGCCAAAAAGTAGAAACAACCCAAATGTCCACCAATGGATGAATGGATAAACACAATGTGGTATGTCCATACAATAGGATGTTACTCAGCAATTTTTTAAAAATGAAGTACTGATACATGGTATGACATGGATGACCCATGAAAATATGCTGAATGAGAGAAGCCAATCACAGAAGATGACATATTGTATAATTCCATTTATAGAAAGTGTCCAGAAGAGACGAATCTATAGAGACAGACAGAGATTCGTGGTTACTTAAGATGCGAGAAGTGACTGCTACTGGATATGGGGTTTCTCTTTAAGGTGCTGAAATATTATAAAATTGGTTGTAACGATCACACAATTCCATGAATACTTTAAAGACCACTGAAGTTTACATTGAAAATTAAAAAGGTTAACTTTTGCTATGTAATTTACATCTCAATAAAGCTGTTATTAAAAAAATCACATGGTAAATAACTCAAATAACATATAACCTACACACAGTTCAGCTATTACGTCTAACACTTTGGAAAACGGATAATAACATCATCATAAAGAAATTAAATTTCAAAAATTCCTGGACTGTGTGGCTCAGACAAAAATAAAGATTAAAGAAGGAAAAGACCACTGCATCATATATACCTGTCCCTTGGCTCATTTAGCCATTAATTCGTATGTACATTTAACGCGTTTGTTACCGAGTCCAAGCTTGCTCTGCTCGCCGCACAACAGGCCAATAAATCGGAGATGAGGTGTGGAGGCAAGGAATATGACTTTACTTGGAAATCCGGCGGATTGAGAAGATGGCAGACTAAAGTCTCAAAATAACCGTCTTATTGGGGTTTGGATGCCAGTTTCTTTCACAGCACAGAGAGGGGGAGGGGATGAGGAAGTAAAGTAAAAGGCCATACATTTTGCAAACATCCCCTGGAATGGCCAGCCTCAGAGAGGGGATGTGTTAATTTCTTCTTTCTTGCAGCCATCCACAGGTGGACAGGGTCCGGATGTTTCGCTGAACAAAGGCACTTTGGTTTAACCTTCAGGCAGAGAGGTAGGGTTCCCTGAGGCAGGCCATTATGTATAGACAGTATGCTCGGAGTGAACAAAAGCAACGGGAAGCAAAGGTTAAAGTAAAAGAAACAGATCCAACATGTAGTCAGATTTGGTTCTTCCCTGTTACACATTCAGTGAATGTGTACAAAATGTGGGGCATTGTGGTAGGCATCTGGGATACAGTATGACAGATATACATGATCCCTACAGTCCGGAGGTAAAGTCAAACTCATGGAAAATCATTCAACAAAGCCTGATAAATAAAAAGATGGAGAATAAAGCAAAGGTAGTCAACTCATTTTGCTCATATGACCCCTAAAAGAATTTTGATAAACTATGTACTCTCTGAACATTTTCAAGTTGACATCTACATATTTTCACTGAGTTTAAATGAATACACCTGGAAACTGTTATAAGATAAAAACAGTATGAATAAATATAACCGGAATAAATATTTCATGACATAATTTGGTAAAATAGATTTCGGCTATGTATTGACTTAAACCTATAATATCTGAAATATATTACGTAGAACTTTTAGCCATGTATTTTATACAGTGTACTTTGAAAAATGTGACAGTCCTTCAGTGGATTCCAACTACATTTCAAAGAATCAGCTTCACTAACTTCAGCTTCAGCTGTATGATTTACTTGCATCCCCAAACAGGCCAAAATATTTCTCTAATAGCAAGCTTCATCCCTCCCTCAAGGAAATATACAAGGGAAAAGACAGGAAATCCTATGAATTTTTGTTGCCTAAATTAAATATTAAAATATACTTTCCTTGATCAGTATTTCAATTTCACTTTTGTTTGTTGCCCCGGTGAATTTTATAACCCAGGGAAGATTTTACAACATCACAGTAATAGTTGGTATATGGGTGAAGAGTTTTGTCTGTTTATTGTCTGTCTACTTTTAGTAATTAGGAGAAAAATATTGTGAATGCTGGTTTATTCTCAAGTTGATAAATTCTAGCAAAGATCAAATCTGAAAGTTGAGGATATGGAAATGAAGTTCCTTAAAGCTACTGGTGCAAACACACCACTGAAAGGTCTTCCTGTGTCACTATGGGTTCCTGCATTTCTGTGAGTACGCAAACCGCACTGTGAAGATCACTGTTCTATAGTAGACTGGAGAGCTTCTGTGCCCTGTGAAATTACCAAAAATAAAGCAGAGGTGTTAGAAAACGAGATGGAAGTGAGGGGAAAAAATATAAGTATGGTAGAGTTTGCATTTCTTGTAACCATGGATGATAGCATACATGAAGATGGGAGAAAGCAGAGCCAAAGTAGAATGCCGTCAGATATGCTAGCCTCTTAGTACGTGTAAGGGCAATGTGTCAGAGGTGTGTGAGAACATGAGAATTACAAATTGTTACTTTATCAGCCCACTATTGATTGTATCTTGTCAACATCCTTCAGTGGGAGCTGAAATTTGGTAAACAACAATATTTTCTACTCAAAGCAGGCTGTGCTCAGGGTGATGTGGTAGATTGTTCCCAAGATAGATGTTATGGATCCTCTCCAATACCTCTGTAAGCAAGCTTTTCTGCCATTGAGAGAGATGGAGTCAATTCCTCAAATCCCTTGAATCTGGGCTGTTCTATGACTGTTTTGAACAACTAAATATTGTGAAATTAATACTGTGTAACTTCTGTGATTAGATCAGAAGAAACACTGTAGTCTCCCCCACCTCTCTTGGAACATGTGCTCTGAGAAAAGCTACCTGCCATGAAGGAAGTCCCTATCCTGGGATTTCCTAGTTGTTAGGAAGCCCAGACTAAATACATGAAAAGTCCATGTGGAGAGATGCCCATCTACCTCATCTCTTCTAGCCCTCTAAGATTCTGGTTACCAATTCCAATGTGTGGAGGTTTTCCTCTGTGCATTCAAGCAATTCTCTGATACCAGCTGGGTATCTTATGATTCAACTCAATTTTGACAGTCTCTGTCTGGAGGTAGCATCAGATCCCACAGGTTTAGGGCTCAGTCCTACAAGACTACCCTCCTCTCAACTTCAGATGCCAACTGCAAGCTCAGATTCTCACCTGTGCTTCTGACTGACTGGCTACAGCCTGGAGCTTCCAACACCTCCTTGGGTTGCATTAATTTGCTACAGTAATCACAGAACTAAGAGAAACATTTTACTTCCTCCATTACTGGTTTATTATTGTGAAACGACAAAACTCAGGAAGAGCCACGTGGGAGAGATGCATAGGGTAAAGTATGCGGGAAAGGTGAGGGGCTTCCATGCTATCTGAGCACACCACTCTTCCCGAATCTCCACGTGTTCAGCAACCCGGAAGCTATCCAAATCCGGTCCTTCTGGGTTTTTATGGAGGCTTCAGACATATGCATGTTTGATTAAATCATTGGCCACTGGTGATTGATTCAACCTTGAGCCCCTCTTCCCTCCTCAGAGGTAGGGGGTGGGGTGAGGTGGGGTAGGGGCTGGGACGGAAGGTTTCAGCCCTCTAATGATGTGGTTGGTTCTTCAGGCAACCAGCCCCCATCCTTAGGTGCTTTCCAAAAAACACATCATTAGCATAGCAAAAGACACCTTGATTGCTCTCCTCACTTAGAAAATTCTAAGGGTTTTAGGAGCTCTTTGTCAGAAACAGGGACGAAGACCAAATGTATATTATTTCTTTACATCACAGTATCATACCACCCAGCCCAGGTACTGAAAATATGATGGAAGATGCCTTCAGATGACTCCAGCCCAAAAAAGATCTGACTGCAACTACACAAGGAATCAAACACTAACCACCAAGCTATGCCAGTGAACAAGCAGAATCCTAACAGATTCTAGTAGTTATTTAAAAGCAGTGAATTTTAGGGTGGTTTGTTTTGAAGCAGTCGTTAACCAAAACTGGTGATTTTTGCAAGATTTGGCTGTATCATCTCCTGTTCAGAAGAAAGTCTAATGGGTTGGGTCTCACATTATAGGAAGATTATAAATACAGTTGCAACTGGAATTACCAACATGCATTCAGTAAAGAGAAATCCATAAAATTAATTAGAATCATAGAATTACAGAACTCTAGAGTTGATCAAGATGTTAGCTATTTTCTAATCTAGCAACTTCAAAGTCTGACTAGTTTGGGGGCTAGTCTGTGGAATTCTGTTTGTTTTTTCAGATCCCTTTGTTCACATAAAGCTGATGAAGTAGTCACTAAAGTGTTTCGCTTTGGGAAGCATATCGTGCTTGTAAATAACTGAGGAATTTTGTCAGATAAGAGAGTGACTGTGTGATTTCAAATTCCCTTACAACTACAACATATAGTTATTTTCCCTAGCCATAGATGTACATGTCCAACTACATAATCTGACAACTTCTCTTTATGCCTTATAGGTATCTCACACTTAAATTGGCTAAAACAGAATTTTACTGTTTTGCCCACAACCTGTCCTGCTTAGTCTGGTCTCACCTCAATAAATAATGTCACTCTTCATTCGGTTACTTAAATGAAACTTGGAATTACCTTTGACTCTTCCCTTTCCTTCCCCACCCTCGTTTAATCATCAGAAATGCCGCTATTACTTCAAAAATATATTTCAAGTCCATCTACTTTTCCTTATCTCCACAAACCTAGTGCTAAGTTTAAAAATAGCTCTATTTATTCATATTATGCTGAATGAAAACATGAGGTTTCCTGGAACATAGACAGATTAATTGTTAGTTATTCATAGAAATAACTGCACTGTATCCCCTTTGCTCCAATTCTTGTAGAGCTGGATGTCTACAGGATTTTTATGGTAAGTGAAGAATCCTGAATATATGAATCTGGACTGTTATAAAAGAGTGAGAAAGCTGCCTGGCTCCACCCCTGTGAGTTGGAGAGAAACCTTTTGTTTCCTTTATAAACACATTCAATAAGGGAAGGATCCTTGGTTCTTACTCCTCGGAATGCAAATATATACCAATAGGGGAAGATAAAACAAGCCTATCCAACCTTATAGCCTTGAGTTATCTCCATGGTCCCAGGGCCTCATCTGCCGCTCCTCTTACAAAGTAAGTCACACCTTCGAGGAGGTAAATCTTTCTGGGTGGTCTATCACTATCTAATCAATCATAATTTAACTTCTAAAATTTGTTTTTTTCCAAAGCCAGTTCCCAAGTGTCAGTAAAATTTGCTCAGAAAGACCCAACCATGCAAAAATATAAAATATTTTTCCTATAGCCCCACACCTAATTGAAGTTCTCACCATCCCTTACTGAGGCTGTTCCCATAGCCTCCTGAGTCCTCCCTTGCTTGCTAACTTGCGTGCTAACTCCTGTCATCCATTCTCCAAAGAGATCAAGCTTGATTTATATAAATATTAATCTCACTGTCACTCACCTACTACAGTGGCTCCCCACTGTAGTAGAATAAGTCCAACCTACTTCCTATGGCCCACAAAGCCCAACATGGTCTAGCCTCCTCTCAGTTCCTTGACCACTAAGTTTACTCCCCATTGCCATTGGCATTGTCAGCCCTTCTGCTGGGATTGCACTTTCAGGCTCTGACAGGGCTGGCTTCTTCTCTTCATTTGGACTTCAGGTTAATGGCACTGCCCTAGGGAGGACATTCCTGAGAATCCTATCCAAAGTAGCTGCTGACCATTCTCCTATCCTCCATCAAATACCCAGTTTATAAACTTCACGATGATGGTTCAGTTGTTCTATGTGTTATTTGCTTATTGTTTATTTTCTCCTCCATAATCCAGGAGGAGAGAGATCTTTTTTGACTTATTTAGTGTTTGATTCTTAGTGTTTAGCACCACACCTGGAAGAGAGTGGGTACTTCATCAATTTCTACTGAAGAATAGAATAGGTGGATGAGTGGATTCATTGGGGCCATCCACAGAAAATCATTCAAAAATAGGTTGCATGTCGTCTTAGAAGTTATTACTTGTCACTTTGACGCTGGGAGGACGTCCAAGACAATTTTTAAAAAGATAAATTCAAGTGAAGTAGCGAACGTAAAAATCTCAGAAAAATCTAACTCAAAAATGAGAATTTGCTTTCTTTTTCTTTTTTTTTTTTTGCAGTACGCGGGCCTCTCACTGCTGTGGCCTCTCCCATCGTGGAGCACAGGCTCTGGACGCGCAGGCTCAGCAGCCATGGCTCACGGGCCCAGCCGCTCCATGTGGGATCCTCGCGGACCGGGACACAAACCCGTGTCCCCTGCATCGTCAAGCGGACTCCCAACCACTGCGCCACCAGGGAAGCCTGAGAATTTTCTTTAAGTGGGGGACAAAGGAAAGTTTATGATTTCAAACGTTTATTTGTCATATATGTCTAATAAAAGCAGGTGCTTAGACTTATACCAGTCACTTGAAAGAATAGAGAACATGTTAAGTATCTTCTTTGATTTGTAAGAGCTTAATATCTACTGAATGAAGCGTACATACAGAAATGCAAAGTGCTTGTCTACAATTTGGATAGTAGCTACATTTGAATGTTAAAGAGCAAGAAAAAGCCATACACTTCTCAAAGCCCTACTTCCCTTCATGAAGGAAAGAAGTCAGAGGAAATGATTTTCTAGATTACATTAGAAAACAAAACAAAGTTGAATAATCTTATTAATGTTTAAGTCCTATATAGTATTAGATTTTTTTTTAGCATGAAGCATTATGTTTTAAAGGTTAAATATTTTTTGGTCAGGGTTTATTTATTTATTTATTTTAATTGACGTGTACTTGATTTACAATGTGTTAATTTCCATTTTAAAGGATAAATATTTAAAGTCTGTTTTTAGAGACTTCCTAGGCACAAAGTTTTTTAGGATTTCCAAATCAAAGGGTCATCTATCATTCCCTACCTGTCTATCTATCATCTATCTATCATCTGTCATCTATCTATGTATCTATTATCTATCATTTACCTATCTATCTATCTATCTCTTCCTTATTTGTCTATTCGATATCGATGTGTCATCTATCTATCTCTTTTCTTTAGTGTCCCATCATACCACACAGCACAGTTCTAAGCACAAAATAGACTAATGACTACAAATAGTCCAGATAAAAAAAAAAAAAAAAAGAATGTAGCAGAAATATTATTAAGTTGGAAATGAGAAATTGTGTTTTAAGTTTGGATATGCCCCTAAAACACTGTGTCACCTTGAAGAAACGGCCTCATCATTCACGTTTATCAGATATAAAATGAGAAAGCTAAACTAAATGATTTCTGAGGTCTCTTCCAGGTTTAAAATTCTGCAAATAGGTAAAAGCATGCTAAAAGGCAAGGGTTCTATGAATACTTTCAACTTTTAAAGAAATTACCAATTTTCAAGGCAAGAAAATATGGTTCTTTGACGCCTTAGTAATAGACAAAAGGATAAAAAGATGCGGAGATGCAAAGCAGATGTTCTCTGCTAAGAATAACAGCAAAATATTAATTCCAGAATAAAGGAAGGGCAGTTTGCTTAAAGGCTTTTAGTAAATCTGAAGAGTTGCTGTAAGCAAAACAGAGCTTTGCACCATCCCAAATAGGCAACAAATAAAATTATATTGGGGCTTCCCTGGTGGTGCAGTGGTTGAGAGTCCGCCTGCCGATGCAGGGGACAAGGGTTTGTGCCCCCGTCCGGGAGGATCCCACATGCCGCAGAGCCGCTGGGCCCGTGAGCCGTGGCCGCTGAGCCTGCGCGTCCGGAGCCTGTGCTCCGCAACGGGAGAGGCCACAGCAGTGAGAGGCCCGCGTACGGAAAAAAAAAAAAAAAAAAATTATATTGAAAATACCTCTGCCAAGAAAAATAACATGACTCAAGCCCACACTAAACCCTGAAATTTCAACAGACATAGAAAAGATTTCAGGAAAACCTGGCAAAATAGATCACCTCATTTTCATACAAACAAACCATAGTTAATATGTCTTACTTTCTCTAAGGTCAGTGGTCAATACTTCCTTAGGTTATGTCTAACTCCTGGTTATTATCTACAGACTATTATTCAATGAATTGTGCCATGTTGAATCTTTAATTCTAAATACAATGGATTATTTATTTACCTGACCAACAGTTAGACTATCAAACTGCACTTTAGGGACTCAGAGTCCTTAAATTGAAACATAAATGGCCAACACTAAGAACATCCTCTGCTTTCAGTTTTTAATTAATTACTTTTTTATTTAAAAAAACTTAACTTGCCATTTGTTTTGAAAGAATTATGTTCATCTTAGTTAAGCCTACTAGTACCTCCGAGGGCTTCGTTGACATTCTTCAATATAGGGCTTTATTTATTTAATTCTTTCTGAAAAATTCCCAGCCATTGTCTACCCTATTCTCTCTAGTCTATTCTTTTGGAATTCTGTTAAGATGTATATTAGATAGTCTCACTCTTTCCTCTGTGTCTTTTACTTTCCTATTCACATTTTCTTTTTTTCTCTCTGCTGAATTTTAGATATTTAAAAAAATCTACCCCTTGATTTCCTATAGTAATTCCTTCTTCAGTTGTTTCCGGTTTACGATTAACCCGTCTATCAGGATTCTAATAATTGTAATTGAGTGTTTTAAGATCTAGAAGTTCTATTTGGTTCTTTTCCAAATCTAACTGTTAATAGATTTTTGTTGCTTCCCCTAGAGCTCGATTACCCATTAGATGCAGTAGGCACAGTGCCTAGGACTCACGACACTTTTAGAGAGCTACAAAAACAGTTTATTTTAAAATCAGAAGGAAAAAGAAGAAATTTTTAGGTTGAAGAAAATGTTTTGGTATAAAATATTAATATATTGGTCTTTGTTCCAGCACAGTCATAAAATGTAAATGTATATTTATGTTTATATATGTGTATGCCCACACACACACATACACAGAAGAAGGTGCTTACAAAGGCACAAGTATAGTGCTTAGGGTCCACCAAAATTATAACATTATTCTGGCTCCATCATATAGTGTTTTAATCCTTTAAGTATATATATATTATATTCAATATTAGATGATTCCACTAAATTCTAGTACATGTAGTCTCTGCAGTCTCTGCAGTCTGTGGTTCTGATCCTATAGTTTGTTGTGTTTCCTGATCCTTGACCATGGTCTTAATTCCTCAGGTGTTGCCTGATGTGTGTGTGTGTATGTGTATAAATTTATGTTCTTTACAATGTTCTCTGTGTAAAATCATTTAGGCCTGTCTTGAAAGTGTTCCCCTACAAAAAGGATTTGCGTTTGCTCCTGCCAGATAACCTGTATACTGCCAATTCAGAACAACTTTAAACACAAATTATGTCTCAAAGTTGTTTTTTTTTTTTCTGAGACACAAAAATAATCTGAATTCTATTCCCAATTCAGTGACTGCTGGCTTAGAGGTAAGTCTTCTCAGAGGAAACTTCTTTTTCCTGCCTTTCTCAGGATCTAAACTGAGAAAGATATGTTATTTCTATAAATTTTTTCCAAATGGCATGATTTTTTTCCTAGGATTCTATCAATAGTATTTCTCTTGGGGGGAACTTGGGATTTTGTGGGGTCTGAGATCTGACTTTTTGTCCTACTAGGTCTCAGGCTTCGTTAACCAATTTCCAAACCACCAGTTATTCAAAGATACTCAAGATTAAAGCTAGCTCTGTATTCCCGGTGTTTGAGGATTTTTCTGATTTTCCTTCCAGCTCAAGAATTATTTATATCTTTTGCCTAGAGTTTTAGATAACCTGTACCATCAGGGGTCTTTCAGATAGACAACATTCTATCAGAAGTGTGGTAGGTACTATTACTTATCCATATATTAGTGATTAGAAAATTGAGGGTCAGAGAGATAAACTAAATTTTCTAAGTTCTTATAGCTAATGGTTCCTGAAACCAGATTTCCACAAAGGTCTGCTTTTCTCTAATATATTTCATTAAGGAAAAAGCTTTATACTAAGAAACTTTTTTAATTTAAAATACATATTTGAAAATTTAGGTGGAATGGACCCATTCCTAGAAACATTTAACTGTCCATAATAAAGAGTAGCAAACTATTAAAAACCATAACTATGTTATTTAAAAATCTTTTTTCAAAGAGAACTTCAGGCCGAAATAGCAGTACTAGAGAATTCTTTCAAAGATTTAAAAAATGAATAACACTGCACTCACAAATATCCTCCAAGAAACTGTTAAAAAAAAAAAATGGTGATAACATAAATTCAATAGTAAACTATGACAAGAATCATTCAACCAAATTCAGTTACAAATGTGGATACAAAATCCTAAGCAAAATATTACTACTTGACGAATTCCAACAATGTATGAAAAGAATAATACATCATGATTAATGAAGATTTATTCTAGAAATGCAAGGTTGATTTAGCAAAGGAATATGTAGCAAGATAATTCACTTTATTAATTGAATAAAGGACAAAATTTTTATGATCATCTCAATAGATGTAGAAAAACATTTGGTAAAAATTAATATTCTCTTCTGATTAAAGTAAAATAGAAAGAAATTTATTGATATTTATCTACCAAGGGAAAAAAAAAACTTAAAGGAAGCATCATGGCTGAAAAAATGTTGAGTAGTAGCACAATAAAAGGGGAGGAGGGAATAGAGCTTTATAAGATTAAAATTTTTCTGTCTCATGGAATTAAGATGTTATGAAACTGAAGTAGATTCTGATATTAAGATGTATATTATGAGTCCTACGGCTACTACTAAGAAAATAACTGAAAACATATTTTAAAATTATTAAAAGAATAAAAATGTTACACTGGAAAATATTTATTGAATAAAAAAGAAAGCAGTAAAGGAGGAACAGAAGAACAAAAAGAGACAAACATATAGAAAAGTAAAAGAAAAATAGCAGCTGTAAATTCAATAATATTAATAACAGTGAATGGGAACTGATGAAATAATCCAATTAAAGTGGGAGATTACTAGGCTGAATTAAAAAATCAAAATACTGGTATATGCTTTGTACAGGAGACACGCTATAGATTCAAAGATCCAATTAGGTGGTAAAAACATAGGAAAAGATATATAATGCAAACAGCAACCATATGAAAGCTGGAGTGTCTAATACTAATTTCAGACAAAATTGACTTTAAAAAGAAAAATATTTCTAGGGGTATTTTATATATATACATATATATATATATATATATATAGTATGTATATACGTATAATTACACACCATGACCAAGTGGGACTTATCCCAGGGATGCAGTCAAAAATCAACTAATGTGGGCTTCCCTGGTGGCGCAGTGGTTGAGAGTCTGCCTGCCGATGCAGGGGACGCGGGTTCGTGCCCCGGTCTGGGAGGATCCCACATGCCGCAGAGCGGCTGGGCCCGTGAGAGCCATGGCCGCTGAGACTGCGCGTCTGGAGCCTGTGCTCCGCAACGGGAGAGGCCACAACAGTGAGAGGCCCGCGTATCGCAAAAAAAAAAAAAAAAAATCAACTAATGTAATGCCACATTAATAAATTACAGGACAAAAACCACATGATCATCTCAACAGACACAGAAGAAGAATCTAACAACATTCAACATCTTTTCCTGACAAACATAATTCATAAACTAGAAATAGATGAGAATCTACTCAACCTCCAAAAGTCATCTGTGAAAAACCCTAGGTAATATATTATACTTAAGTTATGAAGGAGTGAATGCTTTTCCAATATCATCGAGAGTAAGACAAGGATGTCCACTTTCACTACTGTTTTTCAACATTGTATTGAAGGATCTAATGAAAACAATATGGCAAGAAAACAAAATAAGAGACATTCAAATAGGAAAGAAAGAAGTAAATTCTGTATTGCAGATAACATAATCTTATAAATAGAAAATCCTGTTAAATCCACTAAAACCTATTAGAACTAATAAACACGTTTAACAAGCTTGCAGGATACAAGATCAATAATATGTCAATCAACCATATACCTATAGGCTAAGATAAATAATACAAAACAAAAACATTTAAAACAGCATCAAAAAGTAAAACAGGAATAAATAGAACCAAAGTAAAGATGTGTATTCTTCTACCAAAGAAGTAAAGATGTGATACTGCATGCAAAGTATCTGTATAGACATTCCTTCAACAAAGATATACAAATGGCTGGTAAGTATGTGAATACATGATCAAAATTATTAGTCATTAGGAAAGCATGTATTAAGACCATGATGACATACGATTTCACAATTTCTAGTATACTTAAAGTACAAAAGACAGAGAACAGCAAGTGTTGGTGATGATGCAGAAAAATTTGAACACAATAGGATATTGAAGGGAAAGCAAACTGGTGCAACCTCTTTGGAAAATAGTTTGGCAGTTCTTCAAAAATATAGAGCTCTTATATGACCCCCAAATTATGTTCCCTAGTTATGTACCCGAGAAAAATGAAAATCTCTATCTTTACCAATAACTTGTACACAAATATTCATAGCAATAAAATTCAAAATAGCCAGAATGGAATCAACCCAAATGCCTCCATGGATGAATGGATAAATAAATTTGGTCTATCCGTAAAACTGAATATTATTCAGCCATAAATGAAAGGAATGAAGTAGTGATATTTGCTACAAAATGGATGAACAATGAAAACATTATGCTAAGTGAAAAATCCAATCACAGAATATGGAATATTGTGTGATTTAATTTATAAGAAATGTCCAGAATAGGCAAATCTGTAGTGATAGAATTTAGACAAGTGGTTGCTTAGGGTGGGAGGGGAAATGACTGCTAATGCTTATGGAGTTTCTTTGGTGAATCCTAAAAACATTCTAAAATTAGATTGCTTTAATGGTTTCTAAACTCTATGAATCTACTATAAAACACCAAATTTTCCATGTTAAATGTGTGAATTATATGGTAGGTGAATTATACCTCAATATAATTATTTTAAAAATACAAAGAGATTTTATACACGGTTTTGCAAAAAAAAAGCAAACATCATACTTAATGAAATGTTGAAGTCTTGTATTAAAAAAAATTATCGCTATTTTGTTTCAAAATTTTACAGGAGGCCTTTGTCAGAATGGTAAAGTCATAAAGAGAAATGAAAAAAAAAATGAAACCAGTTGCTGTTATAAGATTATGAAATTATTTGGGCATAAAATATAAAACAACCTTAGATAAACTGCTATAATTTAAGAGAGTTTGGTAAGGTTGCTGGATACAAAGTAAACAAAAAATTCCATTTCCATATTCTGGCAATAAACAAGAAATAAGATTTCACTACATATACCATATACAATAAGATAAAGATATCATATATCTGAAAATAGAAACCCTTGGCTCTGCTGGGTGATCCCATTTCCAAGACACCAGGAGAAAGTCATCTGGTCTGTTGAAACTGAGGAGACAGCCCTCATGATATCTGGATCAACTCGGGGTCATTTTCCACTTGTCTTGAAGAATGCATACTTCCTAGCCAAAATAGCTCTATCAGTTAGTCCTGTCATATCTAAGGAGTTTAACAGTTTTCCTTCATGTCCTCCCATCTCCATCCCCTTCCATTCAAAGGCAGTATTTCTGCTCATATAATCCCGAAAATTCTTTATTGAGTGATAGTCTATCCACACCATTAATGTTCTCTTCAGAACATGTTTTCTCATTTTTTGCAATAGAGATAGGCTGAGAATTTCTCAAATCTTGAAGTTCTGATTCCCCTCTGCTTAACAATTTCTCCTTCAATTAACCTCTTTTTTCTTGCACTTTACTATAAGCAGTCAGGAAAAGCCATACGGCTCCTTCAATACTCTGCTTAGAAATCTCATCACCTAAATAGCCATTTTCATTGCTTACAAGTTCTACCTTCTAGAAAACACTAGAACACAAACACAATTTTTCCAAGTTCTTTGCCACTTTATAACGAAGATCACTTTTCCTCCAGTTTCCAATAACGTGTTCCTCATTTCCATTTGAGATCTTATCAGAATGGATTTTAATGTCCGTATTTCTAGCATGCACATCAGAACTCCTCCAGCTGCTACCCATTACTCAGTTCCAAAGCCACTTCCACATTTTTAGGTATTTGTTACAGTAGCATCCCAATTCTGGTACCAAAATCTGTATTAGTCAGCTTAGGCTGCCATAACAAAAGTATCGTAGACTGGGTGGCTTAAACAACAGAAATTTATTCTTCACAGTTCTGGAGGATGGAGAGTCCAAGGTCAAGGTGCCAACAAGGTAGGTTTCATTCTGAAGCCTCTTCTCTCGGCTTGTATGTGGTCTTCTTCTCACAGTGTCCTCACATGACTTTTCCTCAGTGCACGTACATGGAGACAGAGATCTCTCTCTCCTTCTTAAAAGGTCACGATCTTATTGAATTAGGGCCTCACTCTTATAACCTAATTTAACCTTAATAATCTAAAGACTATCTTCAAATATGGTTCCATTGGAGATTAAGGCTTCAACATAGGAATTTTGAGGAGACACCATTCAGTCTAGAACATATGTTCATTGATTAGATGGCTTACTATTATGAAGATCACAATTTTCTCCACAAACTCATGTAGAGATTTGATGCAGCGCAATTTAAAACATAAGCATGCTTTTTATCTGGGAATAGAGTGGAACTTAACAAGCTGATTCCGACATTTACAGGAAAATAAGAGGCCAATAATAGCAACGACTCTTAAAAAGAAGAACATGGGTGTTTCTCAACTTCATATCAAGAGTTATTTTAAAGCAATTGTGATCAAGAAAGTGTGGTATTGGTTACAAGGATTGAAATGAGACAACTGAACAGTTATAAAGTCCAGAAGCACATCATTTCATTGCAGACACTTCATTTATGACAAAGGTGGCATTGTAGAGCAGTGGCAATAGGACAGTCCTTTTCAATGAATGGCTTAGGAACAATTGGATATCCATCTGCAAAAATTAAATCTGATAACTACATCACATTGTGTAAATAAATCAACTTCAAGTGTATTACAGTCCTAAATTTAAAAGGCGTTTTGCTACAAAGTTTCCAGATTGCCTAAGAGAATAACCTTTTTACTTTCAAGTTTGAAAAAGTCATCTTCAACAGATCTCAAAAAGCAATAGCCGTAAAAGAAAAGGTTGATAAATTATATAATAAATTAGGGACTTCTGTTGATCAAACGAAACAGAAGAATGCGAAGATGAGACACAGAATGAGAAAAAAATATTTGCAACATATAAATGATCAAAAGACTGTATCCAGAATAGACATAGCACTGGTACAAATGTATGAAGTATAAGCCACCAAGTTGAAAAGGAGCAAAAACTTGTATAGGTGCTTCCCAAATGAGGAATTCCAAATTGTTAATACATGTGAAAATGTGATCAATGTCATTAATAATCAGGCAAATGATAATTAAAATCACAGTAAGATTACACAACACACTCACCAGACTGCCAAATTAAAAAGATTGATAATACCATGTGTTGGTAAGGAAGGGGAGCCATTGGAGTGCTCAGAACCGGTTGGTAGGAATGTAAATTACAGACTTCTGACCCAGCAATTCTACTTCTGGGCATACACCCAATAGACGGTGTACACATGGCCACAAGGAGACATGTACAAAATGTTAATGGCAACACAACTATAATAAATCCAAATTGAAACAACCCAAATATCCATCAAGAGTAAAGCAGATATAAAAATTGTGACATCTGGGCTTCCCTGGTGGCGCAGTGGTGGAGAGTCCGCCTGCCGATGCAGAGAACACGGGTTCGTGCCCCGGTCCGGGAAGATCCCACATGCTGCGGAGCGGCTGGGCCCGTGAGCCATGGCCGCTGAGCCTACGCGTCCGGAGCCTGTGCTCCGCAACGGGAGAGGCCACAACGGTGAGAGGCCCGCGTACCGCAAAAAAAAAAAAGTCAAGAGAGTGGTTTCATCTAGGGCACAGGGAAGAATTTCCACTGGGGAAGTGCACATGGAGGGCTCTGAGGTGCTGTTGTATTTCTTGTTTTATGTAGTAATGGCGCAATAGCTTAATTAATAGCGAACTGTTAAGCTTTACATCAATGTTTAATGTATTTTTTTCTGGCTGTATATTTTATTTCCCAATAAAAAGCTTAAGATAAAAAAAAAATAGACTAAACTCGCTTTTAACCACAGTCTAGCTGACTCTAGAAAATAGATGACAATTAGCTGCAAAATGTATGCAGGTATAACAAGTATAATCATATGTAGAATTTCTATATTGATTAAACTACTATGTATAGCTTTCCTTGGGTAGCTATTTGTTCATGATGGTTTTGAAAAGAAAATCTATTCCTGAAAGAAAAAAAAAATTCATGTAAACAGTTAATACACATTTTTACTGTGTCACACCTCTCTCCATTTAATAAATTAGATGAGATTCCCAACTACCAAAACTACATTAAGATTCTAGTCTGCAGCCAGAGGATTGATTTAGGAGAGACTTAGAGAATTAATGACTTGCAGTTGTTGTGCATATTAAATACAAGCTACTCTATTAGAGAAGAGAGTGGGCAAATTCGTGCAGAGACATCAGGAAGAAAAGAAAACCCTGTCTTCAGAATGTCAATACCATGTATATGAAGAAAGCAGTTTGAGAGATGCATCTATGTGAAATCAACACATACCACTGAAAAGTAAAACCGTCTGCCAACTAAATAGATGTATTATTATCAAAAACATGATTTAACCAATTGTCCTATGTAAATAGTGTAGCTATCTCAGTGCTTTGAAAATACTGACTAAATTATTGTTAAACCTGGATTAACGATCACTTACATGGTCCCTACTTTTCCAAGCTCTATCCTATACTGTTTAATTCTTGTAACTTTCATGATGGGAGTTTTACAGCAACTAAAAGAAAAATCAAAGAGTTTAAATAAATTGGCTAAAGTTACACAGCTAATAAATATTAGAAGTACACTTTGGACACAAGTGTCCTAACTCCTGCTTGAATAATTTTTCATTACTGTGTCTGATACCGTCCGTGAATTCCTTTGGAAAACAACCTCGACACCTAAGTGCCTTAAAACAATAAATGCTCCTGTTTCATAATACAATCCAACATTTGGATGCCAGGTTAAGGAATGGGGACTGTATACCACATAGTCATTATGGTATTCAGGCTTCCTCTAGCTCTTAGCTCTTCAATGCCAGTGAAATCTTCCACTGAATCCTTTGGCATCTGCCCAGGATACGAAGGATGAGAAAGAACACTGAGAGCTGTGTGAAAGAGTTTGACATTTTACATTTGGAAATGGTGTACAAGTCTCCTGTTCATATTCCATTGGCCAGAACACAGTCACCTGACTGCAGTAAGGCTGAGAAATAACATTCTTCCGTGTGAATGTGAAGGAGAGAGAGTGAGTTGATGAGTTTCTATTTATTACCACAGTGTCTTTCACTACCATAAATGGCCAGTCACATTTGCAAAAGTCTCCATTCATTGTGAATTTTGCATATGTTTGATATTTTAGCATTCACACATTATTTTCAAACAATGTGCTAAATATTCATAGCCCTTATTTTCAGGTCCTTTAGTAATAATGATAGTAGACAATACTTATGTGGCTGGTACTGCATACTACGTACTTCCTCCATCCTTTACAATTATTAAATAGTTTTAACTTCTCAGCAACTATATGCAAAGTAGGAACCATTATCATCTCTTTTTTTTTTTTTTTTTTTGCGGTACAGGGGCCTCTCACTGTTGTGGCCTCTCCCGTTGCGGAGCACAGGCTCCAGACGCGCAGGCTCAGCGGCCATGGCTCACGGACCCAGCCGCTCCGCGGCATGTGGGATCTTCCCGGACTGGGGCACGAACCCGTGTCCCCTGCATCGGCAGGCGGACTCTCAATCGCTGCGCCACCAGGGAAGCCCCGGCACATGTTATTTTTATAGACATAAAGACATCCTCAGCAGGAGGTACAACTTGCCAAGAAGGACTGGGGTATACATCGTCATTTAACATATCATATGATATTGAAAGATATGTGCAGATTTCCTCTTGTCTAAATTGTCATTTTGACTCAGTGTCCCTCAATCACTCACAGCAAAAAGAGATTAACAGCCTATTTAATCATCCACCAGGAAAAAATACATTTAAAGGTGTCACAAAATGACTCATCAGCAAGGTCACACGGTTTTCTTGCCGTGATCTGAAATTGTTTGCTAATGACTGATTATGCTTCTTTTTCATAAAAGCACTGCCTGTGGCTATGTCTTCATATGTGACCACAGTTCAGACTAACGTTCCATCCTTGGTTTGTTCCCCATAGCCACATACTTGAAGACAACCCTTCTGCATGGCTACCTACTCGTGGCATTTCTCGATGCAGTTAAGCTTCATTTTTAATAATAAGCCTTGCCATTTATCTGTTTAACATTTTTAAGATACTTTAACACCTGTGTGCCACATCAAACCCATAATAGCCTTGAGAGGTAGAGAAACAGAATTAGGTTTCTAATTGCACATTAAGTACACATGGCAAACAGCATTTGTCACCTAATTTGTGACAAGGCTTATTCTGCGACCCTATAGTGCCTGCTTTTTTCCTTGAGCTTCTACTTTAAAATGTCCTTGGAATATCTCCTGCTTGTGAAACATACCTCTCTCTATGCTCAGCTTGTATCACCATTACACAGTTACTTGGACGCTTGGCGTCTAACCACTCGTGACAGATATCCTTTCCACAGAATTAGTTGGGATCAGCATCCCTTTGGGCCTTAGAATTTGTCCAGGACTTATTTTTCCCTCTGTCTCTTTTAAAAATATTAGTTTTGATTTCACACAGTAGCACCTTTCATCAGGATGTGATTTCCCAGAACTCCTGGCAGCTGAAAACGACTACCAGCTATAACTTGCCATGTTCTCTTGAGCAGGGTGACAACATTTGTCCATATTGTTCCCTGCCACAGTGCTCTACACATGGAATATACTCATTAAATAGGAGAAATTAAGGTATTGTTATTTCTAAGTTGATATTCATTGTCAATGCCTTACTTGGTTCCAAACTTGATTGAATTTGCCATTGAATTATTGCAACGTAGTAGGCATCCAATAAATGCTTCAAGAATGAATGGTGCTGATAAATACCCAAATGTTGCCTGCGACTGGTTGCTCTAATGGCTCTAATTGCGGTTTATTTTTATAAAACTTTGAGAAGTTGGTTTGGAGATATTGAGGGCTGTTCTGCACTTGAACCAAATTCAAATTTTTTTTCTCATTTGTGTGTGTTCCATCTTAAACTCTCTTCTTCCCAAGACTCCTCTCTACCTTCATGGTGTGTGTGTGTCGGGGGGGAAGCTTTACACTTTATTTCCTATCTCCATTTTCTCCTCAATATTGCTTCTGGTGCCTTTCATGATCAAATTGCCTTTTTCCAACTCTATCTGATGTCCTGTAAAACATGTTTTCTCTTTGCCTTGTAGCACACAAAATCTTATAGAAAACGTGCTCCTGCCTCTAATCCATTTCACTGCTTGCTAATGCGTAAGCTGACCTGAGATCACTTCTTCTAGCTTCAGCAGCTCTGGAATATACAGGTACCTCTCTTAGCATATATCATGCTAAATAACATTAAACCGCGTTTGTCTCTGATTTCCGGACTGTGAAATCATTGAGTGAGGAAGACGTGGTGTGTTCACGTGTACATCCGGACCTGATGGCAAAGGGAGTTAGCCCCTTATCACCAGCCCGATAAGCCCTGGTGAAATGGTATCTACAGTCCTCTCAGGATGAGCATGGGAAACTTGACCTTTGCAAATGAAGGCTGACTTTAAGAACATTTCGACAGACACCATAAAGATGTACCATAGAGAGCGTGTATTTCTCTTTTGCCAAATGCCTTTCAATTAAAATATTAGTCATTCTTGCTTTAGAATGCAAAACATGAATAAAAAGTGGAACAATTCTGACAATCATCTGTCGAATTTCCAGATGTCTGAAAGCAACGTTATGATGACTGCATTCATCCGTTATAATATGCAGATTTTGGACTTACATAGAGACAAGTTGAGAAAAACATTTTTTTTTCTAAAATAGTCATTTTCTTTGGGCTTTCCATAAAAACTCAAATGGTATGCAGGAAGATAAAAATAATAGCCCTATTCTGCCCTACAAATTTAACTGCTTGCAATGTTATATAGAAATTTTAAAAAGCTTTTTTTGTACATTCAAGCCCCAAGGTTGTATTATGAATAAAGAGGATGATTATGTTGTGGTCCTAGGTTCAAGTCACAATTTTTATTATTAGTAACATATATGTAAAAATATGTGAACAAAATTAAAATTTACTTGGAGTCATGCAAATCCAGATCTGAAGATCACTTTTCAGATTGAACAGATTAGGGAATAATAGGATATGGGAAAATTTTCTAAATCTAGTGCTAGAAACAGTGTGACCAGGGGTGCAATAATTTACTAGGCCTGTCATAACACTACAGACTGGGGTCTTAAACAACAGAAATTAATTTTATTACAATTCTGGGGGCTGGAACTCTGAGATCAAGGTGTCAGCAAGATTGATTTCTTCTGAGGCCTCTCTCCTTGGCTTGTAGGTGGTCTTCCCTCTCTGGTAACTTCACATAATCTCCCCTCTATGTATGTTTGTGTCCTAATCTTCTTATAAGAACACCAATAATATTGGATTAGCATCCACCCTAATCACTTCATTTTATCTCTTTGAAGAAGCTGTCTCCAAATACATCACATTGTAAGGTACTGAGGCTTAAGTCATCAACGTAAGAATTTTTTTTTTGGGGGGGGACACAATTCAGCACTTAACAAGGAATATGAGATATCTCCAGAAGCAGATTTTCCCAAAGGAGGGCTGATTGTACATCCTGTGTATAAGTGTAAATGTTCTGGGTAAAGTTATCTCTGGTGGACTTTCTCTTGATGACACCTCTATTATAAGAAGAAACTGAGAAAAGAAACATGGGGATCCTGTGTGAGTTTTAATGCAAAGATGAAAGATCTCCTTTTCAGTTTCTCAGTACATCATTACAGAAGGAAATGCTTTAATATAAAAAAGTAGCAATAATTTTCATAAGCAGGGAAATTGTCATTCTTTAAGTTCCATCTTGAGGACCTTAATCCAATCTTAAATCACTCTCAAAATGAACTTCATGTTCTAGCTACAAATTCATTTCAACTTTAAATCCTTTGTGTTAACTAGAACTTCCTTAATCATCTTTTATTTTCTGTTAAATATAGTTACCAAATTTAGTAAAATTTTCTCTGATCTTAATCATTATACAGATCCAGGAACATTTTTGAGGCTTGTCACTTTGTGTCAACATCTCCATTAAATGTATCTTCTTTTATCTACTACAGTCTAATGACCTAGTTAGTGTTTTTAATGATGTATTCAAAGATACAGGGATTAATCAATTAACACATTTGATGGGTTCTACTCTGAGCTGGAAAACTGTGCTCAAAAGAAGAATTAGAGGATGCCACTCTGTGCTGAGCACTGGTATTGATGTCTTATAATACAGACATAACACTTGTGATACTCATTTTCTAGATGAGAGGACTGGTCACATGGTATAAGTGACACATGTAAAGTCAGGCCACTAGTATGTCACATGAGCTAATACTCAAACGCAAGTTTTCCCTGACACCAACACCTATGCTTTCTAATATGCCATACTATATTTTTCTCCAAATGGTGAAATAGGGAAGACAATAGCCTTTTTGATAGTCCCCTGATCTGGATGCTGTGATCCTCAGAAGATTCTCTGAAGTATATATAATTATCACCATTTTACAGATGAAAGATTTCTACTTTAGAGGAAGTGGGCAACCTACTACCCAGGATGGCACAAGTGTTGAAAGACAAAATATGAAACAAACTCCAAGACTTGTAGGGGTCTTCTCAGTATAAGACATTAATCAACAACTTTTCATATATTGCTTGTCGGTACATCCAGGGCGAGGCATCTAGGTACAGGACTGCAGAATTTGCATTGCACGGCAAAAGGGAGAAAAGCAGTCACTAGGAATCCCAGGGAGGACATTTTATACATGTAGACAAAATATATACATACAGATTTTGGATAATTTGTGTAAAAATAATATTTAAAAATTTAAGTCAACAGCAGATGCTAATGCAGATATAATAGATATATCTAAGCCTATATCTTCAATCGATACATAGTTTTACAATCACCGTCAGGCAAAATTATTTCACCTTGTAGATCATAATTTTTAGAAAATAAACTGCTTATAGAGACAGATTCCATGAGAAAGTTAACTTATCTTGTAGGCACTATTATGGCACTTTCTATATCATTATATTAATAAAAAATATTTGATGTTCAATGACAACCTGAGATACAAATTTTTATAGAATAAAGTATCAAGAGCTTGGAAAAACGTTTTGCTGCTAGTGTTATATTTGAAAAAAAGGACGTCTAGGATGAACAGCTTTTTTACTCATGAAATGTGAAAAAAAGTTAAAATTGAAGATAGGTTAAAGAAGAATAAAATTGGTGGACTGACATGGTCTGACTTCAAGACTTACTAAAAGGCTACAGTGATCAAGAGTGTGTGGTACTGGAGAAAGAAGAGACAAGTAGATCAATGGAACAGAAGCGAGAGCTCAGGAACAGACCTACATAAATACAGTCAATTGACATTTGACAAAGAAGCAAAGGCAACACAATGGAACAAAGACAGTCTCTTCAACCAATGGTACTGGAACAACCGGGCATCCACATGCAAAAAAAGAGAAAAGTCTAGACACAGACCTTACACCCTTCATGAAAATGAACTCAAAATGGATCACAGACCTAAATATAAAACACAAACTACAAAACTGCTAGAAAATGACATAAAAGAAAACCTGGATGACATAAAAGACTAGATGACCTTGTCTTTTGTGTTGCATCTAAAAAGGGTGATGCCTTTTTAGATGCAACACAGAAGACATGATCCATGAAAGAAATAACTGATCAGCTGGACTTTAATTTATTAAAATTAAAAGTGTCTGTTCTGTGAAAGACAGTATAAGAGAATAAGACAAGCCACAGACTGGAAGAGAATATTTGTAAAAGACACATCTGGATACAGAATTGTTATCCAACATATACAAAGAACTCTTAAAACTCCACAATAAGAAAACTAACAACCTGATTAAAAAATGGACCAAAGACCTTAAGAGACAAACATCTCACCAAAGAAAATATACAGATGTCAAATAAACATATGAAAAGATGTTCCACATCGTAAGTTGTCAGAAAATGTAAATCAAAACTACAAGATACCACCACACACTTATTAGAATGTCCAAAATTTGGAACACTGACATCAGATGCTGGCGAGGCTGTGGAACTCTCAGACATTGCTGATGGGAATGCAAAATGGTACAACCACTTTGGAAGACAGTTTGGTGGTTTCTCGCAAAACTAAACATAGTCTTACCATACATTTCCCTTGATATTTACTCAAAGGAGTTGAAAACTTATGTCCTCAAAGAAACCTGCACATGGATGTTCATAGCAGCTTTATTCATAATTGCCAAGACTTAGAAACAACTAAGATGTCCTTCAGTAGGTGAACAGATATATAAACAGTGGTACGTCCAGACAATGGAACATTATTCAATCCTGAAAAGAAATGAGCTATCAAACCATACAAAGCCATGGAGGAAACTTAAATGCATATTACTAAGTGAAAGAAACCAATCTGGAAAGGCTACATACTGTATGATTTTAACTGTATGACCTTCTGGAAAAGGCAAAACTATGGAGACAATAAAAAGACTAGCAGAGCTTCCCTGGTGGCGCAGTGGTTGAGAGTCCGCCTGCCGATGCTGGAGACCCGGGTTCCTGCCCCGGTCCGGGAGGATCCCACATGCCGCGGAGCGGCTGGGCCCGTGAGCCATGGCCGCAGAGCCTGCGCGTCCGGAGCCTGTGCTCCGCAACGTGAGAGGCCACAACAGTGAGAGGCTCGCGTACCAAAAAAAAAAAAAAAAAAAAAAAAAAAAATACTAGCAGCGTCCAGGGGTGAGAGGGGAAGGGATGAATAGGTAGAGAACAGAGGACTTTTAGGGCTATGAAAATGTGCTGTGTGATTTAATAATAATGAATATACGTTATTCTATAGTTGTCTAAACCCATTGAATATACAACATCAACAGTGAACCCTAAGGTAAACTATGGACTTTGGGTGATTATGATGTGTTAATGTAGGTTCATCTTTGGTAAAAAAATGTATTTTTCTGGTGAGTGATGTTGATAATGGGGTAGGCTATGCACATGTGGGGACAAGGGATATATAGGAAATCTCTCTACCTCCCTCCCAGTTTCATTTTGTTGTAAACCTAAAACTTTTTTATTTTATTCATTCTATTTTATTTATTTTATTTTATTTTAATGTCATGCCTCACTGTGCAGCTTACAGGATCTCACTTCCCTGACCAGGGATTGAACCCAGGCCATGGCAGTGAAAGCCCAGAATCCTAACCACCAGGCCACCAGGGAACTCCCAAACTTCTTTTTAGAAGAGTCAAAAAATTGAAGGCAGGAGTCTGAACAGCCTTCAGAAGAGCCTCATAAACATAGTTATCCAAATATTAAGAATAATGCTCCAGAATATTTTCATATAAAATATAGTTTTAAAATAAATGTGCACATTCTTATAGAAAAATCATTAATCTCGCTGAGTGCAAAATGAGCAAAAATCATTTCATTAAATGTATAAACTTAAAGAAATGTAAGTTTATAATGGCCAGGACACTGTCATGAATAACACTAAAGATAATAGCTCTAATTTATTGAGTACTGAGAATATGTTAAGAACTTTTTATACATTATTTCCTTTCATTCTTATTTCAAGGCTTTGAGGTTGAAATTATCATCCTTATCTTTCCCATGAGGAATCTGATGCTTAAAAATGTTAAATAATTTGCTTGCGTGACACAGATAGAAAGTGAAAGAGCTTAGACTGCAACTAAGGAGTCAACTCCATATTCCACGTGCTAAACCACACTCTTCTACAGTGTCTCAAGATAGTCTAGAGCATCAGTGAGGAACATTATCAATTTATGAGCAGTGGGAAAAGAGTACAATGAAGGCAGACTCAAATAAGTTAAAAGGTCATGTTACACTGAGTGTGCGCAATACATCCTTCATATTTTAATACAGATAAAGATTTTCTAACAGCAAATCAGTTTCTTCTCATGCCCGTTAAATGTTAAAAATATGAGTGAAGGGGCCACCACAGGTAGAGAATATTTGTCTTGTTGATCCCAGCCTCCATCCCAGTCTAGCAGTAGCACTGGGTTGTCAACATTCTGTAGCTTTGCTCCTTCTATGAGCAATGGTCTTAAAGTTCTAAAAGAAGAGTTAGCAGCAGTAGACTTTCTCTTCCACAAAATCTGTCCCACCTGTAAAGAAATTTTAAAACATTGACAGCAATCTCATGATCCAGTCAAGGAGGCCACCATATACAGTAAACTAACTGAATCATGAATTAACCCCCTCCCATCACCTAGTGCAGTGTCCTACATGCAATAGCTCCTCAGTACGTTCTTGTTCATCTGATTTATAGGATTTCTTTAATATGCCAACAGGAAAAAGAGCCAAGTCAATTTACTAACTCATTTGTATTTTACAAGGTAATTAGAAAGATTAGAAAAAACTGAAATCAAGCTAGCATTGTAGATGGCTACCAAAAAAAGGGTCCCAATAATTCGAATTCCTTTTATTAGCAAATGTTATCCATGCAGAGGCTTGTAGAATATTTGGCTTTGTTTTACTTTTTGATTTTTACTCTCTAGATTATTTTTGGAATCCAAATGCCATGTGAAGAAGCCTAAACTATCTATTAGATATATGAGACATGGGGTTCCAATTGCTCCCATTATCCCAACCAAATGCTAAACATGTGAGTGAGGTCATCTGAGACCCCATCTTAAGCCCGGGTAAGATCAGGCTGGCTTTTGGAACATCTTAAGACATCATTTGATATGCAGCTGCTTTATAATCGCACGTTTAGCACTACAGATATGCATCTTTTTTGTATTTTCCAGCAAAATACTGGTCTTAGGAATGCTTTATCATTGATCAAGTGAATAGGGATTGATTTTTTTTAACTAATTAATTTATTTTTGGCTGCGCGGGCTTCCTCTACTTGCGGCGAGCGGAGGCTACTCTTCTTTGCGGTGCGCAGGCTTCTCTTATCGCGGAGCACGGGCTCTAGGTGCAGTGGCTTCAGTAGTTGTGGCTCGTGGGCTCTAGAGTGCAGGCTCAGTAGTTGTGGTGCACGGGCTTAGTTGCTCTGCGGCATGTGGGAACTTCCCGGACCAGGGCTTGAAACCCTATCCCCTGCATTGGCAGATTCTTAACCACTGTACCACCAGGGAAGCCCCTAAGGGTGGATTTTACTAATGTATTGAAAGAAGCCAAGTAAAATGAGCCAGGTCGTGGCCAAATGAACTGAAATGGGTGTTTAAACAATTAACAATGTGTTTATTCATATTTATTCCTAGTTCACTGGGAATGAAACTCTAGTTGCTCATGAAAGAGTGAAATACTTTTATGGTATGATAACCTACTGATTTGTATTGGAAATTATGAATGCTATGGGGGAAAACTGTATTTAATCAATCAACAAATACTTTTTGAGTGCCTACCATCCTCTGTGTACTATGTGGGGTACTGTGAATGCAGCCTGTAAGAAATACAAATGCAAGCTTTTGTATGCTTGTCTATCTCTGTGTCACTTGACCCTTGGGAAGCAAAATCAGGCTCCTCTAACCCCAAAGTGTACCTGCTACTCATCTAGTCTTCAAGCAGGGGTTGCACCTGGGATGTTAGGAAAAGTACACTTGACCAGAAGCCAATATAGTTGGTTTAAATCCAAAGCTTTCAGTAAGTAAGTAATGGTATGATTCTGAATTTGGCATCTAATTGTTTTCTGTGCCTCCATTTATTATTTTTTTTTTACTTACAGTTTGGAAAGTAAGAACTTTCCTTCCTTGTCTCAAAAAGTACGTGAAAACTGAAATTTAGCATTTTAGAACTAAACAGCACAGATGAAAGTTTATTAACTGGAACGATAGCTATTTCATTTTTCTATACTTAACGAGAAGACTTGGATTGGTTCATTCTTACCTTTTAGCTTCTTCCATCAGGAAAGTAAACTCTAGCAATTGTGTGGATTTGACACTCTTGAGTAAGTTTAATATATTCTCCTTTCTTCTACTTAGCTTTCTACTATAATTCATGTTTTCCTAATCTTGATTTTTAGATATGTTTCTTTTTATCATATTTTATTGTTTATTTCATTATGTGCATTATTTCTAAATGACTCCAAATTTTGTATGGAAAAAAGACAGCAAATACATTTTTAAAACAAATATGTTATATAAACATGTACTTGTTGCAGGGGCAAGGATGGGCCACATGCCTGATACAACTTTTGGACACCATGACCTATTAAGGTGGTCAATCTTTGGATTTATATATACCAACTCAATTTATTTGCTCTCAGCATATATGCTATAGACTATTAATATACTATGGAGGTACTCTGGTACCGCTCTGGGGTTTCCTTGCGGAAGGAATATTCCCTGGACAACCTGTGATATAATATCCAATGACGGAAGTAGTGGTTTCATAATCTCTATAATTTAATTTAGCCATAGTCTATGTCACTCAATTACTCCTTATCCCTTATTAAATTTGTCTCATTGGTTGAACCTATTAGTTCTTAGATGATTAGATAGATAGCAAGATAGATAGATAGATAACCTGTCTGAATGTTTCAAAGCAGTTTCAATACAATTGATTAGAGCCAATGTACAAAAGGATCATGATTTTTGGAATCCAAATGCCATGTGAAGAAGCCTAAGTTTCCTTCTAGAAATCAGAAACAAGATTTCTACTAGATATAGGAACCAATGAGCCCCAATTTCTCCCATTACTCCAGATATGTAGGTAAGGCAATTGCCCATCATCAATGGTACGAATGGACTACTCCTCTTTCTTCTCTATATTGAGGTTTCTGATTTATTTTTTAAATCAAAATAATTTTCTAGGCTGTATGTTTGTAGGTATAGACACATGAACCACCCACAAAATATACAGGTAATACCAGTTCCATTTCCAACATAGATGATCAACTGTGAAGTAATACTAAGGTGAGTTAAGTAAATAAAACCTGTGTCAGAATTGCAGTCACACCAACATCACAAAGATAAGCAAGAAGTGACCTTCAGAGGGCTATTACTATGCGCTTCTCCTTCAGTCTGATTCTTTGCCTAAATCTTCTTTGAGAAACCAGAGTTGCTAATTTTCTCATTTTTGTACACTTTTCAATATGAATGCCTGCAATTCTACAACATTTGCATCATACTTGATTTTGAAACTGATTTGTCCCTCTCATTCATATCACTCATCTTTTCCTTTTACAAGTAAACCCTTTAATGTACTTGACTCATTTATTTTTTGAATAAGTTTGAAAAACTTAGCACATGTTGTATACCTTCTTGATATAGAATTGTATTTTGCAAAAATTCAGTCTTTGGAAAGTTCTTTAAATAATATTGCTCATTAATGACTGACTATAACACTTAAAATCCAAACAACAAATTGCACTGTAGGATTTTTTTCCCTTTTATTGAGAAACTCATGTATTTTTGAGACCACTATCATTAATCTTATCTGGTGTGTGTGTGTGTGTGTGTGTGTGTGTGTGTGTGTGTGTGTGTGTGTGTGTGTGTGTGTGTGTGTGTGTGTGTGTGTGTGTGTGTGTGTGTGTGTGTGTGTGTGTGTGTGTGTGTGTGTGTGTGTGTGTGTGTGTGTGTGTGTGTGTATTTCCTGCAGTTAAAATTAAACTCTGCCCTCCTAGATAACACTTACAAAATTATATATGACAGTGCTGAGGCAGCTCCTTGGCAAGCAGCAACCTGTATCGTTAATGAATATTTTTTTAAGCTGCTTTGAAGTCTTGAATATGAAAATAGAATAAAAATGTGATTACTGTCACTATAGTACTGCCAAATTTGTTAATGAGGCAACATTCTTTATTTCGTCTAGGGCCAAATTTGGTGGTTGGTTTGCAAACAGCACAAAGCACTGATTAACACGTAAGCTAAGCTCCTCAATTTTATGTTGTGGATGTCTTTTATGCAGATTTAGTCGACATTTTCCCCTTAGTGTTTGGGAGGAATCAAATTTCACAGCTCCGACTACTTCCATTATTCAGTACAGATCCTAAGCGTAGGTAAAATGGAGGTGAAAAAGCTCCTCAGGGAATAAGTATAATCTCTTATATGTCATAAAATACTTTATATGATGGCATTTGTCATCGAAACTGGGGTTGCTAAAATCCTGAAATCCTATTCTATACAATCATTTTCGTCTTTATTAGTGTTAAATTTTCTAAGTTACTGAGAATGGTCTCTTCTGCCTAATTCGAGATCCCAGCGTCCTAAAGCCAGCAGAGAAACACACAGGACAGCAAACCTCCTGCCAAAGACAGGATATGGTATCATATTCCAATAACCTTTTAAGAAAAATTATTTAAAAGGACTCGAGTTATTTACCCTCTTAAATCGATTCTAAACTACATTTTCTGTTTTGTTTTGGTTTTTTCCTGTCAAATATTTCAGTCATCACAAAGCCACCCTCCTACCCACCTACTCCCGTGGAGGCTCTGAGTTACAACATTTGGAATTATGTTTGATTTCTTTTTTTCACTACAATTGCAGCTTTCCCATTTGCACTTTGAAATCATTTGAGAATTATGCAAACTGGTTTTATTTTTAGTGAGAGGAAAGGT